>NW_021604618.1:9369995-9525871 GCF_004785775.1 Grammomys surdaster | reverse complement strand
AGAGAGACAGAGAGATTTTCTAGTTGCTCTGTGTTCCCTCTTGCAAAGAGAAGAAAACTTAAATGTCCTAACATGCAAATCTTCAATCTGAACAGGAGCCCTACAGCACTGGACGGATGGTGCTCCTTGGCCGGTCAGGAAGGAGGTGGGGTGGAGAGTATCTGGCTCAGCATTTGCTATTCTAAAATTTCTCTCCAAGTCATTCGAGTAAAAACTTCTGAATCAAAAGAAAAAAAAAAGAAAAGAAAACTCAAGGTAGAAGAAAAAGATTACAAATTGTGTGTGTACATATATACATATATATGAAAAGTATACATACATATATGTATATATCCAGAATATGACGAATATGCATACACATATGTATATGTTCAGAATATAAAAAGAACTGTTACAACTCAACAACAAACCCAACCGAAGGAAGCAAAAGATTTGAACAGACATTTTCCCAAGAAAGGCATGTCCCAGCTCGATGGGAAGAAGACACTTGATATCATTAGTCACCAGGATAGCAGGGTCTGAATGGAAATGTGACACAGTCCACATACAATATAATGACTGCAATTTAAAAAAAAAACTGGTAATAACAACTGTTGGTGATGAGATGGACAGACTAGAACCTCATGCCCTGCTCACAGGAAAGCAAATACAGACACTCTGGAAAACACATCTGAGGTTCCTCAAATCGTTACACAGAGTCACCATACCACCTAGAAATTCTACTTTAAGCATGTACCCAAAAGTATTGAGAAATACCTACACACACACACACACACACACACACACACACAATGTTCATAGCAGTGTTGTCCATAATCACCCTCACATGTGAGCATTCTAAATCTCTGTCACTTGATGAATGAATAAATAAAATGTGGTCCACCACATGTCATAGTACTCAGGAATAAAATACCCAGGAGAGGCTATTCACAGGTGAACCTGACAAACACCATGCCAAACTCACTCATGCAATGCTACTTACATGCAAATTCCACAGGAGGAAAAGCCAGACAGACAGGAGGCAGATAATGATTGCCAGAATATAGACAGCTAATAGGTGGGGGGTGGGGGGTGTCTTTGGGAGAATGATGGGAATATTCTGAAATTTGATAGCAGTGTTGGTTACACATTGTAGATATACTAAAACTCAATAAACTGTTTATAATTTAAAACGATTAAAATGAGGCCTGGAGAAACGGCATGGTAGTTAAAAGAACACTGCATTTTTGCGAAAGACCTAAGTTGAATCCCCAGCCTTCACAACAACCTGTAAATCCAGCTCCAGGGAATCTGATGCCCTCTACTGGCCTCCACTGGCACTGCACTCACATGCCCTTACCCACACGCATATATAAACATTAATTAAAACTAAAAATCTTTGAATGGTTGAAACACTGAGTTTATTGCTGTTTAGATTTAACTTCTATTTTTAAAAAGGCTATCAACTTATGTGGCTGGAGTTGAAACCCACTAGGGAATCCTAGGAGCTTATGTAAACCATGTGTCTCAAAGATGCCTCAGTCAAAAGGGGAGAAAGCTGTTGGCTATTCATACACCAGTTCCATTGGCCTACAGCTGAAGGCTGCTCTTAGGAAGGATCAGTTTATCAGAACTTCGGGCCTACCTTTGAAAGTAATTCTTCGAGCCAAAGAAAGATTTGAGACAAAGAAATGCTGGCTCTGTGTTCCAGTGTGCCTCCAAAGGACACTGGCCAGGAAGCTCAGGCTGCTTGCTGGCATTTTTGCTATGCTGTAACAGTGAGAATAAATAAGAAACTGAGTAAGATGCATTAGAGAACGTTCTCAATAAATGTAAGTTGTTTGTATAGAAGGTTCAATAAGGCTTAACTATTTTATCAAAACAGTTGAGCTCACTGCAAGATGAAGATAGACTTCACATAGCTTTCTCTATAGGACAGAGTCTCTCCAATAGACAATTAAATTAAACAAAAACATACTAACCACTCTAAAAAGCATGCTAATCAGACAATCAAGTCGTCCAGAGGATATAATAAACAACTTTACATCTCTCCTCCTCCTCCTCCCTACCAAGTATCCTCTGTGGGGGAGGCAGCTGCTTTTCTCACAAAAAGGCCTTGAGGGTTGATGTTAATATCTGCTCAAGTTGCCCCACATCTGAACATCATGTGGTTTGTTATGTAGGTGTTTATTTGAGCTTCAAATAAACACATTTGCTGACAAGTTAGTGTAAAGGACCAAGATATGTGAACACCTGAGACCCTGGGATAGGCAGAGCAACACATCCCTCTCCCACATGTCCGACCTTCTGTTCTCCTTTGAAGAGCCCAGTATCTAGGCTGCTCCACGAAAGATGAATAACAGAAAACTGCTCAGCTCCAAATCCCAAGCAAGGGCACACAGCAAGGTCAGAGTGAGACTCATGCCTACCTGAGCAGGTAGTGGTTGATTATAGTGTCGAAGTAGCTGTAGTACACAGCGTTGTTCACGTGGCCGTACTGGTCGTTGTCCTGCCACCTGGTCTGGATGGGCAGAAAGTACCCATAGGCCTCCAGCTGCCGATGGTGATCCTCGGCTCGCTGATTGGCTGATGATGTAGATACGGAACCAGTGGCCTTTCTAGGAAGAAGCCTCCATGCCCAAGGAATCATAGTGACTACTGTTTCAGAATTCCTTCAAGGGAAAAAAAGGGACCATGGATATGAGTGTCTGAGAGATATCATCTAATCTTAGTTTTAAAAGCAACTGCATACAATTTTGACCACTGGTTTCAAAAGGATAATGATTCATTTTAGGAAATGAATCTTTCAAGATAATCCAAGTCCTTATTACAAACTCTAAGCACTCTCCTAAAGGACTTTTAGTGCCAATGAGATGGCTCAGTGATTAGAGATGCTGATGCCAAGGCTGGGAAGCAGAATTTGATCTCTTGGACCCACATGGCAAAAGAGTATGAAAATGGAGTCCTTCAGAGTTGTCCTCTGACATCCAAACATGCAGCGTTGTGCGCACACACACACACACACACACATGCATGCATACACATGCACACACACAAATAAATGCAATTTTAATTTTTTAAAGAAATGATTCTTTACTAAATTTGTTTTGTCACATCATACAGAAGCAGACAAAGCCTTTGTTTGAATTTTAAAAGAATAGGTTTTAAGTGTGTTCGCATGGAGTCTTCTGTTCTACAAAGTATTTTCAATAACATAAAAATCTAATGAAATCTGTAAAGTACTCAAGAGTATAAAAACACAGCTCAGGCCATCAGTATAAAATAGAATGTTCACCAGAATATATTATCAAGCGAGTCTGACAACTGTAAGTTTTAAAAAGTAAAGCATAATTAAATTTTTAAACAAATTATATCTTACAGGAAAAAAATTAATGCACTTTTACAAAAGGAAAAATGTAACTATATTCATTATTAAGAAACATTACCACATGTGCCATTCCAGTCTTGTAGTTCTGGATGTACCTTTTAAAGTGGGATCCTACCATATGTGTTGTTTTGAGCTCTTTACAGAACAATAGGCCACTAATGTGTTTACATATTCATCTGCTTCTGTGGCAGCATTAAATTCCATTATATCTCATTGCATTGATGCACCAGAATTTATCACATCCCACACTGATGCATATTTAGTGTTTTGATTCCAGTTTGGGTCATGAGATGGAAATCTTTCCAAATAAATCTTTATATGTATTCACTATTATTTCCTTAGGATAAATTCCTAGAAGCAAAATTGCTGGGCCAAAGGACAAATGAATTGTTAAGGATTTTGATATAAATTAATACCCTCCGGAAAGACGGTACCAATTTGTCCCCTCCCTAGCAATGCATGAGCAAGCCCATTTCCCTGTCAATTGTAAAATGCTTTGTCAATTTGACTGTGTTCTCTCATTTCCATATAAATTTAATGAAATGTGCTAAGTGGAGAGATGACTGCTAGTACCAGCAATGATGGAGTAACTCAGATCTGAATCAGTTTCTCTCTGTGTGAGAAGATGTCGCAGAACAGCCGCTGGAAGCTGTTAGAAAATGAGGAAGGTGGGCTTTACAGACCACAGCCTAGGGACAGGATGACACCTTAGTGAGGTCCTCATTCGGGATCTAACAATAGCTGAGGACACATTAGCGAGCTAGAACTCGTGTTCATTTATTCGTTTTGTTCGTTCCTTGCTGTCTAAGGGATAGAAGCCTGAACCTTAAACATGCTCTGAAAATGCTCTACCATTGAACCCTGGCCCAAATTTGTGATGTTCTTGCTATGCTAGAAGAGGCAGTGACATTGGAAGGAGAGCAAGCTTCAGAGAAGAGACTGATAATGCCATTCCTATTAAGGCACTCAATGAGGCATAAGCTCATTGAGGGAGACAGAGAAAGAACCCAGCAGGAAGCACAATGGTCATGAAGCTGAAGGTTTAAGAAGAAAATAAAAGTCTTATGGTGCTAATGGTACAAAAATCAGCTTTCAAGGTTTCTGAGGAGTGGGACAAAGGCTAGTGGGTGGGAAGACAGGGCACTCAGAATGCATGAAGAACTTTACAACTTCCACAAGAAAAAAAAAAGATTTTTTAAAACCCAATTGAAAAGCCCACAAGGGCTGGGAGGTAGCTCAATTGGAAGAGTGCCTGCCTAGCATATACAAAGCCCTGGACTCCACGCTCAGGATGATAGAAACGAGGCATGATGGGCATCCTAGCACTAAGACACAGAGGCAGGAAGATCAGCTCAAGGTCATCCTCGGCTGCATGTTGAGTTGAATGAGCTGTGGAACATTCAGAGTATAGTACAGAACAGTGCACATCTATAAACTGACGATGTATGGAATATTAAAAACTTAAAAAGACTACCAAGAAATCAAATAGTCCAATTAATAAACAGGGTAATGAGATGAACGGATAGTTCTCAAAAGATACGGTACAAATGTACAATAAACAATGTTCAACATCCTTAGCTATTAGGGAAATGCAAATTAAAACAACACCCAGATTCTCTATCCCCCAGTCAGAATGGCTACCATTAAGAAAAATAGCAACAACACAAAAATTTGGAGGAATATGTAGAGATAAGAGAACTCTTATACAACAGCACTGGGAGGAATGTAAATTAGTAATTAGTCCACACATTGTGAAGTCCGTATGGAGGAAAAGAAAAAAACAAACAAACAAACAAAAACCAACAAAACCAGCCATATCTGAAAATAGCTACTCCTGAAAATAGGCCCAAAGAAGTCTGATCATCAGATCCCAGAGATACTTCAATTCAGTGTTTATTGCAGCCCTATTCATACTCGGCAAACTATGGAGTCAGCCCTGGTGTCTGTCAAAAGATGAATGGAAAAAGAAGTGTGTTATAGTCAATCCTAAAGAAGAATGAATCACATCTGTTGGAGGAGTATGAGAGCAGGCTGGAGATTATCAAGCTAAGAGAACAAACTACACTCAGAAAGACAGACATTGCAGGTTGTCTCCTGGAACTGTAGGTTTTACATAGATATAAAATATGCGAATAGTACATGGAGGTAAGCATGAGACTGTGGAAATGAAAGGTAATGATGAGAGGGAAGAGAGGAACTGTCAGAGCATATGCTGTTCACTATGAACATGTCCTTAGGAAACACATCAGCACTGCACAGAAATGCTGTGGGAAGTTGTGCTACTGATGATTTCTAGGGCCTATTTATTCCTAACTCCCAAAAGGAAAGTGTTAAAGAGCACCTATAAAATGTTCTCCTTGTGTTTAAAAGGAACTATGAGGTGATAGGATGCGAATGTATTTATTTACTTACTTATATTTACAAACAGAAACTCAGGAAGGCATATTAACATGGGAGGTGGGGAGGAAGGCAGTATACATTTCTGCTGGTGTTTTTTTAAATCATTTTGGCTTGAGATGATGATATTACTAACAATAGAGGAAGGTGTAAAATCCAACATGAAATATAGACAAAGGCAAATGAATCCAATGACTTGTTTTCAAATAAAAATATCACACTAAGCAGACAAATATGATTTTGACTAAACAGTCTGGAGACAAAAGTGATCAGTTAACAAATATTAAGCATTAGAGTTATTAATTTTTATAGCAATGGGGTTAGAGTTATTAATTTTTATAGCAATGGGGTTAGTAAGTCTGGATCAGCCTCATGTGAGTATAAACCTAAGACAGTAAAAAAAAAAAATGAAAACAGCGAAGAGTGTGAACCAGAAAAGAAGTATGAACCAGAAAAGAAGTGTGAACCAGGAAAGAAGTGTGAACCAGAAAAGAAGTGTGAACCAGAAAAGAAGTGTGAACCAGAAAAGAAGTGTGATCCAGAAAAGAAGTGTGAACCAGAAAAGAAGTGTGATCCAGATTCCTCACCTGGAGAAAAGACTTAAACACTACTCGGAGAGGCTGGGGAAGTGGCTCAATGGTTAAGAGCATTAAGAGCATTCACAGTTCTTTCAGAGGACCCAAAGACAGTTCTCAGCACCCATACCCAGCAGTTCACACTGCCTGTAGCTTCAGCTCCTTGGGGTCTGCCTGACACTCTCCTCTGGCCTCTAGTTACTTATATATACCACATGGTACACTTTCACAGAAACCCACATAGCACACACACACATAAATACAAATGAATCTTTTTAAAACTAAAGACATAAAAGAGAAAGACTAAAATTAACTGTCTAGCATTAGACTGGATTTGTGAATATGAGAGAGAGAGAGAGAGAGAGAGAGAAAGAGAGAGAGGGAGAGGGAGAGGGAGAGGGAGAGGGAGAGGGAGAGGGAGAGAGAGAGAGAGAGAGAGAGAGAGAGGTCAATCTTATATGTACTCAGTATATACACAGAGACTGTCCAGCAGCACCTGGTGTCCAACTTTTAATTTCTAAGTACCATTGTCCCCACATAAGAACCAGAGGCTCTGAAGACATGGAAGATTCTAGTATTAGAACAGATGAAGTAAAATCATGGAACACACTGCTGCACCAAGCATTCAGAAATGCTTGGAGAACTCCAGAGGAATGCTGTGCACTGGATGACTGACTCAATTAGCTCCCTTATACACCTCGGGGTGATCTGTGTAAGTGTGTCACTCACGTGGACTGGGTTCTCTCTCTCATCGTCAGTCAAGACAATGCTCCATAAACATGCTTATAGGCCACTATAAACTACCTCAAACTTGTGGTGTGGAATTTTAAAAAAAGTCTGTCATCCAAGATACATTTAAAATGAGAAATTTCTGGGGGTGGAGAGATGGCTCGGTGGTTAAGAGTACCTGTTACTCTTACAGAAGACTATAATTTTGTTCTCAGCACCCATACTGAATGGTTCACAACCTCCTGTAACTCCAATTCCATAGGATCCAACACCCACTCTGACCTCAAGCCCCTACTTATACACATGTAACCATACACATACATCCGAATAAAGATAAAATGAATTTTTAAGTGAGAAGATTCTTGTTGTTGTTGTTGGTGGTGGTGGTGGTGCTGGTGCTGGTGGTGGTGGTGGTGGTGGTGGTTTTGTTTGGTTTTTTATTTTTACAAAACAGGGTTTCTCTGGGTAGTCCGGGCTGTCCTGACACTCACTTTGTAGACCAGGTTGGCCTCCAACTTGTAGAGATCCACCTGCCTCTGCCTCCCAAGTGCTGGGATTAAAGATGTGAGCCACCATGTCCAGCTAAGAGATTCTTACGTCTACATTTTTTTCTATGACTTTTCTTAAGAAATCAGACTTCATCGTTATATCTTTTGTTAAAACATTAATGCCATCCACATAAACACTCAAAACTCTTCACAGGGAAGAAGGCAGATGTTGAGCGTTCCAGATGGAATTCTGATTGATAGCTGTGGGAACATGAAAATGAATCGTTCTTAAAAGGCAATCAGCTAGGACTGTATGATCAAGTCACAAGGAACAGTGGCATAAGGCAACAACAACCAACAATGACACCTGCTTCACAGATATTCACATGCTACCGATAACTTTAAGGTCATCCTGAGCCCTTTGAAAATGTGCCTTTAAGCCACTTAGCCACACAGAAAGTTGTCACCGATGGGCACTTCTCTGAAGTCTAGGTGTGTGGGGGATGAGGGGAGGCGGATCCTGTCTTACTGAGACATTCCTGGGCAGCTGTGAAGATATTAGCTATTTTACCCAATTTCTTCCAAGCTGAAACATAATAGTACATTACGAATCTGTTTTGATGTTACTTAATCTAATGAAAAAAAATGTTCATCTTTTTGATAAGTGCTCATTAGCCGTTTTTTTTCTGACATAAACAGACAAGAAAGATGTTCTCTTGCTGCGTTTAAAACCCAGCTCAGCTAATTACAGTGCAATGACTCAAAGAACAAAATCAGCAAGCTGAAGTTTCTCACTTGAATTGTCTTTATAGTTGAATTAAAAATCTAACGGAAAAATTAAAAGGGCTCCACCAGTGTGCTTTGCACTCAGACGGATCCAGGTTTAAATAAACAGAGGCCATGTTCAGCTCACAATAGAAGATTTCAATGCCAACTGCTCTCTGAATTTGCTAACGGGGGAAGTGGGGGAGAAGGGTGTTCTCCATTTGGGGAACAGTGACGGATGTGTGTGTGTACAGTGGATCCATTTCACTAAGTCCCCTGTGAAGACAGGAACCAAGATGCAGACAGCATCCGGTCAAGATTGGAGCCAGATTTGAGCCAGAGGAAAGTGTGAGGCCAGGTGGCTCCCGTATGAGTCCATCTTGCTCAGCCAGGTTACTAACATCCTGATGCTTTTAGGACTATCAGCTGGTTTGGGCTTTCAGTTTACAATGTTAGTCTACTAAAGCAGTATCCTGAAGGAGCCTGAAACAACTAACGTCATGTCCCCCAAAAGATTTCAGCTCCAGGAAAAAAATAAAAACTCTAGCAAGCATATTCTGAACTTTTAGCCATCCTAAATGTCATTATGACTCAAAGGATTACTCATTTCATCTATTTTTAAAATATTTCTTTTATTTTTGAGATTATACTAGAAATACATCATTTCTTCTTCCCCTTTCCAAACCCTCCCATACTATCCCTCCTTGATCTCTTTCAAATTCATTCCCTCTTTCTTCATTAAGTGTGTGTGTGTGTGTGTGTGTGTGACTATATATGAATACAACCTGCTCAGTTTGCAATGTTACCTGTATGTATATGTTTTCAGGATGGACCATTTGGGATTGGTACGTTATCTGTGTGCTCCTCTCTAGGGAAGACTTTTTCTTAGCTCTCAGCATTCCTTAATGCCTGTAGTTCTTTGTTAGCCTCGAGACCTCCAAAGCTTGTTCCCCCCATGCACTCCTCCCCAGAGTCCAGGTTAGCATGTCTACTGTCCTTGTTCAGTTCATGTTCAGATAGTCATGTTGTGGAGATTTTATGGGTGTAGCCTCTGACATTCCTAAAAGATATGATCTCACAGCAAACCCCATGGTCCTCTGGCTCATAAATCTCTCTGCCCATTTTTATTATAAAATATATTCACTTGAAGCTAGAAATTTAGAAAATTATTCTGGATCTTCGATGTACAAATTATGCTCATTGTGACCCAAATTCCCACCACAACGGAGCAAGGAAAATTAATTAAACATAACCCACTTTCCCCCTTTCCCTAAGAAGGCAGTGTTTGAATGAATACCTAGAGTTTTATTAAAGTTCATCTAAATGAACAGCAAAACAACAAAAGAGAAGTCTGCTACTGAGTTCATTCAATGAGTGGCTGCCTGGGTGAGTTCATTGATGATGTCAACAGTCCTTAGATAGATGCTGATATTTAATCTTTGTTGTCTATTTAACTGGATTTAGAATCACTTAGGAGGCTGGTGCCACAAATATCTGGATGCATGTAAGGATGTTCTCAGGGATCGTTTAATTCCAAAGGAAAACCTCCCCCACAATAAATGTAAACGACACCATCCATGGGTTGGGAACCCATGCAAATTAAAAAGAAAGGCAGTGTCCCAAGTGCTGACATCCTTTTTTCTCTGCTTCGTAGTCAAGCATGGTATGAACTGCTTTGCTCTACACCCTACCCAACAGAGGGACTGACACCCTCGAAACTGTGAACCCAATACGTTCCTCCCCATTTAAGCTGTTTCTGTCAAGCATTTCATCTAATACAGGAACTAAGGAAAAACGTCTACATGTGCCGTGCAGTAACTCAAATTGCCCCTAGCTTTATTGAATAGGAAAATGGCTGTCTTTCATTAACCAAGCTGCAAGCATAGCACAGCTGCACCCTGAGGCAACATGCAAAACTTGGAGATTACATGTGATCATTTAGCATCTATCTCCTTCTCCAGACAGAGGCTCTCTGAGAGCAGGAAACCAGGCTTACTTCTGTCTGATCCCGTCAGGCATTCAAAATATATGTAAAGAGTGAGTGAGTGTATATTGGTGGGTATTAGGATAAAGCTGTGACTTCAGAATGTGCTATATACAGTAAAAAAAAAATGTGCAAATTTTAATTCAATTTAAATAAACAAGTGGAAGAAATAAAATTCTAGAGAACTGAGCCAAAACATGTGCTTGCATTTCAGCTCAAAGCAGAGACAAAGGCACAATTGGGAGACAAAAAGGGCCACACCTGCAGTGCAGTTCAGGACTATCTTGCTCCATAACTCACCCCAAGCTAGGAACGACAGCTCTAAGCTGAATGGGTTTACAGAATGGTGAAACAGTGTTGGCCAAAGGCACAAGTTTACCTCCTAGCTGCTTATCCTTGCCATACTCCCACTGAAAGTTAATTGGCAGTCAAGAAGTATTAAAAACTAGGACCTTTCTTAAAATCACATTTTAATCAGCATGTAATTGTACGTACTTATGAGATGTAGTGTTACATCTCTATACCGGTATGTACTATGTGATTAGTATATCACTAGATGTACTAGTGGGGTAGGTGGGGTAGATGACATACGTATCACTGCAAAGATTTCTTTGTGTTGAACACATTCAGCTTCTTTCTACTAATCACAATAGCAATCATCCTCCTTCTATCCCTGCCCACCCTGCTCTGCTAACGTCTACTCTACGTCTACCAACATTTTAGCTTCCATATGGAACACATTTCTCTACGCATTTCACTTGCTCCTTCTACGTTGCTGCAAATGACAAAACTTATTTCCTTCATGATTGAATATTCATATATAAATATCAATCATACACATACATATAGGCATATATAACCTAGTTTTGCAGTGCATTATCAATAGAAATCATCTAGGGAATATATATATACATATATGTGTGCATATATGCATATATATATGAGAGAATGAATATATATACACTGAATATATACAATGAAAATATATCTCTATATTTGTATAATATACATAAATGTATATACATATAACACATATACATACACATACACACATATAAATATACACATATATGACAATGAATATTATTTCTGTTGATAAAACGCTGACCAAAACTAGATTGGGGAGGGAAGGACTTATTTTATCTTACACTTTATAGTCTGTTCCTAAAGGAAATAAGGGCAGGAACTCAAGGCAGGAACTTGGAGGCAGGAACTGAAGGAAAGTCATGTAAGAGTGCTACTTACCTGCTTGCTCAGCCTGCTTTCTTATACAAGCCAGGATCATGTGTCTAAGGGTGAAGCCTTTCACACTGAGCCAGCTTCTTCTACATCAACCAATAATCAAAGAAAATGTCTCCACAGACTTACTTATAGGCAAGACTTAGACTTTTTCTCAACTGACATTCCCTCCTCCAAGATGACTCTAGCTTATGTCAAGATGTCTCTTCAACATGTGAATGCCAGTTTCTGTGGACATATTCCTGGTCGTAGGCTTGCTGCATGACATGGCAGCTCTACTCGTACTTTTTTGATAAGTCTCCACACTGCTTTCTATAGCAATGTCACTGTTTATATTTAAGGAGTGAGGCCTTCAACATTATCTTTTTCAGATTCATAACTCATCAAAGTACAGAGAATAAGTGGCTCCTCGGTGCTCAACACTAAATGGAACTTCCCCATCACCCCCAAAATGGTTAATCTCCATTAGCAACTTGTTGAAATCTAAAATCACCTGGAAGAAGGGTCTCTTGACATGCCTATGGGGAATTATCATGGTTAGTCTAACTGAATTAAGAAGACCAGCCCACTGTGGGCAGCACCATTCCCTGTGCTGGGATCCTAGACTGTATATAAAGAAGAAAATGATCTGAGAACACAAGTTCATCATTCTCTTTAATTTAACTGTGGATACAATATGACCAGCTATCTTAACCTCTTGCTGTTGGGACTTTATCACCATAATAGACTGTTACTATGATCCAAAATAAATTCTTCCTTTATAAGTTGGTTTTGTTAAGTACCTTATCACAACAGTAAGAACAACAAAATAACTAAGGAAGGCTAATGGAGCATTACAGAAAAAGGAACGGAAAAAGTGTATGAGCTGCAAGGTAGAGGGGAGCCTTGGGAAATCTGTTTTCTGAGCATGACATGGCTGTTGTACCCTTAAATTTACAGCAGCAGTGACTACCTGCATAAGACTGCACAGGGTTGGGACCACCAACATTCTATCATGGAACAGTGTGGCACTCATGAGTTGTAGAGACAGTAGAAGTCGTAGCCCTCAGTATAGTAAATTGCCCTTGTTCCCAGCTATGTTTACATAGGCATCCCTAATTAAATGCAATGGAACATGCACAAAAGGCCATGGAAGTCGGGGGACTTGTTGGAAAAAAAGAGGGGATTCAGCAGGAGGAGAAACAGGATAAGAGCACACAATGGGGTCAATGTGATCAAAGTGCATTATATACTACATGTAATAATTAACAACATTGTATACAATTGTAAAAATTAAAGCAGAAGAAAGTTTAAGAGGGTGGGGGGCCTCTGTGTTGGAACATGACCTTGCAGACTCTAGGACTTAGGTCCTACTGCCACTATCACACATAAAGGAGGGTAGAAACATGGTCCAGAGACTCCATGTCTCTTGGCCCACAGTGAGTCCCTTTCTGAAGGGCTCTCCCAGGAATAGTTGGCAGTCATCTATCAGTTGTTCTTCATTTGTTTGTTTATGACAGGGTCTTCTTTTGTCAGGCTAGCCTCAAACTTGCTATGAAGGCAAGGTTGCAAGCTTCTAATCTTCCTGCCTCCAACTCCCACATGCTAGGACTACCACGCCGGCTGTTAGTCTCTCATTAATGACTACATGTAAAGAAGAAAGTCCACTGTTTTGTTTTGGAGTTTGTTGCTTGGTTTGTTTTTACTTTCATCTTGGAGCGTCTAGCTTTTCCACTTTAGTTTCCTCTCTGGTATTTCACACTCCACCTCCTGCTGTAGAAAGAACAGGGAGATGCTTTATAAACCAGTTACTAGTAAATGCAATGTGGGGATCCTTGGAGTCTGCATCTTAAGTGGTTATCCTGATTATTATAAAGAGTGGGCTTTGCTGCTGTTACATAAGTCAATTCCTGAGGGTAGGAGGGACTGGGACTTTTAATTGATGTTTAGGTCACAGGAGCTCCATCAGGGAATGTATATAATACCTGGTTTTTATGAGCAAGCTCCCTCTCATCGCTTTTCCATTTTTGTATCAAATTAAGGACACTGTCCACATTGCTCTTCTAGAGGATGTAGTATGTAGGGCACTGTCTTGGGAAGCAGAGACCAGACCCTTAGCAGCAGACTCTAAACCTGGTGGTCCCTTGATCTTTGACTTCTCAACCTCCAGAACAGTGAGAAATACATTTCTCTCTTTTTTAAATAAGTCACCCAGTACCATGTAGTCAAGAGCACAGTGGTATCAACTAGTAAATGCAGAGACAAAGCCCAGAGGGTTAGGTTCAAACACAAAATGAAGAGGCTATAAGAGAAATGAAAGTGAAGGTCAAGAGAGGAAAAATCAGTTAGCCACCCTGAACCTGCTTCCCCTCTACAAACAGGAGAGGTTAATGTACAATTTTGAATTTAGGTGTAAATTGCATTGTCAACTGCACAAGAACTTGATGGAGAATTTCCGATAAGAACCAAAAGTTTTCACTGATGACAGAAGTGATGCATATACATCATGACACATGTGACTGTTAAAGGTAAACAGTCTTTGAGTAAGAGTAAAAGTCCTTGCCATGTTTCTTTCTGCCTCATTTGGAGATACACTGGGACAGTTTCATGGGGCGACTGCTTTAAATTCCAAAGGGCCAGCATGGCAAAGGCCTGGAAACTACAGTCCATGGGATGAGAAAGAGCATCCCACAGCATCAAGAACGGTTCCCATGGCACACAAGAAGCCTGACCCTCTTCCCCATCTCAGCTTCCATGGCACACGAGAAGAGAAAGCCCAGCCTTCTCTGCATCTCAGATCAGCAGACAGCAAAGGACTTCGCATGGGAAAATCAATATACAATTTTAGACATATATGCATATATGCATCTTTATAAATATATAATAAATCCATCTATATTTTGTCTCTTCCTTGAAGCATTTTAAGGTGGCTTATAGTACTATAGTAATAATTGCAAAGTATCACACAGGGGAAAATGGATAAGGAAGGTCTTTTCCCTGTTTCTTTCAGAGTAGTAAAGTCATAAATGTCACTGAGGTGGCCCCATATCTGATCTGCACAAGCCTGCTCACCTCCTACAGCGCATGCACTCAGCTTTAGTGTCTCTGGTCTGGTTACTCAATACGTCCTTGACACCAACAGCTACTGAGCACCAGAAACACAACAGTAATTAAAAAGAAGACTCCTTCCCCCAAAGACTTCATTGTCTGGGGTCCAATATTCCTCCAGCAGTGAAAAGAGAGCTTAAAAATAAGTAACCGACAACATTAACTTAGAAAGTGCAAAGTTTAAAAAGACGAGACAGTTTCCAAAAATTGAAAGGCTACACATGATTAATCTTTTTATTTGGTTTTAAACTATTCCATTTTATTTGCACTTTTACTTGGAGAATCTGTAGCTTCCACTCAGATCTAAGTAAGTTATAAATATATTACAAATGAGTGTGTACAGGATGACACGAAAGTAGAGAGACTTAATGAAAGTGTTCTAGAGTTAGCTGTCTGGGTTTCAAATCCGAGCCTGGCTGATGGATATGATTTTTAGATTACATTAGTTTCAATGAATTAGATGAGACTTTAAGCAAGTTATTTAACATGCCTGAGCATAAATTTCTTCATCTTTAAAATGTGAATGCTAATATGCCATGTAAACTAAATGTCATGGTGTATATAAAACGCTTAGCATGAGGGTTGGTGGGTAGTAAGTGTCCAGGCGGTAGCCACTAGGTTTCACTACCTTTGTGTTTGAAGATGCTCCATGTAGAGATGGCAGTGATGACTACAGTGAGATGAGCTGTCATGTCATCATCTCCACCTCTGCAAACAAACTATGGGATCCCACAGTCTAAAGTTTGAGCTCAATAACCCAAAAAACCCCACAAATATCTAAAGCACGTTTAAAACTCACAAATTAAAAGCCAGGGTGGGCAAAGGTGATGGTCATTGAGCCCATAGGCTTGAGTTTGATTCTAGAACTCACAGTAGAGGAAGAGAACCAACTTCCGAATTTGCCCTCTGACTTCCATACACATGCCATGGTATGCAGGCATGCACACTTATGCACACACAAGGTAAAATAAATAAATGAATGAACAAATGTTAAGAAAACAAAAATTTCATGTTAAGTATACATGTCCACACCTGTAATCCCAACACTTATGAGACAGAGACAAGGTGAATCAAAAACTCAAGAGCAGTCTGGCCTACATATAAAGATTCTACCTCAAGAAACCCAAGAGCTGGGAATGTAGCTTGGTGGCGAACTGCTTGCCTCCCATGTGCAAGGTCCTGGGTTAGATCCAAGAACCAAAAAACAAACAAACAAAAAACTGTGATGATGTGGGATTCACTTTGCCATTTCATGTAGCTGAGCGACTTGGTCTCCATCATGCTTGGGAAGGAGCTGCGCCAGGGAGCTTTTAAGTTTGCATCCTACTAGACAATTCTACATTTGAATTTGAACCAACTGGAGAGTAATAACAAAGGAAGCATGCCAAGGCCTGAAGAGATAGCTGGATGATCAGCAACGCTGGCCATCCCAGCTTGGTGACCTGCGTTCAATCTCATGGCCCACATAGTGGAAAGAGAGAACCAGCTCTCCTAAGTTGTTCTCTGATGTCATGACCATGTGTGCCCCCCCCACACACAAATATATAAGTAAGTAAGATTTTAAAATGCCTGCAGCCCCAGTGCTGTGGAGAGTGGAGGCAGGAGGAGCTCTAGGGCTTGGTGGAAGCCAACCCAGCTCCAGGTTCCATGAAAGAACCTATTTCAAGGGAGTAAGACAGAGTGGCAAAACAGAACAACAGAGAACCTCTTCTGACCTCTGTGCACATGGAAATGTGTGTATAACACACACACACACACACACACACACACACACACACCACTCATACACATGGACAAAGAAAAACATAAAGATGAGCCAAAGAGAAGAGGAAAGCAGAGAAAATGAGGGAGGCAGGAAATCAGGCAAGTACACAGGCCTGAACCTCTCTAAAAGAAGTGAAGGCAGTTTCCAAATCACTACAAAGTAAGATATCCCAAAACATGAGATGAAATTGAAAAGCACTGATTAAATAACACCGAGATGAAACAGAAAATCTGATAGCAGGCTTTCTGTTTTATCTCAGGACCTGAGCTGTCAAATGTCAGGATTTTCCATCACAGCCTAGCAAGCCTTGTCTTAGTCAATCTCCCTCCTGTACCAGAAGGTGTAAGCTCTGAGGAGCTATAGCATTGAATCCCAGAGACAGCCAGCGATGGCACTCCCAAATGTGGTTCCTTTGTAAAATGTTCACCTGGGGAGTGAGCGTGCAGAGAAGTCATTAGTCGGAACACTTCAAATGTTTGCACTGGAGTGCTGAGGAGGTGATTCAGTCAATAAAGTGTTCACTGTGCAATCATGAGAGCCGAGTAAAACTCTCAGAATTCATGGGAAAAGCTGGGTGTGCAGGGTGCTCCTAACTCCAGCCCTGCAAAGGCAGAGACAGGTGGGCCCCTAAGAGCTGGCCGGATAGCCTAATCTACTTTGTGAATTCCAAGCCACCGAGAAACAGATCCAGTTGGTAAAAAAAAGAGTAGAGGGCAGATGACACCTGAAGGATGACACAAAGGTTGACTTGCACCTGAACACACTTGTGCATGGACACATACAAGCACACACACACACATGAACATATGCAGTTTGCACCTGAACACACTTGTGCATAGACACATACAAGCACACACACACATGAACATATGCAGTTTGCAGCTGAACCTTTGAAACAAAAGTAAAGACAACATCTAAAAATACATTTGCCCTTCTTGGGAAAATTTAAAAATAAATTGAATTTTCAAAGGTACTCTCTGGTTTCCTACAAAATAATATTGTTTGTGATCAAAAGCTTTTTTTTTTTTTGGTGCTTTTAGTCCCACATTGTCACATTGGCTACAAAATCCACAATAAAGCATTTGAAACTCCAGAGTCAACACAATGTGTTCAAGCAGACAGGGGAACACTGGGAGCCAATCTGAAATATGCACACTGTCTGTTGGGGTGTTTCCTGACTTCTCTGTTTTATTCATTTACACTAATGTGTGAACGTGAGAGTTGGAAACATTCTGCTACAAATAAAACCTCCAAGATTTACATGTAATTTCTGGGCTTAGCCTTGGGAAAGAAAGCACAATCTGTCTTCAGACAAGAGTGAAACGGTTGCAATTCCCTTTGAAAAACAACGTCCAATCTTCCCCTAAATTGAGATGCCAGAGCAACTAGATTGAGACTTAAATCAGAGAGCAAAATTAAGCCAGGTACACCAGGGTGGAAGGAGAGGCAGTGTAGACAGTGTGGGAAATAGCCTATGAATTCCAAATGCTGTCTGCCCTCCACCCACTGGAGATCCTGACTTCCAATGAATTAGAGAAATAAATTGGCAGCTCACCTATGATTCAAAAGTAAACAGATATTTTTCACCAACCACCCCATGGCCATCTTTTGAGCAGAGTTCCTTTCAATTAAAAAACAAAAACCCTGAAGAATAATGTTGACTCTTAGAAACAATGACCTATGGCAGGGCTTGATGGAAGAACCACTGGGTTCTGAAAGTTTGTCCTGTTGTTAACATTCCCGTGGCTTTAGGGGAGGTGGGGGCAGCACAGACAGCAGCAGCTAAGCCCCAGTGAGACTCCATTTTGAATTGGGCTTTAGAAGCATAGACCATTTCAAGGAAAGGCTTGGTTGGTTATTTTTGTTACAGCAAAAATGAGCTGATCATTCTATTTCCATTCACGTGTGAGTGGTGTGTGGTGTGGTGGTGGTGGTGTGTGTGTGTGTGTGGTATACACTTTTTTGCATGTGTGTGGGAGGTGAGTGAATGTATGTGAGTGTGCAAGTGGAGGCCCCAGGTGGATATCAGGCATCATCCTCAATGGCCCTTCTGCCTTATTCATTGAGGCAGGGTCTCTCAATCAAACCCAGAGCTTGCTATATAACTAATCTTGTTGAGGATCCCATTCCTGCCTTCTGAGGCTGGAATTACAGGCAGGTCACCACACCCACAGGCTTCACATGGGTTCCTGAGGAACTGAACTCTGGTCCTCCCACTTTCAAAGCAGGAGCTTTAACCACAGAACCGTCTTCCCAGCCCAGAACTGACCACAGGCTTGCCAGCTAAGATTCTGTTATACTTCAAAAGACGGGTTCACCTGTTAGTACTCACAATCAGAATTACAAGTTTGTCCTCTATCTCTATAGGGCTCAGTACACCTTAAGGAAAGTCATAATTCTGCATTTATCTACTCTTATCTCTGGGTTCTGTAACAGCTGAGGCCTCTGCTGGCACAGCACAGTGGGTTTGTTGGAAAGGAAGGGAGACCATTTGGATTGGAGGACTTTCTTTATGTCTGGCAAATATGTCCACTGATAGGTTGGCCAGAATCTCTATCTCTCTAAGGCAAGGGTATTTCAGGACTCAGCCCAAGGTGGGTATCTATTTAGTCCAAATTTTTGCTGTCAACGGGGCACAAAAATTGGTCGAAAGGTTTGTGTGGCTCCCTGTTGGAGACATTGGTTCCACATAAAGGGACATTGTCAGAAATGCAGGATCCTTCTGTAAAATGGTCTTGGCAGTAGTTTGAGGACAGAGAAGGAGTGTTGGGGAGATTTATATCAACCTACATTCTATTGGAATAGACTTTGGGCCAAAAACACACCAAATGCTGAGAAGCACTAAACAACTGAGAGCAAAGTAGTTCCTCAGTACACACGGGCTTCATGCTCACCCTCGCTCTGCCGAGATGTGGGGAGATGGTGCAAAGTACATTTCTAGAAGACAGGGCAGACCACTACCGTTGGCAGTGGAGGCACTGAGGGATGGCATCTCAACAGACACTTGCCATCAGAACATGAATAATAATCCTTAAACATGCACACACACACACACGTGCACACACAGAGACATACACACACATACACATGTACACGCATACACACACAACACACACATACACACATGCACACACATACAAACATATACACACACAGTTTAAAGTCACAAAGGTGAGAAAGAAATCAAAGGACCCACTTTAAGAATAATACACATCTACATCTCAGAATCATATAAACTTCCCAGTACAGAAGATGGGGATTCTGGGCAAATTCAAATTGGCCCGGAGCCTTTTTTCCAGGACACAGGGCTGGGCTGCAGCAGTATACACAAGTGGATGTACAGTCAATGGGATTACATCTTCCTAATTATTTTCTGCATGAGCTTTGGGGCACATACACAAAATGAGATCAGCCGGGACTTGCTTCTTGAACAAATCACTCAGATTTAAACATTGCTCACATAAACAAAGAGGGGAGGGGTGGGTGGGAGGGAGGATCAGGCTGGGAAAAGACAGAGAAGGGCTTCTTCAATCACAGTTGCAAGGAACAAAAACCTGGAGGGGAAAAAGAGTTGTTGGACCGCCACCAAATCTCCCCCACTGGAGACAAGAGCCCATCTGCTGAGCTAGGCAACTTCCCTTTAACTACCATTCAGTCCACGTCTCTGCAGAGATCTGTCTGTGGAGCTGGCAGATGGACCCCTGCTTCCCCAAGTCGCTGTGTTATTTGTTTAATAAATTTAATTAATATCCATACTGCATTGGACTGCTCCCAGAAAAGAGGCCAGAGTGCTCCCTTTTCCCCAATAGCTGCATGATGAGTGGTTTCCCAGAAAAAAAAGCAGCTAATGGTGCCTGGGGGCCACTGAAAAATTAAAAGTACCCAGTGCTTCCATTACTTTGCATGGATTAATTTTTTTTCTATTTCTGCCCTAATATATTTTTGATGCACAATTCCCCATACGGCAGACTTTCTCTTCTTTGGGATCAGTTAGATTTGTTACAGTGTTTTCAGAAGAACCAAGTTGAACCCCACACTCAATACTTTCATCTTTTCCTATGAATTGGAGGAACATGAGGATAAGGGCCGATTTGCCAAATAGCTGGTGCCACAGCCATTTTTAAGACACATAAAATCACTCTGATGACACTAAACTTCTATTCTTTTCCAAGTTCTAAGAATGTGAACATGGCTGCTGCAAGCATGGAGGATGGTGAGGACCATCTTGGGGAAATCTCAATGGCAGCAGCCCACTCTTTCTTTGTTGAAAGTTGAGTCTTCCCAAGCAACAAATGTGAGCAAAAGTTGCACTCTCCCAGCCTTGTTGTCCAATGGGCTGTAAGAGAACTCAGAGGATGGGCAGTGGTGACACACACCTCTGAGCAGGGGGCAGAGGCAGAGGCAGAAAGATCTCTACAAGTTCCAGGCCAGCCTGATCTACAGAATAAGCTGCAAGACAACCAAGGCCACACAGAGGCATCCCACCCCCTAAAAATCCAAATAAATCAAATCAAACAGACAAACAAAAATATTCAGAAAATACAAGGGACTAGATTTTTAGAGAGTTGGATGAAAGGTGCAAGGAAGTATTTATTATATATTACTTTGTGAGCGTACAATACTTAGTATTTGTGCTATAGTGTGAATACTTAGTAATAGCTAACATTCCATTATATGCCAAGTTCCATGGCATATTTTTATCTATTTATTGGTTGTTTATTGTGAAATGGTCTTGCTATATAGCTAAAGATACCCTCCTCCTGCATTAGCCTCCTAAGTACAGGGATGATAAGAGGGAGCCATACAGCCTAGTCTATGATATACCTTATTATTATGACCTTAACATTAAGAAAGCTTGGTCTCAAATAGGTTAAGCAATGTGCCAAAGTGCACTAGACTAGTGTGATGCAGTCTAAACTCAAGCCCTGCCCATCTGACTCCAGAGAATATGCTCCTGTTCACTCTGCTTTTCCCTTCTTTAGTGTGTTACCTTATTGCATGGTCTAGCTACAGTAACGACGAGATCTTCTTGGCCTCTCCACACACTACACTAATATTCAAAACATACAGCAATAGCTGAAGGTTAAAGAAATTAGCCCAGGGTGTCAACTTGCTGACCTAGCCATTTTGAAACCATTGAACTGGCTTAGTCATCCTTTGCAGACTAGCTGGGCCTCATTTCTATAAGATTTTCTTTTGCAAGCATCGTTTTCAATGTTTTTTCTGATCATGTGTGCTGTGATTATTTAGATTCTCATGTGTCCTCCTCATTTAAGGAGCATTAATTAACCCAGGCAAATGTACTTAACAATAAATCCTGTTAAAAGGCAACTAATTATCCCTCCACAGTTGTCTGCCTTCTCCCCCAAAGACCTCATTCTCCAAGACAACATGAAATTATGATTCCTACAACAATTCAGTAAATGTCCTGGTTGTTTCTAGCCTGCAAATATTACAAAGGACACTGTGGGGCCATTCTGAGGGCCACCTCTCTCTTTGTTCCCTTCTCTCTTTCCTATTAAGTGTTAGGTTATCATTACACCATTAAAATAAAACCTAGTTATTTTGTAAATACAATACATGGTTCCTAAAATGCTGTAGTTTAAAACTCACTGGTTTTTTTTTTGTTTTTTTTTGTTTTGTTTTTTGTTTTTTTTATCAAGAAATGAAAGGTGCGGAGCTTAGTTGGGGATCCCTGGCTCAGGATCCCTCAAGAAATTGAAGCAAACTTAGCAAGGAGCCAACTTGGAAGGGTCTATTTCTGAAATCACTCAAGTGAACTGGCAAAAGGTAGTTTCTTGGGAGCTATTTCATAGGAGGATTCAGTTCTGTGCCACAGGGGCATCTTGACAGGGTAGCTCACAGTGCAGCAATTGCCTTCCTTCAGACAGAAAGAGGAGGAGGGATTCCAAGACAGAGGCCATGGTTTGTTTCTGTCAGAAGTGAGATCTATCACCTTCTCCATATTGTGTCCGCTGAAAGCAAGCCACAGCTCCAGCCTACACTCAAAGCAAAGGAACTTTATTCAAGATACTAACATCAGGAGGCTCATCTCGAAAGATACCTATCGTAGAAAGCATAAAATGGCACATTTCTTTTCTAAAGGGAGGGATGGAGGATGAAGAGAAGGAGGGAAAAATTCAAATATACATCTAAAAAACAATTCTCATTCCCTGATATTTCTGTTTCAAAGTTAAACTTTAAATACATTCAGTATGGTAAATGGTTCCATTCATTCAACTATTTACAAGGTTCATAATATAAACTAATTGAAGGTATGTGTGTATTATAAATAACTGTGTATGATAAAATGATTTTACATAATAATAACTTTATAATGGTAAATAACTAAAATTGTATGAGAAAATTCTACCAAGGCTAGCCCAAGTGGAGACACATGGAGAATAAAGATTAAGACACCCATTGTTCTTTTCTAATTAAAACAACTTCAGCATTTATGTTGGAGACTATTTTGGGGACATTTTTGCAGGCTGGAGTGGTGATGAGCAAATTCACTTGCCTGCAGATATAACACGCATTGTCTAATATCAGCTTTGCTAATGAGAGTCGAGCTATTTTGGTCTTCATGTGCCTTCTTTTGTCTTATATTTCAATGTCAGAATTTTGAAGAGGAAGAAGGCTATTCAATCCTAATACACCTCAACCAGGGCCATTGATGAAAGACAATGGTGCAAATTAGACACCTCTCTCCTGATGCTCAGAATCAGCATCAGCACTGTCTCAGTTAGCTTCTTTCTATTGCTATGACAAGCACCACTAGAAAAGCAACTTGGGAGAAAAGGGATTATCTCATCTTACAGTCCATCATGAAAGAAGTCAAGGCAAGGATTCAAGGAAGGAACCTGAAGGCAGGAACTAAAGCAGAAGCCAAGGAAGAATGCTGCTTGCTAGCATGTTTCCTAAGCTCTTATTTCTTTCTTACACCTCCTGGGACTACCTTCCTAGGAATAGAACACCCACAGTAGGTTTGACCTTCCCACATCAACCATTAGTCAAGAAAATGCTTCCACAGACTTTCGTACAAGCCAATCTTATGGAGGGATTTTCTCAATTAAGGTGCTCTCTTCCCAGATGACCTTAGCTTGTATCAAGCTGACAAAAACTAACCAGCATGAGCTCCTCACCTCAATTTTAATTTTCCTGGGGAAAAAGGAAGGAAGGAAGGGATGGAGGGAGAGAGGGAGAGAGGGGGAGAGAGAGAGAGAAAGGGAGAAAGGGAGAAAGGAAGAAGGGGAAAAAGGGAGAACGAGAGAACGAAAGAAAGAGAAAGAAAGAAAAAAAGAAAGAAAGAAAGAGAGAGAGAGAGAAAGAAAGAGAGAAAGAAAGATTTATGTTGACAGAACATTTACCAAACAGTAATATAGAAAATCCAGAGTTATCTGGATTCATCTTGAACTGATGAAACTCTTCCTCCAGCCACTGTGCTATTTAAATCTAAGGCAGTTTAACTTAGCTGTGACTCAACTCACATGAGGATTCATGAGCCGAGTGAAGCTCAGTTATAGGGAAATGGGCTTCCTTTATAAGATTTGCACAATTAAGTTTAGTAAAGGTTCATACTTGACAACCTTAAATGAGAGCCAAAGAAATAAAAAAGTGACAGAGAAAAAAAGAAAGAGAGGGAGAACTGCTTAGTCTGTGTGATCTCTCTGGAGAGTTGAGAAGTGCAGGAAGAGAAAGCAAGAGAGGGTGTGCTGTGGATAGAACGCTGGTGTTTCCAGGTAAGTGGGAAAGTTTGGCATGTCAGAGGGATCTACTGGAGGCTACAAATGGAACACGGTGTGGTACAAGGGAGTAGTCAAAAGAGAGCACTCCCTATCCTGCAGAAAATGGGCAACTGGTAGGGAGCTTTTATAAGGGCAACTTCACTTGCCTATGGTCTAGTCAAGTCACTGTCTAGTAAGACAGAAGTTAGAGGCAAGAACAATTGAGTGTGTGAATGACAAGTGAGGCTAAGTGGGAGTAGTAAGAATAGCGTGAAAAGGCAGGACGGAAACAGAGAGACAGAAAGATGCAACTTCTGTGCATCGGGATGAAGACCCTGGAGAGCAGCAGACTTCAGGGTGACTTCTGACTTTGAGACATAGGTAAAATCCATGACTTTGAGACATAGGTAAAATCCCCTACTAATCTGTCAGTTGTGTAGGACACATATTATGGTAAGATGTTCCCAGAAAGAGACCCAAGAAAATACAGAGTACGGAGGACCAAGAAAAGGTTTTGTTGATCATCATCCGGATGTATAAGACAGTGTGACTCAGAAAAGCTAGACACTCAAAATTAGACAGTTAGTTAAGAATAAACCAAGGCAGGAGTTCATTGGTCCAGAGTTTTGCCAGCTGAACTAGGTATGAGGAAGTAGCACATGAAGTGGGAAGAGAGATGTTGTGCCCCAGCAGCCAAGCATCTGTATCTTAGTAATCTCTTCCCCTCCTTCCTCCAGTCACTGGGGAAAGACATGTGGCAGTCTAATGTAAACTGAAGAATAAATTTTTGTACAAATTCTTTTAGCGGATGTATAAGGCGGGAGAGACAAAGGGAGACAAGGGTTGGGGGAAGAAACAAGGGAGGGATTTTAATCTCAAAATATGTTGCTGAAAATAAATAAACAAACTTGAACTAAAAATAAGCTTTAATTTGGTTCAAATAATACCATTATTTAGTTCACAGTGGCACCGCTTTCTTTTACTAAGCTGTAAATAGCAATGAAATCTGTATTAAAATGTAAATATTTCCATTTTCTAAGTCTACGGATCTCATTGCATAAGTTTCTCCACCACATTCTAGAAATCCAATCCCAGCTCCTTTTCAACATAAAAAGAAGCAGACTATGAATTTATAGAGGGAACATTGAAAAGAGAAATGCAAAATATCATATTTTAGTCCTAATGTCCCCGTTCCGAATGGCATTTCGGCACCAGAGGCTTCCTGCTCCTCAATCCACCAGCATTTACCTTTAACTCTCCTTTACAAAGCTATTTTGACACAAATTTAGAAAGAAATCTGTGTAAAATATTTCTTTCAAATTGGGACTCATCTCGTAGGAACATGGCTAGACTAAACTCCAGTTTCCAGGGAGACACAGCTTTGAAGTCTTTCATACCGACTTCGATCTCCAAGCTTTATAAATACATTTGCTTATGTCAGAAGGCCAATTTTATATGAGCTATAAACGACTTTCACACATGCACAGAGGAAACAATCTGACTTGAAAGCTATCCACTTTTTCCTAAAATTATGGGCAGCCCGTGCAAGTTGAAGATGTTAGTTTGAGAGCTTTAAAACTAGAACTAATTTTGTTTGCTTTAAGATAGCCACTGAAATACTTTCTTCTTAACAGTAAGTTATTTCCCAGGGCCCAGGGCCCTTGCAAATGTCAAGTGTGGAAAGAGAAACTACTCCTCTGACTTGATTTTACGCTCTCATATCCAAAATGACCAGCTTGATGTGGGTAATACTTTCCCCAAAGGTAGCTTGCCTCATTGTAAAATACAATGTACCTGTTCAGATAGTTGTCTGCCACAGAAAATAAGTTTACAAAAGCTTTGTCCACTGAGCGAAATAAAAACATTTATAACCAATACTGGGAGATAAAAACCAAGCCAACTTCCTTGTGAGCCAGTGAATCAGTGCTATCATCCCAACAAGAATCTTCTAAAACAATTTTCAAAAAGAATTAACATAGCCTGCTCCAAAAGAGCTGAAAAAAATGTCCCACTGGGTTCTATAATTCACTGGTGAGTTCCTGAGAGGGAGTGGATAATTTTCTTGTCAACAGAAAGATCCAACTTAACTCTTCTATTCAGTTTGCTATTTAAGTGACACCTTGCAGTTTAGGTAATAAACCTTAATCGAGAGACAACATGAGGAAATTCTTGGCATTTCATTATGTCACAAGAAAAGGGAGACAGCCACCATCTCCACCTCCCCAAATCACCTCCAGACTTACACGTCCACAGACAAAGGACTGGCAGGCTAGACAGAAGAGGGAAAGGGAAAAGATGAAAGGCCCAAGTCTACCATTTCACTCTTTCTCTCCAGTGCATTTAATTTTTCTACAGAGAAAGTAAAGACATTTCAAAAATATTTTTTAGCATAATAGTCTGCTGCTATGGGAACCCCTGAGAAATTAAGAGCACGTGATCGTGTGTATGTGTGTGTGTTTGTGTGTGTGTGTGTGCTCGCACACGCAGGAACTGGTATCCATCGTGTGAAAACCTGAACTCAAGTAGTCGGCTTTGTTACCACGAAGCACCTTTACCCACTGAGCCATCTCTTCAGCTCACCATGATCATCTTTAGAAACAATCCTCACGACTACCTTCACGAAAGTGAGTATTGCATTTACAGAAATTCTCTTCACTGCTAAAACCCACCCATATGCTCTCCAGTGGACCCACCAGCACTCCTTCTACCTCAGCCTTCACAGCCCACACCAACCCCCAGACTCAACTGGTGGGCCCACATGGACAGGGGTGCTTCAAGGTGACACTCTGAGACACTCTGCTCAACATCTGACAAACCATAGGCTTTCCCAGAGGTGCAACACAACTAGACTATGTAGCATTCTGGTTCCCCAGCTTCCACCATACTGATTAGCTGATGAGGTTATCATCTGCCCAGTGACACACAGTGAAAAGGCAAGAGCAGAATCAGTGAGTCCAGGGCTGGGGAGCTGGCCAGGAAAACATAGGACCACGTTCAGAACCTCAGAACCCATGTAAAAATCAGAGGTAGCAGCCACTGATAATCGAAGCACTCAAGGCAGAGAACCAAGAGATCTATGAAGCAATACAAGCCCAAATTGGCAAGCTCAGGGCTCAACAAGAGACCCTGTATCAATAAATAGTTGGATCTTTCTTGATTGCTCACCGCCAGAAAATCAGAATCCAGAGATCTCAGACCGGTTGTGTCACCTCAAGAGGCATGCATGTTAGTAGTTTCTAGGTCACATGCCTGCTATAGACAACAGGCATGGAGGAGAGGCTATTTGTAATCTTCAAAGATCCCAGTCCGTGGTCCCCACTGCCCTTGAGCCCATTGTTGGGATGGTGGAGCATGTCATACGGGTAAGCAAATCTAATTGCCTGTATTGCGACCCCAAAACAAAGAGAAATCTCCCAGCCCCCTTCAAAGCCATATCCCCAGTGATCTAAAACTCCTACCAGGCCTCACCTTGGAATCTTCTGCCACCTCCTGGTAGAACTATCCTGAGGGCTGAGCCTTTAATACATGAGCCTTTAAGGAATATTTCAGAAGTAAACTATAGCAATGTCTAATCCTCAGGAAACTCCTTAGACCCAAACTAAATATTAGGGTTGGTTCATAGAGAAGCCTAGTTTTCCAAAGCCTAAGCTTGCTACAGCTTGCCACGTTCTAAAGAGAAGCTTAGTATCCACTACACATGTATAGGTGTGGTATGTCTGTGTGTGTCTGCATGTTCCCATGTTTGCTGATGTCTTATTCAGTTCTTTTCCATTTTGTTCACTGAGGCAGGGTCTAGCTAGTCAGCTTGCTCCAGGGATCCTATCTTAGCTTCGAAGGGTCTGAGATAACAGGTGACCGACACACCTATGCACAGATTGGTGCTCAGATATAGATTCCTGTCTTCACCTATACACAGCAAGCTTCCTAGCCTGTGTTAGCCATTTTAAGATGTATTTATATTTCCAAATTGCAACAAGTGTTGACTCTTCAAAGAATTCCTAGCAAGTGGCAACTTGGCAAAATATATAAGTTCATTGTCAACTACAATAGACTAGCAATGAATGAATGAATGACAAATACTATCCATCTGTATTCATATATTAATATGTCATACATATTCATATATGCATATATATATATATGAATGATGTATATACATACATATATATCATACACACCTCTAATAAGTTTTTAAAAGGTATCTATCTGAAGTTTGGGTCCAGATTACTTACTTTTTCCAACTAGAAAAAGCAGCCAAATTATTAAATTTGTGTGTGTGTGTGTGTGTGTGTGTGTGTGTATGTGAAAGACTATTAGAGGAAATGATTGTTAAATTGTATTTTAGGACTAAAAACCAAGTGTCAGAAGAGATGCAGAGAGTCGGTCAGCTTAGCATGCCATACTCGGATTAAGAAATACCTTAACCTGAAAAGCACTCCTTTAAAAAGATTTGTTTATTTTTATTTTTTGCATATGGGTGTTTGCTGGATGTTTGTGTGTGCCCCACTTGCATGGCTGGTGATGGTGGAGGCCAGAAGATTCCCCGGAACTGGAGTTACAGAAGATTGTGCGCCACCCTGTGGGTGCTGGAAACTAAAACCAGGTCCTTGGGAAGGGGGAGAGAGTTGGTGGAGTGTGCTTAGCCACTCAACAATCCCTCCAGGCCCACGAACAGCACTCTTCAGTTTATAAACACAACTTAGATTTACAAGAACCCTCATCTAGCCCAAGGCTACCGGGCTGCGCCATGATTTACTACTAAGTAAAGAATAAGTGTATAAGATCAAGTTTTAGATTTCCTCCAACGATTTGCCCTGACTATCGTTGACAGTCACAAATGGAAGCAAGAACGGAGAGAAGCAAATTAACCTAGAGATACCTAAAACCTCTAAGCCACAGTGAGCAGGCTATGTGAGCTAAACAGCCAATGTGGAGGAGACCATCCCTCAGAGCCCACGAACGGACACACGGGAGCTCACTTTACTACAAAGAGGGTTTTTTTAAGATATGACTTTCACTAAAGCACAAACTGAATAGAATCATATCAGTATAATCCTCACATATTTCTGCCAGCTGGGATCCTGGATGCTGAGATGTAACCGCCTCTCCATGGGCCTCAAAACCCCAGTCTGTTTCCCACGGGTCACTGCCCAGCCATCAGATGGAGGCAGGATGTGGTTACTACTCTAACAAATCGCTCCAAACCACCTCCGTCCAGGGAAAAGGCTACTGTTCCCATTTGCAATCTCCCAAGCCACCCCATCCCTCTGCACGGGAGGATCAATAGAGAGCCAGAATGAATTGTTTACTTAATTGTGCTGTGCAAGCTGAATAATTGCTCGCCTTCCAGGAGGGCTTTGTAACCAATGAGATGGCGTTGGATCTGCCAAAACCTTTACCTTGAAGCCAACATCCGTTCTGCAGACTCTCCTATCACAAATAACGGGAACCCTGGCTATTATTTCTAGAGGAGGCAAAACCATGGCAGGGACATCAAAAACCATGTCTTTCAAAAAACACGGGGGGGGGGGGGGGGAGGGGAGTCCACAAAGCAGTCCCTGTTGACAACTGTCATTCCCACATTTCCCAGGGTGGACCCTTATTTTAAAATCATGAGTCCTGGTTTTATTCATTCACATCAAAACAGCCTACAGACGGCAAGCCTTAGGGGGTGCAGAGTTGGTCCCTTAGACACAAAGATCACTTTCTAAAATGTTTTTAATTTTTAAATCAATACATTCTGTGTTAGATACCATTAGGATATATCTGAACAAAGTGTTTTTCTGTGGCTTCTGTCCCTCTATCCCTCTACCCTCTATTGCCTCTGTTCTTCCTTCATGGTCCTTCTCCCTTCTCCCTCTTTCATGTCCATGTGTCCTTTTGCCCACTTCCCATCCTTTCTTATCATGTAATAGTACCCTGTGTCGGTCTTTAGAGTGTTTAACCACATTTTAATAATGGATACATACCGAACAGCAACAACAAAAAGCATCACTAGAAATTTTTAAAATACCTAGTAACATGTAAAAAGACTAGGAGATGAAAAGTTATTAATTTGCCAAAGTCTTTAAGGATGACAAAAATAATTTACTACTAAGAAAATACTGAGAAGATGTGAGAAGTGAAGACCAAGAAAATGCTTAGGGCAGCAACAGCAAATTTTTTAGGCAAAGAAAACCCCACAATACTGAGTCAATTGAAGAGCAAAGCTGTGAGGTACCTGTTTCTTGATGCTCTTTGGAAATCTTGCTTGTAGCACTAAAGCATACCTAGATCTGATAAACTGCAGTATTTTCTACTGACTTTGTTGTCTTAGAAAGATTTATTTTCTAAATATATGCGTGCGTGTGTGTGTGTGTGTGTGTGTGTGTGTGTGTGTGTGTGAGTCAGATGTCAGGGGGTGAGGTATGTGCTCTTGGAAGTCAGAAGAGGGACTCAAATCCCCCAGAACTGTAGATACAGATATTTGTGGAACACCCAGTGTGGGTGCTGGGAATAGAACTTGGGTCCTCAACAAGTGTTCTTAACCATGGCGCCATCTCTGCAGCCCCTACATGGTTGTTTCAATGTAATGTGTTCTTCTCTCATTGCTACCCTGGTTTTGATCTCTTTCGATGGGCTTTCATTAACAACAAGGATCTAGCCATACTCCAATGGAGTTTCAACTTCTCCAGTTGTTTCTTCTCAGCTCCCACGAGCACTCAGGCTGGAGTCCAATCTATGCAACTCACTAGCAGTTCTGAGACTTTAGGAAAGCCAACAGGACCTGCCAGAAGCTGACAAGGAAAAGAGGCCACTTTTATGTAAATATCCTTTAAATATCAGGAGGCTGAAAACACTATACAGTTGTCTCTATGTTGACACTTTAAGAGAATTTGAGTATTGAAAGAGCATTGCTCTAGACGTCAGAAAGTTACCTCTGTTTTTCAGTGTTAGGCTAACCCAAAGCAGTACTGCCTGACACATACTCTTGCATGCATTTAGGACTGTAAAAGAGATGCTGTATTGGAGGCCTGAAGAGAAGACATAGAGGTCAATGTGTATAGTTGGGGAGAAATCTCAAAGAATCTTTCCTACCAGTATATGACAGGACTCCCAAAAAAGGAAAGAATACACGTTTCCAGTATACCACCTCCATTTTTTTCATCCCTTCTAGATCCAGCTAACTCAATGGGGTGGTGTTTTCTACCAAAGATCCATGTTCTAGAATTGGTTTTGTCATGACTTCAATTTACCTTTATCCTATTGACCTCTCCTATGAAATGAGGGCTTAGCCGTAAAGTCCTTTTAACCTTTATCCTTCTCTGAGTCAAAGATGCAATGTCTCTCATACAGTGAATTATATATTTCATCTGTGATCATAAAACTCCACTTATTTCTCACAATTTATTTACTTTTAATTGTTTGTGTGTATGTGTGGTGCATGATGTGTAGTGTGTGTGTGATGTGTGTGCTGTGTGTGTGATATGTTTGAATGTGCTGCATGTATGTGGTGTAGTGTATGTTGTATGGTGTGTGTGTGTATGTGTGTGTGTGTGTATGTGTGTGTGTGTGTTTAAATCTTCATCAAAGAAGAGAAGCTACTTCATTGGACAGTTGTTATTTTAAGGACGACCAGCAGTCACTGTCTTCCTATTCACAACCCCTTCATATGCTCTTCTGGGAGCATATCCATATTCAGTCTGGTGGTGGATATGTCCACCAAAATACAAACTTTTTAAGTGAACCTGGATCTTCCTTCTGACCAGGGACCATCTCATGAATCCCAGAAGAGACATACAACCTCTAAAGATGGTACCTCGTAAGACTGTCGAGTGACTCCTGCTAGAGGCCTCTGTTCTTCAGATTTGCCTTGAATCTTATAAGCAATCCCACATTTGTCAAGTGAATTCCCTTTTCTACTGGTGAGCAGCTTGCTACATAAAAATACATTCCAAAGCACAATGAAGTGGTGAACCCCAGTTCACCCAAATGGAAAAATGTCCTGAGATGAAGAAAGCAAAATCTGAAACCTCCCTTCTACCACATTATCAGTATAATCAATATAAATTAATAGATTAGGGTTAAAACTAACCCAGATTTATCAAAAGGAAAGAAGAGTAGACTCCATCTTTTAATAATAGCAGAATTCAAGAACTACTCAACCCAAAAGTGAATTCAACAAAAATCCACTGGGGAATCTTTCTGTAGTAATCTGGCATGCTAGACCTGGTTTCTGCTCCTTGAAACATGAGAACTCTGGTCCATCGTCAGCATGACGTGGCACAGGACAGACTCCTCAGAACTCATTACTTACGGCATTTTCCTCATTTGTCTTATGTGTCACTGGAACTAGTGGAAAGGGTTGATATCAAGGCGATGGGTTATTAGGAGTAAAGATTTGAGCTGAGGCTATCTTGATTCAAGCTCTACTAGCTACTTAGCTGTGTATTTTGAACTTAAGAGCTGTGAGTCTTGTTTACCAAATCAAAATGAAAATGATTATATCTGGCCCAAGTTGCAAACTTATTTTGAATGTTAAATCACGTAACAGAGCTATAAGCAATCTTCACTTTATATTATGTTCTAAACTATAAAAATGATCATATAGGTAGAATGTATATAGGTAGAAACTGTATAGAGATAGAAACTGTAAAAATTATCTTAATAACTAATGGGAAATAGTAGAATCATCCCTTGACTTTAAGAGAAATGTCAAAACATTAAAATTTTTCCCTGGTCTTAAATATGTAGAAAAATAAAACAAACAGAACTAAGATTTACTTGTTTAATGCATTATAAGCATTGTGAATAGGGTGCTTGATTTAGTTGTAAACTGTTTTATCTAGCTTAGACAGTAATTACCTTCTTGCCTTCATATAACTTACAACATGGAGGAAGGTACCTTTCTTCTATGCCTTAGAAAATTGTCATAGACCTCTTTAAGCTTGTGTCATATTCCTTTCAAACTCAGGAGATATCTCCAAATTTTCCTTTAATGTGTACAATTTGCCAAAGTCACTGAGCTAGAAGAGTCTTATCTTTTCATTATAACCACTTTCATCATCGGTGTCAATAAATTTGCCTTGACTATGCTCTTAGGACCATGGGGCTCCCAAAAAGGCAGTAGTGTCAATATTCCCAAGACAAGCAATTTCTTCTAGGTTGCGTGAATTTTCCTAGGGAGTCATGGACAAACATCTGTTCACCAGACTAAAGTAATAATTTCACAAAAGTCTAGCCTAATGACTCAGTGAGTTTATTGGAGTTAATTTCAGGACCATGGGTTAGAAATCATTTACAGGCGCATGGGTGACCTGATATCAGCTGAATCATTAAAATGTCCACCAACTATGGTTGACAACTCATGAAAGCCACATTCTTGGAGTTCCCTACATGACTCAAAGACATCTCAGCTCATCACAGAGTCTCTTCTCTCCAGCATTTCTTACTGTTTATATAATCTGGTGGTGATGGTAGTGATGGTAGTTGGTGGTGATGATGGTGGTGGTGGTATGGTGGTAGTGGTGGGGTTTGTAAATTTTCTAAGTTTCAGGAACTTCCTAATACTAGTGTGTGGTTTTTTTCTGAACCTTCTACCTCTTGGGATTTAAGGAAGTTCCCTCCAGGGTAGAATGTTTCAGATTGGAGGAAACCACTCCACAACATTCTAGAACTCTGTTTATGCTAAATTATCACTATAGTTTCAGCCTTTTCTCTCCTTTCTTTTCTTTTCTTTTCTTTTCTTTTCTTTTCTTTTCTTTTCTTTTCTTTTCCTTTCCTTTCCTTTCCTTTCCTTTCCTTTCCTTTCTTTTCTTTTCTTTTTTTTTCAGTTAGGAGCAAAGCATGATTCTTATTTCCTTTTTGTACTTCCTTTTACTTCCTTCCTTCTCTTCCTCCTTCACCACCCCCACATTACCTTATTCAATTTTTCATAGTTATAAACTAACACTTGAATCTGTCACTGGGAAACAAAAAGGTATACTTTTTGTCCTCTGTTTATCAACTGAATAACAGATGCATAGTGACCATTTCCAAAGACTTTGGAGGAAGTGACTCATTCAGTCACTGGACAAGATATGCATTTCCTATTTACATAATTGTCTATGACCTGAAGAGCTAGTAGTGATGCTTTCATGTTTGATACCTGTGGTAACTGAAATTTAAAATGTACTATGATGCCCTGAAATTTGTGCCTACCAGAACTCCACAAAGCAAGAACTGTCCATATGAAAATTATATGGAGTTTAATTATCAACACAGTTGCTGTTAAAGAGGGAAAGATCAGACCTCACTCCTGCTGATTAATAAGAAGGCTCAATTGTGCTCACACAGGTACTGGACTCCCCTGGTTCTCTTCTTTGTTCCTGTAAAACCCATCAGATGAGCCCCAGCTGTCAGCAGCAAGGAGGCATGCAGGAAGGACAGGGATGATGACTGAATTTTAACTCTCCCATGCAGAGCATAATTGAGCCCAAAGTTCACCTAAAAGTGAGGAGAGATGGTGCCGAAGCATTATTCTTTACTTCCAAGGCCAGAAAGAAAATATCCCAGTGATGCTTTCCACAAATGTGTGGTGGCTTCTCCACGGGCCCTTCTTTGTTAGAATTTCTGTATCTGGCTGGTTACCTTACTATCCAGAGCAAAATGCCACACACCCCAAAAACAACTCCTCATGGCTAGTTCTATCCAATGATCTATGCCCACTGTGCCTGCCACTTATGCCTGATCTAAGGACTGGGGAGAAGCTCCCAGTGAGCCCACTTGGTTGGAGTGAACAGCAGGTCGTGCTTCCTACTTACTGCCTGGAAGGTGGGTAGATCATGAGAAAGAGACATCCTAGGCTGTGAAGCACCGTGGAGAATGGCAGCTGGGCACTGAGATGGTGGAAGCAAATCTGGATGTAAATCTGGTTTGGGCTTACAGAGATATAATCCAGCTGTGCCTCTCTCCACACTTCGTTATGGACATTAATGCCACTATTTTCATCTTTCTTATCAGCAACCCATGCTATTCTAACATGACAAAATGAATCTTCTTATTTAGTCCGTGGGCTCTCTCAGGGACCCGGCCATCTCCCTTTAATCCTTCTGCACAATACAGATCCTAATGAGGCAGAAACACAGTGGGCACAATACTGCATGGTGTGGATACGGATGCAAAGTCCTAGCACAGATCCAGGCTATCAAAACTCAAGCACAGGCCTGGCTTAAGAGTTGTTTGGGAAGAATAAAAATATCGGAGAAAGAAAAGGACAGTGTTGCTTCACTGCAAGTATTTATCTTTTTTATGAATCAGAAAGGTGAGCAATGAAAGCCCTGAAGTGTAATTCAGTTTAAGTAGTTAGGAGAACAAAAGAAGTTCTAACTCAGTGCTCACTAAGGCGAAAGAAGGTCATTTTATAAGGAAGTGCTTGAGGTGAAAGCCACCATAGCTATCTAAATACCCCCATTCTTCGAAGAGCTAGAAGAGGAGCTAGAGCCATTCCCCTAAGAGCAGAAAAGTGGGAGGGTGGGGACACTGCTGACCCTGCAGTCTCAGAAGCACTGTCTTGTAGAGAGGCATATTCTGATCTGTATGCCTCTAAGCAGAATTAGGACCAATGTCCGTGATAAAACTAAACCACATCTCAACCTCACAAAATGGAAAAGCTTCTGAAACTCAGGCTCTCTTTAACCTGGAAGGCAGTAGTTGACCAAGTAATGAGATCCCTGGCATGGTGGAGGACTATACTGGAACTCAAAGTCAATTCTAAAAGTCAGAATAGGAAACAAAGGCAACACTGAAGGCTGAAATCCTTGATGAACTGAAGCAAGTTGATTCTGGAGTGATGACTATCGTGTGTTCACTGAGGGGGAGCATGGCACTTTAAAGTCTAACTTTCCATGAACACCAGCCTTTCTGCTTAGGCATGAAGTTCCCCCCATTCTTAGGTACTTTTGTCTCAAAAGTCTTATGACTGACATGGAATGTGTTAGCCTCAGACACAAGCCCAGTGCTCACTCAGTGACTGGGAACTTGGAAAGACCAGCCTTGGGCCTGAACTGAAAGTAGGCATGGGGTAAGAAAAAGAAGACTTCTGTCCCCAGAAGGGACAATGGGGAGACAGAAAGAAGCATTATGACATCACTGTGACATCCATTATGACACCAACAATGAATGGGGTACATTTTTAATTGCAAGCTTAAAGAAATTCTAGGCTACTTTAATTCTCAAAATAGAAATTGGAAACGCCATAGTTGAAAAACCTATGATAAAATAAAGTGAATTTGATGCAAGGCCTTCATCTAAAATTCTAATCCTCTAGCAAATAATCTTAACATGTTTGTCTTTTCACTTGTTCCTCCTCCTCCCCCTTCTCCTCCTCTTCTTCCTCCTCCTCTTTCTCCTCCTCCTCATCTTCTTCTGATATCTCTATTCATTGCCTCATCATACAAAGTCACAGCAAATTAAGGGAGAGGCAGAACATGTGTATTAAAGTAGATGAAGGCCCGGCATGCAAAGAAAAATTCTTCATTAATAGCAGAAAAAAATCTTTCCTATATTTAATATTAGGTGACATATTTCTATTCCAGGAGAAGTAAACATTACAGTCATGAATAACAAATAGAAACACAAACTCCATTTATTTGTAAAATCAACTCATTTTCTTTTCATATCAATGCAAAAAATGACCCAATGCCACGTGTTCCATTTGCTGAGATTCCGAGACAGCAAGGCTATACAATTTCTAGATCATTAACTTGTCTCCCTATTTTTCTATGTCTCATAGTTCTGCTAGGTAAGCGTTCGCTCATTCACTTTGATAATGCCACCCTTTATACGCTTGGTATTTCGCTTGCTCAATTACTCCATGCAAAACTACGGCAGCCAGCGAGAGGGTGGAGAGGGTGACGAAGAGAAAGGCCCACCCCACAGTTTCTCTAAATGAGCAAGACCTCAAGGCTATACTTCTAATGGTTCCAAACAAAAGGTGAGGGTCTGTCTTACGCAGACTCAGGTTTGAAAGAGGCGTACATAACACTCATTTTACTCACGGGTGCCAGGCTGAATGCCACGATGCTCAGCATAGCCCAGCAGTGCAGGCAAGCAGGACGTCTGCTCTGTAAGAACATACAGCAAAGAGCATAGTGTTCCCATGGTCCTGTTGGCATCATGGAAGGCTTCCAGGGGGCAAACAAGGAAGTAATCAGGGGGCTTTAGGGTGTCTTTGTAAACCAGCTATAAAAAGGACTTAAAATGGATACCAAAACGAGACCTGAAACATGTAATTCACAGTTATTACAGTGCTTATCAAAGAGCCAGCCTGAGGCTGCGGCAGCCATGTGATCACCAACCCTTGTACCGTCCATCTTCACCTTATCCAGAGAGCCTTGCTTTGTTGTCATTGTAATTTTTGACCAGTTTATTCAAAGGATTACATAGCAATGAGGTCATATTGAAGAAAAAATAAAAACCATTCTCAAGTTCTGAGACAAGCTGTGAAGTTCACACTCAACATCCTCATCTATGTGACTTAAGAAGCCACCAGCAATTTCTTTAAATCTTCCATTCCCCGCCTCCCTCCCCTCCCTTCCTATTCCCCTCCCCCTTCTCTCAAGTTCCTTCTTCTCCCTCACCACCCATTTCCTTCATGACCTAGAAACTACTGCCCTTACTGCTAATGAAGAACCAACCTTCCCTTAGCCCAGAGGACCCAAAGCGTTACCAAAACACAGAACTGCATGCACACCATAGTTCCATCCCAAGAAAGTATGTGGCTATGGTTACTCCAGTAAGGGGGCCATTTGACTCTACAGCACATTTTTCCAAAAGGAAAAATTACACAGGGACCTATACATCCTATCAGTTCATCTCATTAAGACTGGAGAGAAAGCTGAAGCACTGGGTGAATGTAACTGTGGAGGTGACAACTGGCGATTAATGAAACCAGGACACTTGTCTTGAAACCAGTGTGTAGAGAGCAGGCTTCCCTAGTTGGAATTCCCCTCCCATGTCTGGATCTGCCTCCAGCCTTGTGTTAGAAAAAAAAAAAAATAAAGATACCGTCTGCACAGCAGGAAGCCACCAGCTGCAGACAGGGTGATGTCTGAGCAGCCATGTGACCCATTCAGAGCTCTCCAGTATTGCTTCGGCTCACAAGCCTCCAAAATAACTTAATGTATACATCCCAGGTGAACCACCCAAGGGGCCCTGATGGTTCTAGGTTGGTTTTTTGTTTGTTCAGTTGGTTGGTTTGTTTTCAGATTTTTGTAACTCAGTTTTATACTTCCCAAGTAAACCTGATGTGCCCAGCCAGTTTCATGAGCTATTTTCCTTTCTTCCAGTTGCTGAACTCTCTTTGATCAGAGAATTGGCAATAGTCAGTTCTTAATGGAGTGCTAAGGATGAACAGCGCCCCCCTCAGGACAGAGGGGTGGTGACAGAGGGCATGATTACAGGAGCTGACCAAAAAGGTGAATCTGAAGGACCAAGACTCAGACCATGAAGCCTAATCCCCTTCAGCCAGGATGGGTCTACGTTATTAGTCTTCCTACAATTTTAGCCAAATACAATGTTGTGGGTGACTTTGAGATATAAATATCATTTGCAATGCGGATTCCATAGAAAGACATTCTCATGAATCTGAATTCAAGATGGTAAAATACATCTCCTTGCCCCCAGCAACTTCCCCTGATTGATCTAAAGACTGAATTGTCATTTCCTCCGAGTGTCCTCTCCCCCACACCACACCCACAATAGCTCCTAGATTAGAATAAAGGAAACTAACTCTCCCCATTGCCACAGAAGTATCCCCATTTCTGTCTTCTCCCGCACCCCAGCAATACCACAAGGGCCAGAATTTGGTAAAGGAAAGGGGCTTCAATGGTTCTGCTGACCCCACAAGTGCATCTTGGGTATTTTCCAGGTGAAGAGCAGCTACTATTGAAGCTACCTCAGACTGCATGTTTGGATTGTTTTGAGAAATTAGCTAGGGATCGTCAGACTTAGGTCAGCCTGGGGACAATTAATAATAATAATTACTAGAAAGTCAGCTAGCCTGGCAGCACCAGCATTTATGGACTTAGCCTTGGGCATAATTAAGGCAGACTTTGTCTTCGGACTCATGACTATAGCATCCCAAGCAGATACACACAGACACACACACACACACACATGACTATAGCATCCCAAGCAGACAGACACACACACATACACACACATTGTGTAAATTAAGGTACTACTAATTATTTCATTTTTCAGGCTTTTATTTCTTCCTTTCTCAATCTCCATATAACTGTGTGCACACTAGCAAGTGCAGGGTCACCATAAGGAGCCAAATGCCCTGTCTTCCCTAACAAATGCACCTTGAAAGAAATACAGATCCATTTGATAAAGAAAGCATGGGGCTACCATGCTGGGTCCATGAAAAAAAAATCATAGTAGATCCTCTCTGAAAGCAAGTCCAACCTAAGAACAACTTATGTTACACAGTATGTGTCTTAGACTCAAATTCACTCAAATAGACTCTTCACGCCAGCCCCAACAACTGCCTGGTCTTCAGGAATGACCTATGACATTCTTATTTTTCCTTAAGAGACATGAAAGCTCCTCCATTTTGAAAGACTGAGTGATGATCTGTGCTTGCTGAGATGAAGTGCAGCTCACCTATTCCCTCAGATGCTCGGGAACACTTGGAACCCAGGGTTTGGGAAGCCCTACTAATTACAAGCAGCAATGCCTTGAGCATCCCAGTTAATTAAGGGCTTGCCTCACGATTGCATTTGTAACACTAAAAGCATGTATTCATTCATTGATCCAACAAATAATGGTGACAGCCAAGTGTCCGGCACTGTTCCCAACCTTGTTCCTAATCACTCCACCCCTAAAATTCCACCTTCCAAGTATAGTGTGTCACTTAATGATGCCCACACATGCAGCACGTCCTCCAGCCTTCAAGCCTCTGCACAGGCTCTTCCCTTAGTCCTTTCCTCCCTCTAAAGAGAGAGCATTACACACATGCATGTGTGCATGTGAATGCACACACACTCACACTCACCCTCATTCTGTTTGTATGCCTCACTCCTTTGTTTAAAACCATATTCTCTTTCTCTTGGCTAATGGACCATGAGGTCTTTCCCACCCAACCACCCCTGTCCCCAGCAGTGTGTTGCTCTAGGCTTCTATAATTTCATGGTCAGTCTTGTGTACAAGTGTTAGAATGTCTAAGTCTTGAAAACCATCCCATGGAAGGACAAAGACAAGTCACAGCAGCAGATCAATCATAAATGTCAAACTGAAAGCAAGCTTGCAACAGGAAATCCTGTCATAGAGAGAACAGGTACTGTAAGAGCAGAAAAGCACCAGAGAGGATGGGAACACAGGTAAAAATGCCATCTTTATGCTTAGGAAAGGAGGGAGAAGGCAGAGTTTTGGTTCTCTGTTCTTTTTCTTTATAAGGAGAACAGAGGAGGGCTGGCAAGTTGGCTCAGCGGGTAAGAGCGCTTGCTGCCAAGCTGGGCAACCTGAATTTGACAACATGGTGAAAGGAGAGAACCGACTTCTGTATGCTGTCCTCTGACCTCTACATACAGCCCTACTCCACACACACATGTACATGCACACATACACACGCAAAAACATACATACATACATACATACATACATATACATAAATTTAAGAAGACAAAAGGAATTTGAAGCTAATATGGTTGATTGTGGCTACAGATGCTTATAGAAATGTATTTTTTTCTTGTAACTGCAACAAACATCCCACAAATAGATCTCACATTGCAAATGAGAATGAATGTCTCCAGGTATATTTCAAGATCTTTTACAGAATACCTAATACCTTCATCACTTCTCTTATTGAATGGCTGGGCACGTGAGGAAGGTGAGGGAGGGACCGAGCAGGTGGTGGGCAGGTCAACATCAGCTATAGAGAGAGAAGGAAGAAAGCAGCTTAGGGAAGGTAGGGGTTAATGCGGCCACACAGAGTGGAGTACTCAGGCTCCAGAGTCTGAACCCTTAGCTCTGCCACCTCCTGCAGTGTTACTGAGGTGGAAGCCACCGTGTGAACTGCACCGCACGCAGTGTGGATGGCGCCCCCTGGCATCTCACAGTGCTCTGGTGAACAAATGTCAACCACATGAAGTTCCCAGCAGGGACTTCCAGAAGACTAGAAGAGTGTGTCTGTGTCTGAAGTGAAGCACAGAGCCTGGCCGAGTATGGAGTGTGAGCATGGTAACTGGAAATCAGGCAATATTCCAGTGTTCCTGTGCAGCAGCAGCCTGGGCGATGTTGCCTTGCTATGTAACTAGAAGTTTTAAAAACTGACATTGGCTTACCTGAAGGACAAGAGAGGAGCAGCCCCATTCTGTGTGCCTGGGCAGTCTGGCTGACACAGGTGACTGGGAGTTTTCCAGCAGACACTGGACTGTGGTAAAGGATCAGCCTTCACATCCACAATTCTGGGGTTCACTGGAGCACCTCAGGGAAATAATCCCTGCTGCCACTCAAGCAGGGGGATCTTTAGTGTCCTTAAGCTGCCATCTCTTACACTCTGTAGGAAGGCAGCAGCTTCTGCATGCCGAAGTCTTAGGCAAGAGTCAAGTAGACTGAGATACACAATCTGAGCCACTCTTAGGGCCAAGACAGAGACTTGGGTGGCATCATTTCCACTGTACTGCGTAGGTCAAAGCTACTAGAGTCAAGAGAAAGGGAACCAGACTCCTGCTGTTGATGGGAAGTGCAGTATATGTCATGTAAAAGAGGGCTAGGACAGACTCTGATGGCTGTATTAGAAAAGGATATGCACACAACTCTTTGAATCCAGGTGCAATTGGTCTGGGTATGCAACTGAGTTCTTCCTTAAATGAAAAAAAGTTCATAGCTAAAAGAAAAAGGTTGAAAACAAAGTACAAAGGTCAGGCAAGGGGTTGGCTACCACTAGAGGGGATCCTTGAGAGTCGCCCGCATGGAGCAGATAGCAACAGATAGCGTGATGTTGTGTAGAGACAGGCCAGTCATCCAGTGAGAGATGAGTGAGGTGGAACTGAGCATTCTGGGTGAAGGGCATGGTGTGGAAGGAAGCACACCCAACAACTAGGGTTCTTCCCTTCCATTACAGGGAAGCAGAAAACAAATGGGAACAGGGTTTGATGAGACAGCAAAGCCAGAGTGATATAAAGATGTGGGGAAGAGAATCAGGAAAATCCTGCCAACAACAGCTCGAGAACACAGGAGAAAACAGAATGAGGTTGAGCTCTAGAAACAGCCAGACCATCTTCTATGAACCACTTTTTGAGGGCAGGTGCCCTCTCCTTCTCTAAAGGCAGGTGTGTACAAGCAGGTGCTCTCTCCTTCTCTGAGGGCAGGTGTGTACAGGCAGGTGCTCTCTCCCTCTCTGAGGGCAGGTGTGTACAGGCAGGTGCTCTCTCCCTCTCTGAGGGCAGGTGTGTACAGGCAGGTGCTCTCTCCCTCTCTGAGGGCAGGTGTGTACAGGCAGGTGCTCTCTCCCTCTCTGGGGGCAGGTGTGTACAGGCAGGTGCTCTCTCTCTCTCTGAGGGCAGGTGTGTACAGGCAGGTGCTCTCTCCCTCTCTGGGGGCAGGTGTGCAGACAGGTGTACTCCCCCTCTCTGAGGACAGGTGTACACAGACAGGTGCTCTTGTGTAAATTGGATCATAATTGCTTTCGTTTTATTCCACAGTAGAATAAGTTAATAGTGCATCCACAGTGTAACAATGTTCTCTAGCAAATGTTATAATCAGGAACCCGAACTAGCCTCCTGTGATGTCAAAACTGTCCAAGTGTAGGTAGACCCTAAAGACCATCTGGAACCTGGACTTGTGCCCAGGCAGCAGTGGACTGTCCTTCATTAGACTTCTGTGCTCCACCTGTTTCAGAGACAGAGCGTTACATGCTAGGCATCCTGGGAAACACTGTCCTCCAATTCCTGCTCAGACATCTGATTTCCTAATTTTTTATTTTATTTTATTTTATTTTATTTTATTTTATTTTTGCTTTTTGCCATTTGTCTTATTAATAAAACTTCAAAGGAGGTTTTTCTTTTTTCTGGTGTTTTAGATGTTCATTTATTTAACTCTGTATCGAAATCTGCATCTGTATGCTAAATACTCATGCAAGAAAAAGCAGAAAATCAGTACTGCTCTTAAGTGTTTTCACCTATAAACTATTTCCTTCGGGAGGGAAGATGCTTTTATAAAAAGCAAGAACAACTTCAGAGGGCAGAGAGGGAGGGAGGGAGGGAGGGAGGGAGGGAGAGAGAGAGAGAGAGAGAGAGAGAGACATAGAGAGGGAGAGAGACAGCAGACAAACAGAGACAAACATAAGGAGAGGTCAAGGAAGAAAGGGAGAGAGGGAAAGGGAGAGGGAGGGAAGGAGTGAGAAAGAGATGGATTTCAATTTCAATCATAAAGTGCCCCCAAGTGGACATCGTTTAAACTACATTGAGAAATCCTAGAAATTGTAAAAAAGATTGAAGGCACAAACACTCTGGTGATGGGCAGCAGTGAGCTGGCTTATCCTTGGCTTTGTATATAATTTAATAAGACCAGCCTCTGGGGAAAAAAATCTCATTGACGGTAAAAAATAAATAAACTTTGCAAAAACACTCTTCTGGCTTCTTGGGAACTTAACTAGGTCTGGACACCGCCTGTGGCTATGCTAGATCTTACAAGGATGAAGTGGGTCCTGGAGCCAAGAGAATCCCCCTGTGGCCCTTCTAGAAAGCTCCCTGGTCTATTTAATTGTATTCCTTACTCCACTATCAGGACTTATTACACTGAATTACTTGGCACCCCTGTTAAGCCTGTCACTTAGATTCCAGAACAAATTAAGTTCAATGAAGGCTCTGCTCTTTCTCAGTATTAAAATATTCATATCCGCTCTCACAACCTGATTTAAAAAAAAACTGGCTAAAAGCTTTGCTGGTATCCCCTATAGGAAGTGCCATTTTTAATGAACCCATAGGCATTATAAATAAAAAATAGCTGGTCTTAATAAAGAATTGATAGAGTAACTCTGACCCCAGAGAGATAGATGTCAACACAGCCTGGGGAGAGCTTTCTCCAAAGAGGAGTCTGGAGCCTGAAGACCCCCAAACAAACAGCAAAGAATTGGGGCATTTGCTGAAAGCATTTTCTTAAAACACAGGGGTCTCAAGGAGGGTAGATGGCAAAGGTGGCAAGGAGGGTCTTCTAGGGGTGTATAGGAGGGAAGGAGTTCGAGCATGTGTGGGAGGCGAGGTGCAACCAGTAGTTCCACAGCATTTACCAGACTAGGTACTGTCCTCCATCAACCCAGGAAAACAGGCATGGCAGCTTCCTTGTTGTAAATGAAGGCAGACCCCTTCCATGAGCGGAAGTGGAAGGGTCTGAATCCCAACTCAGGTCTCACACACAAAACTTGGGGCATAAAGTCAGCAAGCGTAACACTCATTTGCCCTAGGGCTGAAGCGTCTTGGTAGGGAATCCATCACCTAAACCAGATTTTTCTCCTAAGGTTCCAAGGACCCTGGCTGCAGCATGGCCTTCTTCCCACATCTGCAGAGACTCCACCTCATGACTCCACAGGTAAGTGCAGGATCCAGAATGCTAAGCTTCAGAATGTAAACAAAATACAGCCTACACTGAGTCACGACTCTGCCTTTCAGGCCATGATGAGACGAACAGATTTTTCTTCTCTAAGGCTGCAAACGCATCTGTTTAATAGGGATGACAGCCTTGTTCCAAAAGGGACTCGAGACGGCCCCTAAGACCCACTTCACTGAAAGGCACTCAGAAGAGAATGTAGTTAATTGTCTGCTTATGACAACAGCACTTGCTAGTAAGAGAGTTTCTAGAAGAAAGCTGGTATAAAGCCTGACCATCTGTGACAACAGAAAACCTGCGCTCCACTGGTTTTCCCGACCACCCACAGAGCTGCTCCTCACCCTCCTAGGGGCTGCCATGCCAGAGTCTGACTCTCCTCGGGTGCCCACTGCATGCCTGCACACCACGGTCCTCTCTCCACATCTCTGAATACCTTTCACAGTATTTTCCTGGGGTGCAGGGAAGGTGGAGTAGACAGTGAATTTGGCTTTTACCATCCTGGGAAGTTACATGACACTGCATATGAGAGATGTCTCACTTCACTCTGGACCCCCTCCCCTAAGCAGAGGGGACAGAAGGATAGAGGCAGCCTGACTTTAGGCAAGCCAGTGCATTTAAAAGAAAACAGAAACAGTGATCTTGGAATAGAGGAGTGGTCATATATTCTCACGTAACAGATGCTCCTTCAATCTTACTGGTCTCTTGTTGTGTAAAACTGCCAGGTTTGTTTTCATGTGTTTGTTTGGATGTGTGTGTGTGTGTGTGTGTGTGTGTGTGTGCGCCTGGGGCTGGCATCAGATGACTTGGCCTTTGTCAATCACTCTCCATGTTATTTTCTCTCACTGAACCTCTCACCAATCTGACTAGACTTGCTAGCCCTAATCACTGAGGCATCCTCCTGTCTCCGTTTTCCAGCTCTGGGATTACAGACTGGGGAACCTGAACTCACATCCTCAGGCTTGCACAGACAACAATTCATCCACCGAACGATCTCCATGCTCCATGGTCTCTAGCTATTATGTTGGCTTTTTTAAGTGATATTTTCCAGACTGTCAGCATTCCCGTCTCCCTGGACAGATAGATGTATTCATCAGTCTGGGCATTTGCTTCATGCTCCTCCACACAGCTACGTTTGGGAGTTGTTTGTTTGTTAGCTTGTTTGGTCTGTAAGACATGGATAGTAATAATGATAACCTGTGAGGCAGCCGTGGGAAGTAAAGGGAATAAGCCACGTAAAGAAACCAGTGTGCAGTGTTTATCTTGTATTATTGGACAGAAAAAATGGTTGTCAACAGTTACCAATGAGAATGCTGTGGGCGCCACAGTTCTTAAGGCTGCTTATATTCTATCTGCAAAGCATTGGTTTTCAACGGGTTTCATGACTACTTCAGCTGTTCTGGAAAGAAGTTGCCTTTCAACCCTTAATCAGATAGGTATGGCCAAAGAATTGTATTTTTCTATTTTTTAAAATAAAAAATATTGGGCCCCTTAGAGAGATGACTCTGTACCATGTACAATATTTTCCTCATTTAAAAGTCAAAGGGAAGTCAATGTTTTTCAGTGAAATTTTACGCGCATGCCTTACATGGCATCATGTCAAGAGTTCCTTAGGTTCTGGTGTGAAGGACCTTAGGCCATTTTATAACCCCACCCCTAAGGCCACGGTCTACGTCTAATTGGCAACAGGGATCTTTGTTTTGTGACAGCCATGTCCAGTGGGCTGCTGGTGTCATGAGGGAGAAAACCCAAGGATGGGCCCAACCCTGGTCTCATCTCTCATCAGAAAAGAAGTCAGGGCTGGTCTTGCCTGAAGTAACTTCTTCCTTAATTCATTCAGGGGCTCCACTGTATTTATAAAGTTCCCATTGATAAGGTAAATATGTGGAAAGGGTTTTCAGAGATGTACTGTAGTGTCCTCTTTACAGCAAATAATAATAATAATAATAATGTGTCTTAATATTTAAAAATATACCCTAGGAGGATGAAATAAGCCAGGTTACTCATTTTGGGAATTACTGTAGAATTAACAGTGGAAGAATACCCCATAAGAAGAAAGTGAGATTCCTTTACACACTCAATAGAGTGGGCCTAAGGTTTTTAAATGAGAATAACAAGTGTTGAAAACAAGAGACAGAAAACAGACCACTTTATACTGCTGGTGCAGCTGCTTTGCAAAAATGGTCTGAGAGTTCCTCTGAAAGTTAGAAGCAAGTTAGCATGTGACGAAGTGTGATTCCATAGCTAGGCATGCACCCGAGAGAGATAAAACCAGAAAGCTGCACAAAAAAATGTATACACACATGCCTAGCAGCCCAAACAGCTCCAGGCGGAAGCAACTCCAATGTGGGATTCCAACACAGTGAAATATTGTTTTGAGCACAAAAAGGAATAAGGCCCTGAAACATGCCACGACACAGATGAGACTCGGCAACCTTGTGCTGGAGAAAGATGCTCAGTACGTGATTTCATTTATACAGATTATCTAAGGCAGTGCTTTTCAACCTTCCTAAGGCTGCCACCCTTTAGTTCCTCATGTTGTGGTGACCCCCAACCTAGAACTATTTCCATTGACATTTCATTACTGTAGTTTTGCTACCGTTATGAGTCATGATGTAAATATCTGATATGCAGGATATCTGATATTCGGCCCCTGTGAAAGGGTCGTCCGACCCCTAAGGGGTGAAGACACCCAGGTCAAGAAGCACTGATCTAGAAGTAACGATTTACGTAATCAAGGATTCTTTTCAGGGTGAAAATGTTCTAAGTTGACAGGCCATCCTAAAGACATGGGCGTACTAAAGGCTGTGCAACAGTTTACTCCAGCTGAGTATGCAGAGCATTTTGGCTGTGGTGTGAGGATTACATTTTGATAAAACTGTAACAGGTCCCCCCAAATACACACCCAAAAGAATGGAAGAGAGCAGTCTGAACAAGAAAGGATTTGAACTTGTGCAAAGATGCAAAGGCTTCAACCAAGGAGCCTGACAAGAGTGACCCACCAGGCCCTGGAAGGGAAGGGGTCAGCAAGATGACATCAGAGGGCACCGAAGGCACTCAACGGATAATGACCCTGCCAGCCTGGAAGAGCTAGTCCTTGGCTAGTCCTTGCGAAGGACCTGGACTTCCTCTCATTTCACAGTAAAGGTTATCCCACCTCACCCACAGTGGCTCACCTCTCACACCAGGCCCAGCTCCAGCAAAATCACCCCACACAGGCCAGAGATTCAGCAGAATTTCGCAAGCCAGGAGTGGAGGCGGCTGGCTCCACAGCTCAGACACAGATTCCGTGCTCTAAGTCACGCCAGGATCCTACTTTTTTGTGGTTTCTTTGTTTTTGTGTTGTTTTATTTTCTGTTTGTCTTCCTTTGGGGTTGGTGGGGGGCCGCGATGTGTAATCCTGCCCTCAATCCAGACCTAAGTGCTCTGACCTCTTAGAAAACACCCACTTAAAAATAGTTCTTGAAGAAAAGAATTTTTTTTAAAAAAGCACACTTTTTAAATAAAAGACTTTGGCCTTTATGAAAAGATAATCTATCAAAACTAATTTCTCCCCACTGGTTGGCTTTGGGATATTTTTTGTTTAGTGTGCGGTGTGTATGTTATGTATATATTTATGGTGTGGGGGCTGTGTGATGTGTGTGTGGTGTATATGCATGGAGCATGTGCCATATAGTGTGCATGTGTGTGGTATATGTGGTATGTATGTGTCTGTGTGTCTGTGTGTATCTCTGTGTGTCTGTGTGTCTGTGTGTGTCTGTATGTCTGTGTGCATGTGTGAACAACTTTCAGGAGTCTGTCCTCACCTTCCACCTTGTTTGAGGCAGGGTCTCCTTTGTTCTGTTCCTGCACTGCACACTCCAGGCTAGCTGGATAGCCTGACTGTCCAGGTGAGACAAGTCTCCCGTGTCCACATCCCACCTCACTGTAGGCGAGCACTGGGGTGATAGTGCCTGCTGTCATCTCCACCTTATTTCTAATGCACATTCTGGGCATCGGAATTAAGGTTGTCAGGAGTGCATGCCTTTTAACCCAATGAATCATATTCCCAGCACCAGAAACCACTTATAACAGGATTTTTACATTCCCTAGTATGTCTATAAAAATAGTGTTTACAAAGAGGAACAAGCATTAATGCATTTATCCACAACCTACCAAGTCGCAGTTCAGGTTGACTGTTCCTTTCAGCTCTACCTTGGGACCAACCTACGGTTTAAACCACATAACACCTTGGCTGTCTCTGATGGTGATCCCTTTATCACAGGAAGGAGACAGTGGTACCATAAGACTGAGTTTCCTGTACTTGGAAAACAGCTTGAACCAGAGGCCTCCAGCTCTGTAACTTGATCTCTGAAGCACTTGAGGGGTAGCATCTAAGCTGTAATGCAAACTGGGAGGTTAGGCCCATGCTAACAAAAAAGGACCTGAAGTCTTAAGATCAGAATCTTCACAGGAGTAATCTAGCCCCATAAACTGTCATGACCACAGCAACCTGCTGGAGGCCATACCCTGAGCAGGAACTGTCTGGAAGATAGAAACATCAGTGGTACCAAGCTCAATCCACACACTAACGGTTAACTACACAGAAAGTGGTAGGACATCACCACAACTCCTGCTGTCCCCACTTTCCAAGTTGATAGTAACAATGATTTCAATTCAGCAAGGAGCTCACCTGAGTGGCTTTGGGGTTTCCAGAAATCATCAGACATCAGCCTCTGGGCTGTTCCCATCAGCAATCCCTTGCCTGCCAAGTCTTATACCAGGAAACCAAATGTGTTCCAGCAGTCTCATGTTAGGACACAAGTGGCTGGCAGAATCTGGATTCACTGAAGGAGGACAATTCTCTTATGGGAAGATCCGGACTCTTTCTGGAGATGTCTCTCAGAGGTGTCCTTGGTATAAGAATGATGCCATCAGGTAGAAGAAAATACAAGGTTTCCACTGGAAGACTGGTGTCTGTGTGGCTGCCCCATCAGTTCATGCCAAGAACTTAGCCAAATCAGCTAACTATTCTGCCACTCAGGTCTGTCTTCCCACGACAGGAGAAGGAGTCTCACTTTCCTTCTAGTAAAACACTTCAGCTTCACTAAATTCTGCCCCTGTAAGCTGTGGCCTCTGGTATAAGATTAGATGACAGTGATAACACCCCCCAACACACTACCTGATGACATCTATACCCATTGCACATCGAACACTTCCAAGAGTATTGCAATTTTCTTTAAATTTAATCCCCCCATCCCAATTCTTTTAAGGAGGTATACTCCATTTACAGCAGGAAAGGCAGGCATAGAGACACATGGTCTTCAGCTAGCAAGCAACAATGATACATCTTGACTTTGGGTAGTCCAAGGAGTCTACCAGACAGTCTCTCTTCATTTTTAACTCTTCAAATGGAAGGAACCAAGTACAAATTTTGAAATGTGATGAAATGGGATTGAAGAAATGGCTCAGTAGTTAAAAGCACTGGATCCTCTTCCAGAGGTTCTGGGACAAATACCTAGCACCCACATGGCTGCTCACAACCATCTGAAACTGTAGTCCCATGAGATCAAATGCCCTCCTCCAATGTGCTGACATACATGCAGAAAACACACATACACACACATACACACACACACACACACACACTCACACACACATACACCAAATATTAGATAAATAAATCTTTTAAAGTAAATAAATGAGAAAGAAATTGTTGACTTCTACAATGGACAAGAGAGGTGAACTTTGTTTTGTTTCAGAGCTAGAGCAGGTGGCAGGGGCGTGTTGTCATAGTTTTAAATAGCTATGTTTATCAATAAAGATACTGTGTGTGCTCTCAGGCTCTCTTTATCTTCCATCCATAAAGTATCCAACTCCTCTAGAAAGCCTTGAGCCCAGCTCTGACTGCTGACTAAGCCCTGTTTCTTGTGCTCCAATGCTTCTTGTGATCCAAAGTTACTTTCTTCAGCCTGGCAGTGGCTGTTCTACAGTGACCATAAAGAACAAACAGCTTGCTCCCAGAAGACTGGTTCTCAAGCTCTGTGCAAAAGCTACAGAGTGATGTGTTTTTGCAAGAAGGAGCACACCTGTTTTTAAATCTAGGAAGACAATCTTTTGAGACACATGCATCTTCATGTATGAAGAAGCTCAGACTGGGAGTCATCTTACACCTAGTCTAACTGTGACTCAGCATTAGAGGTCATCCAAGGCAGTCATCCATCATTCCCCACTACCAGACTCAGGGACACTGTGTTTATAATCACAGACTGTAGCTGCACCTGTAATCATAGAACCTGGAAAGTGGAGGCAGGAGAATCAGAAGCTCAAGATCATCCTTGGCTACATAGAATTTGAGGCAACCTGGACCACAGGAGACCTTGTCTCAGAAACAAAACAAAACAAAATCATCATCATTACTGTCATCAAGTCATCATCATTATCATCATCACATTGGCAAACACACACACACACACACACACGATAACAGGTAGATTTAAAGTACTATTAACCTTCTTAAGAGACTGAGAACTGCATAGAACTGTATCACACTTCTAAAGTAGAGACACAAGTCCAGCCTCCAGGGATTCTGACTGTGTCTAGAAGTCAAGGCCAGAAGGTAACTCAAAGATCATTTTGGCTTCTTCATTTACAGTTGCAAAAGGTGAAGGTGTCTAACAAAAAGACAAAGTGGAATGCAGGTCCTGCCTAGATTATCTCTAAGCTCAAGAATCCCTCGCAACACAGTTATGACGTGAATCCCTTGCTTTGTACAGATGCAGGCCATCTCTAGTAAACAAAGGAGGAGAATGGAGGGTGTTTGGGGAATCAGTCCATGTCCTCTGAACATTGTTCCTATGTGTGCTACTGTCTCCTTTTCCTGTTTCAATGATCTCTTCACTTCCTTCTCTTTTCCTTAACTCGCTGTTCAGAAACATAAATACCTAGTTTAACCACAATTGAAACAAAATGGATTTGATATACTATAATATATTTCCTTAGCATCCTTAGTAGGAATGCATAGCTGGTGTGGGAGGGTGGGGGGGAAGAGAGAGGGAAGAGAGAGAGAGATGTGTGTGTGGTGTGGTGTGTATATGTATGTGTGTGTGTGAGAGAGAGTAATGTGTGGTGGTGGTGGTGGTGTGTGTGTGTGTGTGTGTGTGTGTATTTACATAGGTGTAGATTCCATAAAATTAGGAACAAACAGCAAAAAAAATTACCTAAGAAAATACAGGTAACTCCATCTTAATGGTCTATCTGTAACAAATGGCTGTACCCAGCATATGTGCCCATCATTCACAAGAGGATATGGATGAGTTATTTTTATGCTTGTCACACAAATAACATGGGTTTCTATTAGCCTATTAGCTGCTTAATACACAGATAAATTTTTTAAAAAACACAAATTCTACTCAAAATTCCTGCCTCATTTCTGGGTCTCTTGGAGATGTCAGAAACTCATCCACAAAATCTCCAAAGAATATAAGATTTAGGGAAAGCACACACTTATAGGTAGGGAATTCTGCTGCCAAGGTAAATAATGTGGGTCAGGGTCATCCAAGGATCCAAACATCTTCAGAAAAGGAGATGGGGCATAAGACCATGTGAGAAGTCTGTATCTAGATGTCCTTTGGGAGAAGGAATGCCACAGGTCAACTGAGTGGTTTCCACATCCACCAAGCCTGGGGAAGGTGAGGCAGTGAGGGGCTGCTGCAGCCAGCTGTTTTATGTCATGCTTCTAGACTGGACAGAGTAGAGCCTTCCACATTTGTCCCTGAGGAGAGTGACTTCTGCTGCTAGAGGCTGTGGGGCTTGTGAATGCAGCTGTTTGACTAAATTCAGCCTAAGGCTTTGTTGCTGTTTTAGGAAAACAGCAGATGCTTCTGGGAACTGACCTGGTTTGATTCACAGCTCTAATATCTTAGCGCCAGGCAATGTTGTCACTCTCTCTTATAAAAACACAATATTGATACCATGTTGTTCCAAGCACTGCCTGTTAATGAACACATGGGAAAAGGCTCCTGGAAGAAGCAGCCTAGAGCTCACACCAGGAGCAGTGAGTACTGTGTCCATGACCAGTAGTGAGACCCTGAGCAAGTTATGGCTTTCTCTGGTTGTCTATTGGAAAGTAAGAAAATGGAAATGATGGGTTGACTTCTGCCAGATTACAATTCCAAGCCATCTGAGCTATCTTAGACACTGTGTTGAATAGAATTTTGAATCAGTGTATTTAATTAGCAATGTCTTCCATCCTGGCATGGGGGCCAGAGGAGCCATACTATCTACTTAGCATTTGGGACTACACCATCTCCAAGTCTCCTTCCTGTTCAAATGATTTGAATGTATGGCTCTAGCCCAATCTTTTAAATAAATGAAGTTCCTTTTAAAATAAAAGTTAAAAGGATTCACCTTGGAATATCAGAGACCTGATTTTGCCATTGAGTGACTAGCTATTTTTTTTTTTTTTTTTTTTTTTTGTTTTTCGAGACAGGGTTTATCTGAGTAGCCCTGGCTGTCCTGGAACTCACTCTGTAGACCAGGCTAGCCTCGAACTCTCGAACTCAGAAATCCGCCTGCCTCTGCCTCCCAAGTGCTGGGATTAAAGGCGTGCGCCACCACCGCCCGGCCGACTAGCTATTTTTTTAAAGATGTATTTATTTATTTATTTATTTATTTATTTATTTTATATAAGTACACTGTAGGTGTCTTCAGATACACCAGAAGAGGCCATTAGATCCCATTACAGATGTTTGTGAGCCACCATGTAATTGCTGGGAATTGAACTCAGGATCCCTGGAAGATCAGTCAGTGCTCTTAACTGTTGAGCCATCTCTCCAGCCCATGACTAGCTTTTATCAAATAATTTAATCTCCCTAAGTTTCTCTTTCTCATCTTCAAACTAAAGTCAAAAATATTTAACCTAAATAACAACCTGTCATTTTCCCAGTACCAGAGATTGAACCCAGAGCCTCAGTCATGCTAGGCAAGTTCTCTATCCCTGAGCTGCAGACATAGGCCTCAGAGAGCACACGGGAATGTAAAAGATCCACCGTAGGCACCACCTGCTGCTGATGTTCAATTGAATAGGAGCTACGATCACTATTTTCATCACGACCAATAGTCTATCAACCCCAAACTTGACTTAGTATATATTCTAACTATATATGTATGCTTACAATGAGGGCTAGTTGCCAAAATTGTTTTCAAAGAAAAACCCTGAGCTCCTTCTCACAAAATACTATTCAAATATATATATTATCAAAATTTTTTTAAATGCACCAAAATAGGGACTGTTATAATAAATTCCTACAGCTCTAGTCCCATGCTTCAAGAATCAACCATTTGAGGCTGGTCTTGCTTCATTTATATTCCCACCCATTTGTCTCTCCTCAAGCCCACCTGGATTTTCAAAAGTAGCTCCTAGATACATCCCCTTCCCTTGCTGATAACCCATCTCCACGAAATGGGTTCATAATTTCTGTAATTATAAAAGTGTTTTACACAGATGAAATGACAACTTCAAAGTGTGATTAGGAATTGTTTCTGAAATCACACCCATGAAGAACATTCCAGAAAAGTCACTAGTAAGTGTATTATTTTTAAAAACAATAGTCAGGCAGGCTCAGGAGGCCACATGGGGACAGAAGCGTGCATGATTTATTACACTACGCAAAGTGAGTTATTTCATTCTTCCAGATATTTATGACACTGTTAAAACACTGAATACATCAACATCAAAATTAATCATGAATAATATTTAATTAGCTCTTGACAAGGATCAATTTGGCAACTCTTTTTGTTCTTTCTCCTTCCCCCAAATAGAAAAATACTCATAAACTAAAGTGTTTTATTTTTTCCATCTGCTTCTGGTAAAGTGCATCCCTGAATGGCTAACTTGGTTGAGAGCTCTGAACTTTCATATACCCAGGTAATTAGACTCAGATGCTGTCCGGCCATGATTATAAATCAAGCTTGTGTATATAGGCAGAGAGCAGACTGGTCGCACCAGGAAGAGTGTCACTGCCTCACGAACCTGACTGGCTCAATGATCTCTCATGTAGCTGCCGTGACACTGGGTCCTTCTCTCGCCACACCACCCAACAGCAAGCAAGTCAGAAGCTTCATTCTTCATTGACAAAAGAAGCTTAATCCTCTAGGGAACTCACGACTCTACCAAGCAGTTAAACAGATGCAGACAGTGAGGCTAAGATACCCAGAAGACACACAGCAGCAGCACCTTCCTGAATACGTTGTTGACATCCACAGCACTTGGTGTCCAGAAGAACTTCACTAGCACTGTGTACCACTCCCAAGTCGGGGCTTTTTATTCTAGGTGGGGGTGGGTTAGGAGAACGTTCTCTCCATTGTTGGGTAACAAGGAGTGCATCTGTTTAACTTTGAGAAAACAGCAATATTTACACTGTGGAGCCAAAGGCTTCTGGGATTTTCATTTCTGAACGGAAATGGACTTTATTTGTTTGGAGTTTTGTTTTATATCTTGTTGAGAGAGGAAAGAGAGAGACAGAAAGACAGAGAGACAAAAAGACAGACAGAGACAGAGAGACAGTGACAGAGACAGAACTTTGGTACCTGAATGCTAAATGTCACAATAGTTGTGTGGAACCTATCATGATATGTCATGTATGTCATGGTGATTTGTGGAGGTCAGAGAACAATCCAGGTATCACTTCTCTCCTTGCTTCCATCTTGCTTGAAACAAAGTCTCCTGTTAGTCCCTGCACTTCTCAAGGGTCTCCATCTCCTATTTCCCTGTAGGAACACTCAGGCTACAAATGCACATTACTGTACCTGGCTTTATGTGGGTTCTGGGGGTTTGAACTCAGGTCTCAAGACTTACACTGCAAGTACTGTACCTACTATAATGATTAATCTTAATGGCCAACTTGATGAGATCTCGAAACGCATTGGCTGCGTGCCTCTAGGCATACTTGCAAAGGAAAATCTTGATTGGGTTCATTGAAGTTGGAGTCATTGTGGGCGGCACCATTCCCTGAGCTGGGATCCTGAGCTGTGTAAATGTAGAAGTGAGCTGAGACCTAATATCATTCTTTGCTTTCTGACTGGATTATGAGATCAGCTACCTCAAACTCCTGCCACTATGACTTCTCGTCATCATGAATTGTACTCTTAAATTGTGAGCCAGAATAAGACTTCTCTCACTAGTTTCCTTCGCCAGTATACTTTCTCACAGCAACAGAAAAAAAAAAATAATAATAGCTGAGCCATCTTCTCAGCCCTGAAAGGAAGCATTAAATGTTTGATGTGCACGTGGAGGGAAGATGTCTATCTAAGAGGACTTCTTTTCTTCATGTGTGCCTTATACAAGTGAAACTTGATTAAAAGGCTTCTTAGAGTCAATATCTAACACCCTAGGAGACTGATAGCCTGGGGAATCAGCTAACACGCCACATCTAGAACACCCCTTGTCTAATGCAAGCCTCCCAACAACCTTGAGTTTGAGCCAACATGGTCGTGTGACGTTTCCAGAATCACTCAGCTATGCAGAAGGCAGGGGTCCTGATTCAGACTTTTCTGACTCTGTCTGCATGACATGTGCTGCTCCTCTAAGTAGACCTTTCACCCCCACAACTACTAACTGGCATTCATTGAATGCTATTGCTAACTTTCTGCGCATCACCTCAACTCTCACTCTACACTTCTTATTTCCATTTTAAAACAACTGCAAGCTTTGGAAAGCATAGCAGACTTGCTCAGTCACACGAGGAAGTCACCTGGCTTTAGGGATTTGTCTCTCAGTCATTGGCTACACCAACCAACAGTCAACATGGAGCATGGCCTAGACATTTCTTGAGTGACTCTGAAGACCCTACTGGGTAAATTCTGCTGAGTCCCAGACCTAGCTGGGTGAACTTGACACTATGGAAGGGCATAAATCATTAGAACTCTAAGTCCACCAACACAGAACACTAGACACAGTGATCTCATAGAGACAGAAGCAAACAATGGATACAAACAACCGCTGTATGGTTTTTCATAAGGGGGAGGAATGGTACCATGGGAACTGGGCTCTTATGAAAAGCTAAACTCTTAGAAGATAACATTGAAGTAAAAAATCCTATCTGCTTCACCTCCCTCTGCTCAATGCTGAATTCCCTCCCTTGTGGTTTCAGGGACAAGGTCATCAGAACTGGTTTCTGCTTCACTGACTTTTCCACATGTAACCTGAAAGTCCCTGGAAAGAAACCAATGACCATGAGAGCGTTAAAGTGTGTGATTTTAATTAAGTGGGGTCTTATATTGGGGAAGGAGCAGTAAGCTGTTCATGGTCAACCAAAGAATCAAGTGACAGTCTATTTGTGGGGGTATCTGTCTCCCTTCTTCTGGTTATCCTTCCATGTGACAGTCCCTGACTGGACCCAGTTCTGCTTTAAATCCTTATCAGACTGGGTCAGCTGACCTACACCTTTACAACATGCCATTTTCTGGATTTGCCTCAGGAAGTGAAAAGTTTGCTCTTTAAAGTAATTGTCGTCACTGAGGCTAAGAGAAAGACACGCTGTGTGTACAACACTGAAAAAGAAAAATGAAAGCAAAACAAAACCAAAGTCTAGCCTGCCAAAAAATAATAAATTGACATCATTGTAAAACCGTGTTGCACGACAAGAATACAAATATTATTCATCTCAAGAAAAGGGCTGACCTAAGAGTTGATTTATAGGCACTTCAAATGCAGTCCAGGAAGTAAATGGAAAAATTAGGGTGCGAGGTCACAGAGTAGGCAAGAGTCAACTTAAGGGTAAAGTTAAAATCTTGAGGAAGGGAGCACACAGTTCAAGTTAGCATATTAAATTAAGATCTGTCCTCACTTTGAAGAACTGGGAAAAGCCAGATCTTAGGTGCATATGCGATGGATGGCATTTTCATCTCCACACAGTAAGGGTGTTTTTCTTCCCCAAAAAAGAATACTTGTTAGAGAATGAGAAATATCAGTGCCAAAGGGATGCTTTGTAAGGAAAAGAAACTTCATAGCAGGCCTTGAATCAACGGTGTCACTAGTGAGCAAAGAGTTGAGACATTTGAGAGGCTTTGAAGACACAGTCTCAAGAAAGAACAAAGAGCCCAGAATGACGTTTTGGGTGTGTGGGGGGGTATTGGTTCACTTTGTATGAGAACAGTTTGAACTGGTCTAGATGCCATCCAAGCTTATCGATGACTAGGGAGAAGCGACAGAGGTAGGTAGGGGTGCTCTGTCAGACTTGCGCAAGGTCAGGCCAACAGGATCAGTCTGCATCCCAACAGTGTAACTGGACTCAGTGGTTACAAAGAAAGAGGTGGGAAAGGGGCATGCTGGGAGGGGGAGAACTGAAAGAAATCAGAGACATGGGTTGCTATGTATACACGTATGAGGTTGTCAGAGCAGAAATACAAAATATTCTTTTCAACGGGGTTGCTCTGCTGTGAAGACTGGGGTCTATGTCCTCTCAAGTCATCCTGCCTTTTCCAAGATAAATTTTATTCAATTTGTGTGTGTGTGTGTGTGTGTGTGTGTGTGTGTGTGTGTGAGAGAGAGAGAGAGAGAGAGAGAGAGAAAGAGAGAGAGATACAGAGAGAGACAGAGACAGAGAGAAAGAGAGAGGCTGACAGAGAGAGATTGAGGTATATGTACGATATATTCATACATGCATGTGCAGAGGCCAGAGGAAGACATCTGGTGTCCCACTTTGTCACTCTCGACTTTATTTCCCTTATTTTCTCACTAAACCTGGAGCTAGGCTGCCACCCATCAAGATCCAGTGACCCTCGGGTCTCTGCCCCATCGCCCTGAGTAATAGGGTTAGAAGTGCATATGAGCACTCCTTGCATTTATATGGGTTCTGGGGAGTTGAACTCAGGTACTCATGTTTGCACAGCAAGCACTTCCACCTACCGAGCTACCTCCTCGACCCTCACCCTAGTCTTGTACCCATTCTGTTTAAATCCAGTTTGCATTTAAACTCCTCTCAGCTCAATCCTATGAAGTGAATGTTTGCCAGTGAGCCACTAGAGGGCAGTGGTTTGAGATGTTTTGCAATTAATGATTGCTAACTCATGCAGCTTCCTGGCCACTGTCAGTTAGCAACCAGTAATTACCGGGACAGAGGGGTGGTAGGTTCCACAATGGTCCCCTTTACTAAAATCAACATAAAGCAAATCAGCCAAGGCCTTTGTAGGAGGTAAAATGTGTAAGCTGGGCACATGGTCACTGCTGAGAAAAGGCACACCAGAGAGGAGCCATTCTATGCTGATGAGGAAAAGCAGAGTAGCACCCAGAGATTCCCAGCATCCTCCTGTCTAAAAAAACAAACCCAGGAGGGCTTCCCCTCTGCACTGGCCATCCTCTATTCACAGTCAGAGGGATGCTTTCTCATGCAGTGACTCCCACCTTCAACAGGGTTCTGATGTCAGCTGTACTCTGACTTCCCCTGCATATACAAAGGACAGGAAGCCAGGAGCATCAGCTCTGAACCTAACACATCCCTCCTTTTCAGCCCACATTTACAATGCTCAATGTCAGTTTTCAGCCCAGGGTCAGCCAGGGTCAAAGTATCTTGAGAACAACTCTGATACTGTAGAAATCCAAATGGGTCACTGGGAATTGGTCCTGGGCTGCCCTTTATGACCCACAAATCCATCCTGGCCTCAAAAAGGCATTCCCACACTGCAGTAAGAGAGCATGTTCTTGAGAGAGTGTGCCCACCCCTTCCCTCTGTCTGGAGGCCTGAACACAAGGCTGCAGCTAATTATAAGTCATAACCACCCAGCCCTAAAATAGGTGTCCTCAGTAGCCCAAATTTCCCCAGTGTATCTACCAGCCAGAATCTAATGTCACCCAAGGGTGCAAGATGAGCCAATCGGAGTCTGCTTTTCTTTCAAACTTGGGTGTTAAAAGTTCTAGGCCAGGTACAATGAAAACTTTCACACTGTTAGCCTCTGCTGAAGTACTCCAAGCCCTGAGTTCCTAATGAGTTCAAAGGTGACACTAGGATTCCTTAACTGCCTCAAGGAGTCACTAAGCCGCTGGGAAGAGATCATGGGGAGAGTCAGTCTAGGAACTCTGAGTTTAGTTACATAAGATCCTCAGCTTGCTATGAGGTCACATCCTGGAAAAACATCCACCACATTAGAAACACCAGCTTTGGCTAAGATCAAGTGTAAAAACACTAGCTGAAAATGCATTTAATACAAGCGACCAATCTAGCCTTCCTAGCTAAGCCTAGCCGACTTTGCACAAATTCAGAAGGCCTGCGTCAGCCTGCAGCTGGACCAAACCAACTAATACAAAGTCTATTTCCTATTCAAATGTGAAAGCACTCATGGAATTAATTGCACACAGTGCAGGACACTTTGCTGTCTGCTCCTCAGTACCAGGATGTGGAGGTGACTGGATGTGGTAGCTTCCTGGCACTGCCCCAGCACTGGAAAGGATCCAGTGTGAAAATCCACAGTGCGGTGTCTAGTGCTGCATGTGTACCAATGTCTCTGTATCACACGGTTGGAAGTTTGGATTGCCTGGACTTTTTGGTCAGTGTCTTCTGTAGACCCTCATGGGGTGGAGCTCACTGCTCTTGGGTAAGGACTAGGTTCCAGGGACTGAAATTAATGATGGCTGAGGTATGTGAGTGAATCCAGGTTCTCCATTTACTACGTGTGCTTGGCCTGTTTCCCTGAGCTCTGTTTTCTTGTCTGTGAAGCCAAGATAGCAATAGCTGACGGCATCAGAATGAAATCGTCATTTTCCTGGAGTCACCTTTAAAGAACGGGCGTTCTGTGCTGTCTTGCTCATCTCCACCACCTCTTGTGAAGGAATTATTACTGCCGCTTTTTACTGATAAGGAAACCGAAGCCCAGAGATGTTAAACAGGTTTTTCTAAACCATAAGTCCGTGATGGCATACAGACTAGAATTCCTTAAGCCTGACAATGTCATTGTCATGGTGACGTGAGATCACATGGATAAGCATCAGCACAACAGTGAGTGTGCCTGGTAAGCACTGCTGCTGAGTCGTTGTTGCCCTGAGGTCTGGTCAGTTCAAGTCCTCTCCTCCTCCTGCTGCTGCCATCACACACTCACAACAAAAACCCAGGGCATCGGGGTTCAGCTGGACAAGCACAGACTCTGGGAGGACAGCTAATAGCTGTGTGACCTTGGGGAAGTAAATGGATGTTTTGTAGCCTCGCTTTCCTAACTTGTAGCACAGGGACAGTGACAATAAGCCTCTGTGATGCTAGTGTGTCTTTTAAGAGTCAGGGAAAGGGCTCAATGGGTAACAAGCTTGACCACCTGAGTCCAAGCCCCAGAAATCCCAGTGAGAGGAGAGAACTGACCCCCGGATGTTGTCCTCTGAGATGCACATATGCACTGTGGCACACACACACACACACACACACACAGAGGGAGGGAGAGAGGGAGAGAGAGGGAGAAGAGAGAGGGAGAGAGAGAAAGAGAGAGAGGGAGGGAGGAGTAAATAAAATCTTAAAGTCTAAAATTGGAATGTAATCTTTGTGTAAGTGTCTACATAATATAAGTAATACTATCCTTACAAAAGCAGGAGAGTGGACAACTTACTAAGCATCTTGCAAAAAACACTGCATTTTTGTTAACCAAGAGTCCTGGAATTAACAATGCATTTCTGCAAGCAATTTAGGGTGAGCTCTTACTCTGTAGTGACTACCCATTCCCCCATCTGTCTCTGTCTCTGTCTTTCTGCCTCTGTCTCTGTCTTGGCATATCTGGCATCTCTCTCTCTCTCTCTCTCTCTCTCTCTCTCTCTCTCTCTCTCTCCCTCACGCACACACACACACACACACCCTTCAGTCACTTGACCTCCATGCAGTCCTGACTGATGCCTAATGCACATGTAACCCCAGGCAAACAAGCAGAACCATAGGAAAACTAGCTCTGTGGGAAGGCTGTAGAGCTGAAAAGGAAAAGGCACATACAAACTTCTTCAAATGTTCAATAGCGCAATCACACTATCCTTTCCCCACTACACACACCAAAGCTGCCCCTGAGGAGAGCATGCAACACAGGGAGTTTGTAATGGACCTGGCTTCATAGAGAATCAAAATAATTTTTTAATTACCCATCATTATAGTGTAGCTGAAGTATGCATTTAATAGCCAATGAACAAGTATGATCTGAACACTCCTCTCTACAGCCTCCAGTGGGTGTTAGCACTAAACCTAGCCTACCCCTGACTGGCTCTGCGGCGTGTCTGGGTAGGCCAAGTTCTGGATCAGGAGTTGTCAAGAGAGAGTAAGTCCCAGCAGCTCCCCTGCACAGTAGTCACACATTCCAGGTTCCTGGAGTTGAGAACCTCAGTCCTCAGAGAGGTCAGCAGCAGGCAGGTTACCCCCTGGCACAAAGATGCCCAGAACTGGGGAAAGATTATCAGCAGTACTCAGACCCTGGCTACTGTGGAGTGAGGAGTCTCTCATGAGTGAGCCCCTTTGTGAAACTGGGTTTCTTTAGAAATTCCTCCCTGGCAAAGGTGTCTGGGACAGCCTCACCTTTTACAAGTTTCCCCAACAGATGGAGAAACACTGCTTTTGAGTAAAGCTCATTCACATCCGTCTTTGCTCATTATTGGCCCTGTTCTGCCTGGTCCCTGAAATGCTATATGCTATCTTGAGCCTGTTTGTTTTCATCTGTCAGAGTAGTTTATTGTTAAGGAAATACAGTGTCGGCTGTCTCTTCCCTGCCATCAAAGCTGCTTCATTAAAGTTAATAGTGTTTGACTTGCAAAGATCTCTTGCTGGGGTAACCCAAGAAAGCCCCTGCTGGCTGTTAGGTTTTCAGGCAGTTAAGGCTCAAAATGGTTGTCACAGCTGCATTAACCTTCCAGGAACAGAAAAGAGAGAAGAAGAAAGAAAAGAGAAGAGAAAAGAGAGGAGAGGAGAGGAGAGGAGAGGAGAGGAGAGGAGAGGAGAGGAGAGGAGAGGAGAGGAGAGGAGAGACTGCATGGCTATATCCAGTAGGTGCTCAATAAATGTACCTCAGATTCATGAAACCAATTCTACCCATCTGTTTAGAATAAGGTGCTGAACTAAGAGACCTGGGTCCTGACCTTGCCACTCAGTTCTGTGACCTGGGGTATGGCACTTCTCCATGTTGAACTTTGGTTTACTTATGTCAGGGAACAAGGGGGATGTATCAGAAGGAAGCTCTCTTTTGGCCTCAAGTAAACATACCTTGAAATCTGATATACATTGGTAAAATCCAACTTGTTTGTGGCTAAAGCAACCAAGGCCAGAACCCCCACCTCAGCCTCTCAGCCCTGCTCCATGCTCGACTATACGACTTTTAACGTGTACTATCAAATGTCCCATCCCCGCTACAATAGTGGGTCTCAGGCAACTTCTGTCTCCACCAGATCACCACCATTTATTGCTTGTTAGTTCAGAGTCGGTCATTCTCAGCTGAACTTCAGGGTCACCACCTCCCTCCCTGCAGGTCACTCTGCTCTCTGAATGTCTCAGTTCTCAGCTCTACCAGCAAGGAGTCATCTCAGCTGACCACGCAGATGCAGAGGACAGGAACCTAAAATCTACCTTCCTTTCTTGAAAGAAAGGAAGAATTTAGTCATTTCTCCCCCTCTGTGTACAGGAAGACTCCCCCTCTTGGCTTCCAGGGATACCCTTCATCAGCAAGGAGGCAAAAAGAGACTCTGGAGCAGTGGGAAGCAGAGAAGGGAAGAGGGAAGTGTCTCTGGCTTTGAGATGTGTTTACAACTGGGTTTCGGGTAGCCGATCCAATTGTCACAGGAAAAATTCCCACCAGACATCCTGCACACTTGCAAAGCTGGAACCCTTATCAGAATAGACTGTGTTCATGTACACAGCTCAAACTTGGATGGGTCCCAAGGTTGCACCTGGTTGAAACTCTTAAACAATCACAAGTCACATGTTTAGTTTTATTTTTGGCACAATTCTCTGGGGGGAGGAAGGAAAAGTAGAGCAAAAATGACTATTTATTCATTTAGCCAGTCAGTCCATCTGTCCATCTCTACTCTCCAGGGAACTGTTCTTCACCCAGGCAAAGTACTAACTAACCACTGAAGCAAGGCTGGAAGGCAGTGGTTCTCAACCTTTGGGTCACGGCCCCTTTGGGGGGTCAAATGACGCTTTCACAGAAGTCGCCTAAGACCATCAGAAAACAGATATCTACATTATGATTCATAACAGTAGCATAGCTGCAGTTAGGAAGTAACAGTGAAAATGGTTTTATGGTTGGGGGGTGTCACCACCACATGAGGAACTGTATTAAGGGGGGTCACCACCACATGAGGAACTGTATTAAGGGGGGTCACCACCACATGAGGAACTGTATTAAAGGGTCGCAGCATTAGGAAGGTTGATCTTTATTCACACATTATTATTCAGATTCATAGAAAGTCCATTTGTAAACTGCTTGCTGCTCTGGGAGGACCTGTGTTGGAAGCTGACTGTGGTATCACACACGGGGACCCCAGTACTGAGCGACCAAGACAGGTGGACCTCCAGAGCCTTCGGACTAGCTGCTCTAGATGATAGGTGAGCTTCGGATTGAGTGGCAGACCCTGTCTTGAAAAGGTAAGATAGAGAACCAATTAAAGAAATTACCTCAAGTTGACCTCTGACCTCCACACTCATACGTGCGTGCGTGCAGTGCACACACACACACACACACAAATTTGTGTAATGCTTTAGCGGTTTTGTAACTGTTAAAAATAGGAAAATAAAAGGATGTAAATAATGAAAAGAGATCCATCTATATACACTCATTAGGGTCCTCGCAAAAGCTTCATGAGTCGGTTAAAGTCACCATTAGAACAACGGACAAACAGAGACAGAGAGGTCACATTCTTGATGACTGGCCAGTTAAGAGCCAGGCAGAGATTAAATTAGAAACCCTCTACCTTCTGGTGCCCTAAGTCTTTTTGTTTCACCCAAGGAATCTTCGATTTCCCAACAGCTGCCTCTGTAATGACCGGACAGCAAGAATTTTTAAAGAATACTTCCAGTTTCAAACATCTAAGTCTCTTGTTTTCCAGTCTGCCAGTCGCACCCCTTGTAAATTGTTTTGAAACATGATAACTTCTGCTAGTTTTAGGTTCAGAATACCCAGCTTTCCTGCGATGTCTTTGCAACTCCAAAGTCAGTGGAAGTCAAATGTGCGAGTTTGGGTTAGAAGTATTTGGCAACAGCAACACTTCATAAAGTCCTCCTACGATATAGAAAATTATGTTACTACCTACGTCATTTAAGCTGAAAACTGCCCTGACACTGTTTTTATTAATCTTTTTCCTGTTTCAAATCCTCCATCAGGCCTTTCTGCCAGGCTTCTGAAGGGTCCCGGATGTATACTTCCAACCCAGAAATGTGTTCCTTCTTGGGTCACTGGAAATTCTTCAGAATGTCTGGCATGAAAACATATTGCCTTTAATTAAAAAGTTATGATTTGTGTGAATTCTCATTTAAGCCACTGAAAGAAATCTGTTCTTTAAAACCAAAACTGTTAACGCATTAAGATATGAGGCTGAGAAATGGGTCGTGTTTTTAAGACTACTTAAGCAGATGAAGAGAAGCTGTCTGGTATTGGGGAAAAAAATCTGCTCATATTTCGTAAAAATCCTTCACTTTCAAGTTGAGGGGCAAATTTAGTACATGTGTGCCCAATTAGCCATGAAAACTCAAGTAGCCATGAGCCGTCCCAACCATCTGCCTGTTGATGTTAAAGCCTAGATCCTATTAACACGAGTGTCATTTAAACAGTTAAAAGTGACAAAGTACATAACTCAGATCTGATAGAGCTTGAAATATGATTCTGTTGTATACCAATGCCAAATCAGCTTTGAATTATGAGTCCAGTAAGGTCGGAGACAACTCAAGCATGTTAATTAGTGATCCACAAACTCAAAACTCACTTTATTATAGATGGTATTCAGTCACACCTCTTTGCTCACAAGCAAAAAAAAAAAAAGAAAAAAACATTCAGAGGTAAAAACCATGTAAATCCTCCCGAATTCTAGACCCTAGAAGTACCCAATTTATCCTTCCTCATCCAAGTTAGTTTATCTTCTAAATGCATTATAGCTCAAGGTAGTGTCTCCAGGAGCAGTATTTAAAAGGATCATTGGAGCAGAAAAGTTTGGTGGTTTTGGAGAAAAACACAATCAATAGAATCACTTCTATTTACACCACTGTTCCAGTTCTGAGGACATGTCCACACGGTCCCAGTGAAGACAGACCACACAGCGCTCGGAGTAAGATCGCATCCATCCCTGGCTTTGTAAGATAATTACCGACTTAGGTTCCTAGTTTACATTTCAGAACTAGCTGCCACATCCTTGGAGCCCAGCTGAACCCATCAAGAAGGTTCTGGAGAATGGCAGGTCTTGCTTTGAGCTTCACTACTCTAGGTGTTTAGGATAGTAAGAAGCATTTGTAGCTAAACCTGATCATTGTGGAAGGCACGCTGAATTCCATCGTCTCATAAGCTATGCCATCTTTTAAAACAGCTTCAAAACTGCTGCTATATCCTTCACCACACACAAAGCCAGTTCTCTGCCACCCTTGGAATCCAAATCCTGCTTGTGTCTGCTCTAAGAAACTCTGCTGTTGTTCACACGGGAAAAGGAGAAACATTCTTACTCCGTTTTCCTGTTACCTTCTTACTGCTGGAAAAGAGAAGCATGCTGGATCACTCCATGGCCTTTCTACAGGGATCTGGTGTCCTGTCTGTTCTTACACAGTAGGGTAGCTACATGGCTCCAAAAACCCACACCAAAAGCTAGACCATGTGTTCTACGTGGTGTCCTTAAAGTAACAGCTTTCTTAGAGGAGAGGGGAAAGCCAGCATATGAAGCTTCTGTATAGCTGAGTTATACAATCAGGCCTCCACTCAAAACTCACCAGATATCACTGTGGTTTTCCAAGAACAGCACAGCTTTCATCGCTGACATCCTAACCAAGTTCAGATTCACCTCCTTTCCCTCTTCAGAAGTGTATTATAGCCCAGCTGGACTACTGCTGCATCCTCCTAACTGGTCCCTCTGTTAGACTCTCTCATCTTCCATGCTGCTGAAGTGTAACCATCCTAAAGTCCAGTCCTGATCCAGTTACTGCCCTTCAAAAAGCAGGTCATGTTTTTAGCATGGGATTTAAGATCGTTTCATCTCATTGCCCATTCCACAGCCTAAGAATCTGCAAGGCTTCCTCTTTCTGTGTAGATCCCAACACCATGGAGCACTGCCCCTCCACATCCTCTGCATGGAGCACTGTCCCCTCCCCATCCTCTGCATGGAGCACTATCCCCTCCCCATCCTCTGCATGGAGCACTGTCCCCTCCCTCTGTCCTCTGCATGGAGCACAGTCCCCTCCCTCTGTCCTCTGCATGGAGCACAGTCCCCTCCCTCCATCCTCTGCATGGAGCACAGTCCCCTCTCTCCATTTTATTATCTCATCAGCCCACTAGGCCAAAATCCTACCAGTATTTAAAGGCCTACAAGAAATAAATTCTATGCTTTCAATGAAAAATGCAAAGAGTACTTCCCGGGTCACAAGCAATCAATAATGTCTGCTACCTCTGTTACTGCTGCTGTGTGACGTGATCTTTAATCATCAGGACAATACGGAATTTTAACTGTGGCTCCCATGACAACAGTTACCTTCATTTTATTCATAGTTATGCACCTATTTATAGAGGCCTCACATCTCCTTATCAACTATGAACTCCTTTAAAAAGGTCTCATTCTATATTCTGTGTCAGAATACAAGTCCTACCTCACACTGTACATGTTAAAGGAAAAGGTTAACTACTGTATCTAGCCACAAGAGGGCAGAGTTGGGCCACTGTTAGTGCAATCACCCTACAATTAGCAACAAAGATTTCAGAATTGAGGCATTTCTCCCTAGAAATTGTTTGTTATTTATTTAAAGTAACAATGGATATTTGTTACATGTGATTTGGACTGTATACACCTGCTAACTGGGGAGATGACTCTAAAACTACAAAATTTTAAAATTGACAACCAAGTAGAGTATGTATGATCAAAGTTTGTTAATTCCCCCCAACCCCCACCCCCGCCGCCTCACACACACAAACACACAGGAAAAAAATTCTAAAAATATCCACCAGGTTGTAGCAGTTCTCATGACCTTGGGTGATGGAGTGGACTGCTTTTTTCCTTCCATGTTGCCTCTTTCTGGATTTTATACAGCCAATCCATATTCATTATGTGACCAAAGGATGTAAGGGTCTTAGCTTCCTGTCCCATTGCTGTGATGAAATACCAGGGCAAAGGCAACTAAATAGAGAAAGGCTGGTTTGGCTCACTGTTCCAGATTACGGCACATCACTTTGGAGATGTCGAGGTGAAGCAGTAGTCACAGAGCAATGACTTCATGTACGCGTGTGTGCTGTCTGTCGCTCAGCTGGTTGTCTCTATACAGTCGAGGATGCCCCTGCCCAAGGAATTGTGCCACTCACAGTGGGTGGGTCTTCCTACCTCGAAAACATAACTAAGATGCCACAGACATGCTCACAGGCATAGCCTGAACAGTCCCTCACGGAGACTACCTTCCCTGGTCATTCCAAATTGTGTCAAGTTGATTATTAACACTAACCATTGCAGGTATTTATGTTGGAAACTCTCTAAGTGGTGTTTTATTTCTTTTGCCATCTTATCTTCAATCCCAAGTCTGATAAACTTAAAAGTAAATACAACATCTGGAGTAGTTTCTGATAGAACAAAGCAGAGATTCCCATACTCTCTTGGTATGTAGTATCTTTACTGTGTCAGTAATTTGTATGATAGCCCTGGAATGGGACAAATGCTAACAGTTATATTTGCTAAGTCAATGAATTAATCATCTCTGTCCTAACTTATGTAACTATGTCCTGCTTGAAAAATTAGTACATATAAAGTTTCAATGCACTATTTTTATTCCATTTGTCACTAATTACAATTACTTATCAGGCATTGAGAAATCAACAAGAACACTACTGCTCTCTCTTTTTTAATGACTCAAGGAATTTTAATATACTTAATATCCACGTAACCACTGTGCCAATCAAAAATACAGTAAACTCCCCCATGTCTCCTCCATTACTGTTTCTTATTCCAATGAATTTTACAAGGAACTCTATCTATGCTTATCAGGCACCCAATGAAAACCCAGCATCCCAAAGATTTGACGTCATGGAGAGGCATGCAGCACAACCTCACTTTGAAACTATGAACCACTCAGGCCGATAGTTCATGGACATCCCCACGGAGATGCTGAGTGCCGCTGATTCCCTCCAACATTGGAGAAGCCTCTCAGCTACCCTGAGTGTTTACTGTGCTGCCTGCAGTGCCTTGATACAGCGTGGGAACCCACTAGTACAGAAGGTAAAGCTAGTCTCCCTGAATACAAAGTATCAAGTGCCTACTGCTAACACAGCCTTGAAGATATGGAATACCTGTGAACTACAAACTGGTTTTCTCTGACTCAAAACCTTTCCTTAGAGAAAAAAGAAGGACACCATGGAAAGGCAAGCTGAGGGAAGTGATATCTATGAGTCATTACATTGCATGTCTCTGTCCCACCTTCCCCCTTTCGCCTTTTCCTAATTTATCCTTCTATCCATTCAAAGTTATGACCCAACAGTAGCCCCCAATCAGTATGTGTCTGAGAAGCAAGTAAATTCCTCCTCTGTGCAATCCAGGCCTGGATTTCCAGCCAGTCTAGCTGACTTTTCAACCTCCGGACAGAAATACCTGAGGCTTTGCCAAGACCTGGACTGCACAGGGCCCCAGCATGGAACTGCTGCCCCTAAGATAGCTCTTCTCCCTACAGAATTCAGCAGGAGCTCCGCCAGGAATCACTGCCTAGCTCCTCCCACTAAGTCCCACTCAAGTGCACAACTGCAGCTACCAAGGCCACTTCAAAATGGAATTTAGAACTTATGGACTCAATTTGACATTTTGGTTTAGCGAGAGGGTTTGTAATTTTTCTATCAACTCAGACCTAATTAACACAGATCCAAGAGGGATCTCCATCATATGTGGAAGGCCAATCCAGGCAGGGGCTGGAAAGTTTGATTATAGGGAGGCAGAAGCCTGGGTACCTATGGGCAGGTGAATGAATAATAAGTAATGAATGGTTTATCTACAGAGTAGAGCATGGTCCAGCCTTAAAAAGAAGGTTCTGGTATATAGCACAGCTGAACCTCGATGACATCATGCTAAAATCAGCAAGGTGCAAAAGCATACGTGTTTGTGAGGTTCATATAAGATGTGCAGATTAGTCAAAGTTATGCAGAAAAAGAGAAGGGCCATGACTGGTGGGAGGAGGCTGCAGAAGTTACAGGCTAATGAGGTCAGAGTTGTGGCTTTGCAAAATGGAGTCTTTGTGATGGAGTCCTGGTAGTGACTGTTGCTCGACACTGTCAGTTTCCTTATTACCACTGAACACCTAAAAATGGTGTAAATGATACTTTTATGTCAAGTCTACTTTGTTAGCTTTTTAAAAATCACAAGAATGACTTTTTGATATGGAGAGCCTTTGCTTTTACTAAAATCATGTCCACGAGAGCTTACCCAGTCCTGGAGACCAGTTCATCTGGATGATCCAGTGCTAAATGACATACATGATGTTTCTAAACGGAAGGACCCTGTTTTAAAGAAACAGTGTCCAGATAGGAATAGTAGTCGAGCACCAAGAATAAATAGAAAGAGGGCCTCTACTTTCTCTGGGTCTTTAAAAGAGTAGTGTGTATCTGTTGGAAGGAAGACATTCCAGTAATGTTCCAACTCCTCAAAGACACTTGTGAGATCCTCATTCATCTTCCTTTCAAAGTGGATACTGAACTCTCCATAGACTATAAATCCATGGTGACCTGGAGCCTAGAACAGCCACAGGAAGAAAACTGGCAGATCCCAACCTTGACGCCTAAAGCTAGCCTCCTGGGCTTGTCCTTCTGGTGGGAGGTGTCCTGGGTACAGCTGTGGAGGAGCACAGGCATCAGATGCAGAGCAGAGCACCAGGGTTTCTCCTTCCAGGAGGCCTGGTCTGTGGGTACATTTCCAAAATGTGTCTTAAGAAATGTAGCCAGAGGAGAGATGGGTTTGCATGGTCACCCCGGGAAATGCCAGAGGACACATTCTCTTTTCGAGGTTTAGGGAAATCCTGTGGTTGGACAAGCCTTTCAGCCTTGGTTTTTCCCACCTGTGAACTGGAAGCAATAACAGCACTTCCTCACCAAGTCACCAAGACAAGTTATCCGAGTTAATACCTCAGTGGTCTTAGGAGTACTGAAAGGCAGGCAGCACATCGCATGGGAGAGTGCAGTTTTCATGTTTTAACTACATATTGAGCAAATGCTAAAACACAAACACATATAAAGTTTAAGGAGCCCTGAAACAATGAAGCCTCAGACTCAGCCGAACGATGAAAACATTCATCTTTTAAATAGCTGATGAGATCTCCCTGACCCTGTTCCCCATCTCCCTCGTAAGGTAGCCCTTACCTTGTCTATAGTTCATGCTTATTTTTGTCAGTTGTCTTATTACCATGTGCCACCCTGTGTCCTAAGTGCTTTATACTAGACACTCCTTCTGATCCTCATGGTTCACCCTGTGGACAGCAGCACCACACGGATACCCGCCCACAGACACAGCTTGGAAGTGACGTGATCAGGCTGTGAACCCAGGCAGTTACCCTCCCGGGTCTGTATTTATGAAATCTAATGTTAGCAGAACCCTGACACAGCCAGGCTGGAAACACGTTTCCTGCTTCAAAGAGCAGTTATTAAACAACCACCATACGCCGGGTTGCTGGGCTGGACAGTCTAAGAAATAACTTTTTCCCTAGCTGGCTACTGGCATTTCCGAGAACATCTGGTTCTTTCAGCACTGTTATCTCTAAACACTGACTTGACATAGGGCTTTGGCTAGGGGCCCTGTAAGATCCTGAGCTGCTTCGAGCATCAGACATTTTACTTCACAACAGTAACTTCCAGGGGTTCTCAGCAGTTGTCTGTCCAGAAGGAACTATGGGAAATTCCAAAGTTTCTTCCCCTACCTCCAGCCTTGGTTTTCTCAGAGGCACACAGGGAGTCCATGTCTGCTGCCAGCAAGCAAGCCAGACTGTAGCTCTGTAGCCGGACCCACCAGGGAAAGCCTCAACTTTAACAGCATGTCACTTCCCTAATTATTCCCTGCGCCTGGAATCCAACACAAACAGAACATCTTTCGGGAGCAGCTCCCACCATGCACCAACCTTAGAGCCTCCCATGAACAGCGAATGCAGGAGGTGCTAAAGGGTCAGGGGGCTGATGTGGCTGCCTGTCCTCAAACCTGTGGGGGAGAGAGAACCCCAGCCTCTCTCTAGTCCAAAGTTCCTAGCCAGCAGAAGCTGCCCCAAGCCCCAGCTGTCTCCAAGTCCCAATTCCTGGGGTGAAAACAGAATGTTATACATGAGACCCTAAGAAAGGCCAAAAGATCAGACAGCAGTGGAGCCTGAGCCATCCAGAGGGAAAGGCAAGGGGCAAAGAACAGAGAATAGACATGTTTCCTTCAGGTTACAAACCCTTTACAGGGTTGACTAAACTCCAGCCCCAGTAGACAGTGGGGATACAGTGAGGGTGATGTTCTCCAGAAGAACAGCAAATGAAACTGACCCCTAGTCTCCAGAAACCCCCGCCCCCTCTCTCTCCCCTGTGCCCCCTCCCACTCTCTCTCCTCTCCCCCTCTCCCACTCCCCCTCACCCTCCCAATCTCTCTCCTGTCTCCCTTTCCCTCTCCCTCTCCCCTCTCCCTTTCCCTCTCCCTCCCGTCCCCCTCCCCTCCTCGCTCTCTCTCTGAGATAGGCAGTAATCAAATGATTGAGATCATTCCAAACGGTGCTGTAAATGGTGCTTGATGAGGTCAGGGAAATGGGTCTGTGAGCTGAGATCGGAATAAGGAGGTAACAAGAGAGAGAAGCAAGGGAAGGGCGGAGGAAGCAGAAGTACGAGACCTGGAAGCCTCGGGTTAAATGCTGACCAAGGGTTTAGGAAACATTTTATGAAGACTTAATGGTCTCAAAATTCTAGTACATAGTAGGGTGAGAGATATTTTCTTAAGATTGTAACGATCAAAGTGCTAAATAGATGTTTCCTCTTGGCTTTAGGCAAGGGTGCAATGGAAATGTATGTGGCTATATGCAGAACTTATATTTATACATCTCATAAGTCTCTTTTCGAAAGCCTTTCATGTCCTGTCTCCTTTCAACTTTTATGATATAGGCTAAAAGCCTGATAGGATCTTTGACTTCCAGTCAGATCTGTATTGTGAGATCGTTCCCTCAGAACTTTAAGAAGATGTCCCTTCTGTGGGGTTGTAATTAAGCCCCCTAGTTCCAAAATTAGAAAAGAAAATGCAAAGTACCTCTAATTGCAACTAGTTACATATGTGCCTGTGGTAAGGAGGTGGGAGTATAGGAAGGGTGGTTACTTGGTTTTTTCAATATGCCTTTTTTTTGTATGATTAGAACTGGAAAGGGGGAGGGGATACATCATGCATAATTGTGCAGTCTCCTCATCTTCAAGGTTTACTTCAATGAATGAGTGCTTAACTGCTGCTTAGATCTCAGTTCTAACATCACTATAATCTACACTCAGTCTAGGCTACAAATAAAGTTGAAAAGTGCACCAGCCTTTTGCAGCCCCTCACTCTGTGAGTCTGCACATGTTGAGTCCCGGTGCAAGTCAGTGGACAAAATTTCTCGAGGATGCTTCAGGCCGCTGGCCATATTTCTCCCTAGGCACTTATTAAAACCAGGTGTGTGGGAGGCGGGCCTTCAGGGACACAAAAGCCTTCATGTTACCCCAAAGCTCCCCCTTCCGGTGTGTTTCCTAGAGGCCATCCCTGAGCTGAGTCTGGGAGAAGCAGACAGCTACTCTGGCTGTGTTATTCGAGGGCAGGACGACAAACAGGGGCGACGATTGAGGCTGCCCGGAGTGGAGGTGGGGGTGACACAAGGGGGAGTGTTCCCTAGTGTGTGCACAGGGCAAGGCCCTAGAGCCACAGCGCTTGCCAGAGCGGAAGACAAAGTGCAGACGGGAAGCCACCGAGCCGAACCTGAACCCCAACCCCAACCCCAGCGGGTCCCGGGCGAGTGGGGGACACGACAGGAGACGACTCCCTAGCTAGTTCACACAATGGCTCTGCAGCGCGGTGGGGGGCTGCAATGCTTACCGTCAGCAGCACCGTGTTGCTCAAGACTCCTGAGGACAGGGGCGGGACCGGGTGAGGTCAGGTTGCAGGTGACGTGGCAGCCTGGGCTGCCTTGCCTTGCCTTCTTCTCAATGGCCGGCTGGGATTCCCAGCAGATTTCTTCTGCTTGGGTCAAAGAGTAAAGTCCTCCTGTGTTTGGTTTTTGTTTTTCCCTAACTTCAGGTTATAAAAGCCCTTTCCCAGGTCTATGTAACCTTCTACCCTGATAGCCCTTGCTTTCTGAAGGAGGCTTATGATTTCCCAGTGTCCTCAGAAAAAAGACAGCAGGGCAATCAAGATTAGAAAGCTCCGTCAAATGTCTGACAAAAGAGTTCACCCGAGGGTCGCCAGGTATCTTCTGGATTTGATGCTCTAACTTCTGAATAAAAGCTGTTCTCGGCCTTTATGCCCCTGTCTAGTGAAAAGTAACCAGAGAGAACTTCAGACTCACAAAACCTTGGCGATCGGGGACAAAACTCAGTCCAAACCAGATTCTCAAGCTGTGGTCCATGGAACACCTAAGGCATTAGGTATCAACCGAGGAGTTCTCAAAATAGGGTCAGAGTCTAAAACCTACCCAAAAGCTGGTGTTCTGAATTAAGACTGAGGAAATTCACATTTCATCACACTTGCTTTGTGAAATTTCACTGTACTTTGAAAAATCACTAGACCTGGCTGGGGATTTGATGTTGTTGAAATAGAACCTATTTTTCTTTGTGGAGTCCTCCCAGAAGCTTCTCAGTGATGTAAAAACATCTTTAAAACAAAACTCATGGAGGGAAACACTGTTAAGTTTGACTCCCAAATTAATGTGCCTCATTTCAAAGAGTCATGCATTCTTTTATACAAAATGATGTCCAAGCAGTACCTCCCACTGTATAATACCCTAAGTGCTTCTTCATGGTTACATAGGTGGATTGTGTGTATACTTTCCACTAATCTTGAGCTGTTTGTCATCCTGAGCCAGACACCCCCTCTCCTGTACATTTTTCCTCTCCTTTCCTCTGGCCTCAGTCATCAGAGCTTTTGTAAGTGTAATGTGGTATGCTTACTCCGGGAATATGTAACTTCCAAACTACACAGAACAATCTGGTGAGCTTTTTAAACTAATCCACAAAGAATTCCAGTATCCCCTGGGTACCTGTACAGAATGCTTGGTTCATGGAACATCTAAGAATTGATGAATTTCTTAAAATTAGTTAAGCAGCAAATATTTTACCATGAATGTTTCACCAAAACAAAGAAACACGCTGGAGGAGAAGGGATTTCACTACCTGTGAGAGCGGAGCACGAGAGAGGCAGCTTAGGGTTGGAAAGGATAAAGCCTAGGTCACTACCAGGCAGAAGGAATGCTTAGGACAATGGTGAGAGGAGATCCCCAGGGCAGCTGTGCAGCAGGGCAACTGAGCAGCCTTCCCAGATGAGTGCAGTGACAGTCTGGGGTAACACAAAAGCAGAGTGGGTTTGCTTTATTGAGAAGCTCTGAAGACAACGGAGAGGGACCATGGAAATAAATGAACAATTGCATACAAATCCAAGCAAGTAACCAGAACCTAAGCATGGTATTCCTGGGCAGTCTTAGAGCTGTGATAGGGAAAGCCGTCTTGGACATCATTAACACCGCACAGCTCAGCAATGATAATGTCATGGTAGTGGAAATGGTAACTACTGATCCAACCAAATTTACAACAGAATTCCACCATGAAGGGACACGGGGCACAGAAAGGGTAATGGGAGTGAATATGCTCAAAATACACTACGTACATGAATGGAAATGTAAGGAAACCTAAAAAATAAGTGATTAATATACACCAGTAAATTTTTAAAAAGAAAGGGGGCTGGCAAAATGGCTCAGCAGACAAGGAAAGGTGTTTGTGCAATTCCAGGAATCCAGGACTGAAGAGAGAGCACCAGCTTCTGCAAACTGCCCTCTACTCTCCACGAATGCACCATGGTGCACGTACACACACACACACACACACACACACTAACTAAAGTGCAATTAAAAGCCTAGAAAAGAAGATAACATAAGCACTGAACACCAAGGTGAGCAGGTGAGACCCATGGCTGAACTTTGTGTCTCTTAACGGAAATTCTTAGACAAAACTCATGGAGGGAAAAGACGTGGATTGGATAGATATATTATTTTAAAATGACAAAAATTTTGAGATTTAAAAGCCAATGCCTCCTGGAAGCAGGAAGTTGAATAGAAAGTTCTGATCCTGTTACCTTCCAGAACAATCTGATTTCTACCATGTGGATGCATGCTCTGGTATTTTATTTTTTTAAAACGTTTTTAAAACATGCTCTTACAACTAACCCCAAAACAATCTACTTCAGTCTCCATTCCTTCAGTCAACTGATTCTCTGCATGACTTACTCTCTTAAGCTCTTACTCTCCACATTCCAGGAGGCAGCTCATTGGCCAACGCTTACATCACTTATCTATAGAAATGCAATTCAAATCGTGCAAAGGAAAACCAAAACTCTTCCAGCTCGTTGAGTGGGGACCGTTTTAGAGCTTACCACAGGACCTTACAACCCAAAAGACATGAGACATTTGGATTTGCAGTCCTGCTTCTAGCTCCTGTCGGTGCATGCCACAGCTGTTGGGAGGTCATCAGGGAGCCCCCAACACAAAGTTCCATCCAAGCAGAAGCTGCGAAGATTAATTCTAATTTGTATAAAATCTATCAGTCAGGGTTCTTCCATGCAAATGACAGATACTCTGCCCAAGCAAGCCAAGCCGATGGTAGAACTTACAGGTGCACCTACCTCAGCCAGCCCATTGATCTAGGTTCAGGCAAAGATTGGTCCTGGGCCTAAAAGAGTCATGGAGTTCTCTCCGTCTGTGACGCCCTACAGTTCTGCTCCTTCTCCCAGCTTTACAACCAAGAGTGGTAATGAGGTAGGTGGGTGCACCACACAGCTATATATCACAGCTCCAAGGGGACATACTGACAGGCCCTTGTGGTCTCAGGTGAGTGGGTACTGTTACTGGTAAGGCTAGAGTCAGCTTCCAGAAAGGGGAAGATGGAGGAGAGACTGCTAGACTGCCAAAAATAATACCTACTACATCCCACTACAATTGTACATACCAAATACACTCCAGAGAGATTTATGAGAGCCCAGGCCAATTGGCAAAGTGAGCGAAATGCCTCATAAATGCTAACGCTCCGTGAAATGTTGGTTGTGAGTCAGTACCAAAAACTAAGTCTGCACAGCCCAGCCTGGCCAAACTGCCGAGGACTCCCGCAGCTCTGCTTCAGTTGCTGAAGTTTTCATTTTCTTCCCGCAGCTTCATTTGTCACCGTTTCCCCAGCTGTTGGCCTCTTTCTTCTAACGGAGTCTGCTTCCAACTGCAGTAAAAACTTGGCTTATGCGAGTTTTCAAAGGAAGTCAGAGAGGAGAGAAAAAAATGGATCAAAGTTGTAATAACTCAGAACTAAACACAGTGTGTGTGTGTGTGTGTGTGTGTGCGTGTTCATGTATGTGTCTCTCTGTGTGTCTATCTGTGTGTCTGTGTCTCTGTGTGTGTGTCTATGTCTGTGTCTCTGTATATGTGTCTCTGTTTCTCTGTGAGTGTGTGTGCATGTGTGTGTGTGTCTGTCTGTGTGTGTGCATGTGTCTGTCTGTCTCTCTGTGTATGTCTGTATCTATGTGTGTGCATGTTTTTGTGCATGTGTGTGCATCTCTGTGAGTGTGTGTGCATGTGTGTTTGTCTCTGTGTGTGTGCTGTATGGGCATCTCCTCTCTCTCTCTCTCTCTGTCTCTGTCTCTGTCTCTGTCTCTCTCTCTCTCTCTCTCTCTCTCTCTCTCTCTCTCTGTCTCTCTGTCTCTGTCTCTCTCTCTCTTTTCCTCTGTGTGTGTGTTTGTGTGTGTATGAGTATACGTGCATATCTGTGTTGTGTGGCTGTCTCTGTGTGTGTTTGTGTATGTATGTGTGCGTGTGTGTGTCTGTCTCTGTGTGTGTGTGCATCTCTCTCTGTGTGTCTGTGTGTGTTTGTGTGTGTGTGAATGTGTATGTATATGTGTGTGCCTCTGTGTGTGTGTGTGTGTGTGTATGTGTGCATGTGATCAGATTGTTCTCGGCATCCTTCACTTGAAGATCACCCTAATCTACTGAGTCATTTTTTTTGGCCTCCCTGTACTGGTCTTCATAAAAGCCAGAGATATTTTGCTGAGATTCACTGCAATTTATTGAGTGATACTGTATTTGTAATGTACTTTGAGAGTAAGTTTAGAGCCCTAAGGATTAGGCAATTAATTAGTAGGGAAATATTTTTCTGCCATCTAGAAAAAAAAACCCTTCTGATTAATTGATGGTCTATTTGGAATTTCTAATTTTTCTAAAGCCTCTTTTAGACATCTGAGTTTTAATTAAGTGGAAAGGCTTCAGCTAGTGCTGAAAATAGGAAGCAGGCTGATTCCCAAGGTTGCTTTTGGTAAGCTTCTCCATGATGTCGACACTTACAGAATACTGCACTGAGCATGTATTTAAAGATAGCGTCGGGGCTTGGGAAGTCGTTCAGTCGGTAAGGTGCTTGCTGCCCAAGCCTGAGGATCTGAGCTCAGATCCCCAAAACCACATAAAGATCTGGATGCTGTGACAGCTGCCTCTAACCCTAGCTCTGGGGATATAGAGACAGGAGGATGCCTGGAGCTTGTTGGGCAGCTAGTTTAGCCAAGTCAATGAGCTCTGGGTTCAGTAAAAGACCATGTCTCCCAAAAAAAAAAAAAAAAGGTGGACAGCAATAGAGAAAAACACATGGCTTCCGGTGCTCCCTAGGGCACCTGCACACACACAAACTCAGACAGGTACATAGCACACACAAATGTAACACAGATTGTGGTTGTTTGGATGTTCCCCACAGGCTTTGGTATTGAACACTTGGTGCCAAGTTGGTGATGCAGTTTGGGGTGACGTAGGAGATGTGGTCTTGCTGAAGGAAGTAGTCACTGGGGGAGGACTATGACATCTTATAGCGCACCCCACTTCCTGTTCTCTCTCCCCTCCCTCTCCTCCCTTCCCTCACGCTCCCCTCCCCTTCCCTCACGCTCCCCTCCCCTTCCCTTGCATTTGAAAATATAATCTCTCAGTTTCCCACTCCTGCCACCATGTATGCTTCCCTACCAAAATAAGTTTCTTCTGTAAGTCTCTTCTGGTCACAGCATTTTATCATAATAATAGTATTAATAAGTGGATAAAGTCTATTCTTTATGAGTCTGAAGTTTCTAAGAAAAATCCTTAAAGTCACTCTGTAAAGTGTCTTCAATAGACATTAGCAAAGTCTTAACCCACTGGCTTCTAAACCTTTAGCACACTATTATCAAAGCATGGTCATATTGGACTACCTCACAAGGCCATTCTCAGGTTCGAGGTATACATTTTTCCCAGCATCCTCTGCAGCCAGCAACCGCCATAGTATCCAGGCTAATAGCTAAAGGAGATTGATGTGTAAACCTTTCGGAAGAATCATCCCCGCTTTCATGAGCTGTGTGGTGTGTAGGAAGAGAGCTAGCTTGTTTCTAGCCTCCATGCCTCCTTCCTGTTTGGACCTCATTTGAACAGGTCATGTCTGCATCTCCTGTGGTCATTTGTGACTGTTTCTGCGATTCTGAGTATAAGAAACCAGGTATCCAGAAACCATTGCACCAACTGGAATGGTCTGTCTTCACTTTTCCTATGGGATTAATAAGCTCACTCATTACAGCCACTGGGCATTCTCCTACTTTGAGCCAAAGGCACATGTTACATGTAAGTAATTCAAGTATATGAATTATGTGTCCAGTAAGCATGCCACACTCCCCCTCCTGAGCACTCAGATTTTCATTCAGATATCCTGATGTATCCCATGCAACCAGTGGAAACATATCCTTCCCATATTTTCAGAGACAATCACTTTGTTGGCTTAATACAGTCAATAAATTCTACTTCCCTGACTTTGAATTCAGATTGGGTTATCTCCAACCTAAGTTGTCCAGCAAAAGTAATTCTTCAGATTTTTGTATGAAAGCTTACAAAGTTTCTCTCACATTTTTTAAGGTTTTACTTTTCAATGTTTGTGTGTGTGTGTGTGTGTGTGTGTGTGTGTACACATGTGTACACACTTACTGTGATTGTGGAGGTCAGAGAAAGCATTGGACTCCTGGGAGCTGGAGTTACAAGCAGCTGTGAGCCACCTGGGTCCCAGGAATAAAACTCAGGTCCTCTGGAAGAGCATCGAGCACTTTTAACCACTGAGCCTTCTCTCCAGACCCTCTCTCACTATTTGATGGTGTAAATATGAAACCTAGAACCGTTGTTGCCATTTTCCACCAGCAGGCAGGTCAGCCTTTAGACACCGGCCACACCACGAAAGCTAGTTAGATAGGTGGCAATGCAAGTCTGATAACATCGATGAAGTATTAGATCAGCCTAGCTTTGTACTTGCAGTTGACTGAGCCCATCGATTGCTTTTATTTTTTTTTCTCTTTCTCTTTTTGTGTTTGGTGTATTTATATGCATGTGGTTTTTTGTTTTTGTTTGGTTTGTTTTTTGTTTTTTGGTTTTTTTTCTTGGATGTTTTATTTACATTTCATATGTTATCCCCTTACCCCATTCCCCACCCTCCTGCCCAGGAACCCCCTATCCCATCACCCCTCCTCCTGCTTCTCTGCGAATGTGCTCCTACCTACCCCCCCCATCCCCACCTCCCCACCCTCAAATTCCCACCCACTGGGGCGTCCAGCCTTCATGGGCCAAGGATCTCTTCTCTCATCTATGCCTGACAGGGACATCCTCCCTTACATATACAGCTGGAGCCATGGATCCCTCCCTAAGTGCTCCCAGGCTGGTGGTTTAGACCCTGGGAGCTGTGGTTGGTTGGTATTGTTGCTCTCTTCATGGGGCCACAAACCCTTTCAGCTCATACAGTCTTCACTCTAACTCCTCCATTGGGAACCCCATGATGAGTTCAATGGCTAGCTGTGAGCATCTTATATGCAAGTGTTTATGTGTGTTTGTGCGCATGCAGTGGATGTTACAGATCTTCCTTTATTGCTCTACACCCTTTTCCTCCAACTCTATTTTTAAGGCAGAATCTCTTTATTGTACCTGGTGTACACAGATTGGCCCTACTGCCTGCTCAGTAAGCTCTAGGGATCCACCTACCTCCACATCCCTTCACACATGTACAAGGGTACAGGCATGACCTCATACAGACATGAGCCACTGCACCCAACTTTTTATAATAGTCCTTGAGAGGCAAACTCAGCTCCTCATGCTTGCATGGTAAGCACCTTCTCTGATGAGCCTTCTCCCCAGCCCACAAATCTCCTTGAATAAAATCCATCTGAGTTGAGTTTTCTGTCCTTTGCAACTTCAGAAGTCATTCTGACTTGGTATCCTTGCCACCTGGACTGGCATTTGGCAAAGCTGAAAACCAAACAGGGAAACTAAGGGACAGAAACATAAACTCTTCTCTCACTGTCTCTACCACACTGAGGATGTGTGTGATTGTGTGTACATCCTCTCCTCTCCTCATCGGAGCTGGACACGACAAGTACGTGCTAAGCTGTCATATGCAATGTGCCCTACCCTTATTTGGGACTTTGAGCAAGATGACCTGTGTGTACATACAGCATGGGGATGACAAAAGTGTCTGTCTCATAAGGAGGCTCTGAAATTAAAGGAGATGATGTCTATACACCCAGCATGACTTGTTGGTGGGAAACATTCAGTAATGCTGGCTATCATTATTTCTAAGACACCCACACACACTCCATTGTCCCCTCACCCTGCCAAATCTTCCAAATGATGGCCGAAACCATTCTGTTGAAAAACTCATTCCTCTTTTGTTGGGGAAAAAAGAGTTAAAAAAATACTCTCTCCAGATTTTCAAGATAGCCCTAGAACTCCTTAATCCACATTGAGATGGCCTACTACTGTCTCCCTACACTTCAGAAAGGTCTGAGTACTTAGGACAGGACAGGTTCTCGCATTTCATAAAGGAAATGAAGGATCTCTTAGTCTCGGGAATCTAGAACCAACCCTGTTTGTATCAGCACCTCAATTCCAAAACCCCTAGAGGGAGAAACCTAACCTTCATCTCTCTGGAAAGGCCAGGTTAGATTAGAAACCCTGCAGGGAGGAGGAGAAACCATGAGATAGAGGAGCTGCCCCTGTGAACAGGATTCATGGAGCAGCTGGGTGGGTGACTTCATCTCTGGTCAAGGATGCTATTTAAAACGGAAGACAAAGAAATACGTTATGATCACCATTTCCTACCACAGTAGAAGACTTAGAGGCAGGGCCCAGTAAACTGTTCCAGCAACATTCTGAGATGACAGGACCTTAAAATGCCTCCTGGAGTCAAGTCAGAGCGAGAATTCTTAAGGTAACTGAGTTTAGTAAATAAGTAATTAAGAAGAATTTGTCCTAATTGCCAGAAGGACTGTAGCCAAGACTCGGGGAAGGGGGGTGAAAAGGAAAGCAGAACCACTCTGATAAGAAGAGAAGGGATGTTCATTTTCAAGCAGGAGATAAGATACGGATTAAAGTTCATCCTCAGGATAGCAGAGCAAGAAACTTTATAGCCAAAGTCACTCCCAACCGGAAAGGCCTCTGTTGCTCCGATCTCTTTGAATTATAGGGAAAACTAATTGGATCTTCGTGTTTACCATGGAGGAGAGCGAGTGCTATTCAGGATGTAAATCCTGGAGGTACTTTAAAAGGACAACAGTGACCTTTACAAGCCTCTAAACTTATAGATCTGTAAGGGGAAAGAAATTGATTTCCTGACCTTTGACTGGTTCCTCATCATTTCCCCCACCCCCACCCAAGGGCCTCCCCAGCCCATCACTCTCTTCCTGGTGTTATTTTTCTGACTGTTCCTCTATCCCTGGTTAGTCCCAGAGGGGGAGAATAGTCTGCTGTCCAGTCTGACCCAGAGAAAGGCCAACCTGAGCTGAGGAATGACTCCACCACTACCGCCAACCCAGAGGAAGCCTGAGACTCCCACAGGGTATCCTGTCTGCAGAAGCTAGGGTCTCTTCTACAATAAGATGAGCTGCCTGCTCAGGCACACACTGTATGCTGGGTATTGTGGTCAGAAGTGCGCACATATTTATCTTAATTCAACCTCACAGTGGTCCTATGAGATGGGGATCCATTGTCTGCACACATCCCTGTCTTCACAAACCAGGAAACTCCCACTTCCCAGGCAGTTTCCGTTCCCCTCCTGCCTGATTTTTTTCAGTCCATCTTCCCTGAGAGCAGACAGGAGATAAGCTGAGATACAGGGAGAGAACAGACAAGCTGAACTAGGCTTGGGGGCTGGTGGGACAATAATTGTAGCAATGAGAGTGTTGAGAGTAAGGGAAGGAGACCGATTGGCTGCAGGTACCAACCCCAGCAGGCTCCCAAGATGTAAAGCCAGGAACCTCCATGCCAGCCTCGTCTATCGGCCCCTGTAGCATTTTTCACTCACCCATATCTGGTCACTGTGGCATCGGTGACTCATGATTCTTTGGGACAAAGGAATTCCCCAAGAGTTATCTGGCAAGTTCCTTAAGTGTCCGAATCTGCTACAGGACAAAAAGAGGAAAACTCAGAGGTAGTGACAGAGAAAAGGGCATACTCCAGAGAAAACAGAGCAAGTGTGGGGGTGGTGGAATTATGGGCATAAAAGATGCTTACCCCCAGGTGACCCTTTTTAAAGTAGAGAAAGGGTATGGCAGTATGATTTGACGTATGTCCACTCTCTGGCACACAAATGATTGATAGCTATGTCTTCTACTTTTAGCTATTTGTTGGCTGCAGATCAAGATGTTGGCATTTTTATGAATCGTCTGTACTATATTTTTCTTAACAGCTAAAATCCACATTTTAGGAATAAATACAGATGTATTTAAGCAGAAACGTTGGGTAGATAAGTTGAAGGCCTTTCCTGATTAGAAACCTAACAACAAGATAGTGAAACTAGCAACACTATTAAATTCTGGTCATTGACTGGCTGTCATCCCTGGCCTCCAGAGACTCTACGGACTTCATTCACATCCTCACACAGCAGGATACTCACACCTGGGAAGGCCGGTTCTGTGTTAGAGTGATCGCTTCTCAGGGACTGAGAATTGGGAGTCAGTCTAGATAATGTCTGTAGCTCTTCCCCAAGTGTGAGAGATTCTTACCTCAACAGCTGCTAAGTCAACCCACATCAGATCTAGAACACAGGGCCATTCAGCTGTACCGAGAATGAGCCTTGGGAAAGTGATAGAGGAATAGGGGATGTGACCGTTGGGTAAGAGTGGGGTGTGGAAGACAGGAGGCGCTCACGTTCAGCCTTCCAAAGTGCCAGGAAGAATCACACTCATCCCAAGGACATTCAAATGGCAAAAAACGTAAAATTATAATCCTTTCACAACCAACATTCAGGTTTCAGAGATCAACAACTCTAATATAGGAAGAAAAATTAGCCTTTCTTTTCCTTCTGAAACCTCATACCAATTTTGAGTTCTGGGTCATCCTGGGTAGAGTGGTTTCCATTTGAGTAAGATGCAGTATAGCACAAAGGTTAAGAACCTGGCTTGGGTTCTGTCACTAACAAAGGATGTGGCTTGGGAAGATAAATCCCATCTTAGAGGAGAGTTCTCAAATGGAAACCTAGCTTAAACTAGTGTGAAGGGTATGCGTTTGCAGCGTGCAGTAAGTCTGTGGAAAAAAACATTAGCAATTGGTATTTTCTGCTTCTCCTAGCCTTTCTGCTTGCTTGCCCTAATGTGACAAGCCTTTCTGCTCGGCAGCCACCCACTGGAATCCTTCCATCTTCTCACACTATCTCTCTCAGTGTGTCTGTCTCCATGTCCAGTGGGTGTTAAGTTGACACTCAGGAATCTGCTGAATTGTGTAGAGGCCTTTGCAAAATGTAGAAGTTGCCTTTTGTTAAAAAAAAAAAAAAACACGCAGGATTTCACAGAGATGTTTTGCCTTCAGGCTGGCTTTAGAAGAACATGACCCTGCTGCTCATCCCGAATGAGAGATGTTCTAGCAACACACGGCTCTCTACAGGGCTTACTTGACACCGTTCCTACTTAGCTAAATTAAGAGGGGGAAAGAACATAATCTCCCACTTCTGGTTCATTTCATCTCAGGGTAAGATAGAAAAGAGGATGCAAGTTCACTAGCGGCCCTGGCTTTCTTCTCAAATTCATCTATGTGTGTTTACCAAATAGACACAGCGGGTGCCTTAGTAACACACAGGGTTAGCCTCTGTTGCTATCCGAAAGATATATGAATTGCTGGGCTGCTGAGAAGAAAGATCCGTGAAGACTTTTTTAATTGGTTTAGTAAGATTATTTCCAGTCAACAATTTCCTAGTTTAGTGGTAGAAGACGGGTCTGTTTTCCATAAAAGCTGAATGCCAGACTTTTGAATCACTCTGAATAAAAACATTCCCTTAAAGAGTCGCTTGCTATCATTTGTTTTACAGCAGAAAATAACATAAAGTAAAATAAAATGAAGATTGGGATAGAAACTTTTATCACAGAATGTCAGGCTGAGAAGGCACTGTGGAGATAAGGGCACACGCAGCCTATTCCAGCATTACATTTCCAGCTACTGCTCTGGGATGTGCTGTCCTCATTGGAAACAAGCAAACAAACACAAACCAAGCCCTGGTTGCAGCCATCAGCTCAATAAAAACTGCTACCTCCTACTTGTAGAGCGCTTTATAATCTGAAGACACTTTCTTCTCCGTTTCTGTGTACTCTTCAGGACTTCCCTCTGAGGGTAATTATGTACAGGAAGTAACATCAAAACAATCCAAACATCCATCAACCGATGCACAAGTGCATAAAATGTACCATTTAGGTGTGGGATAAGTTTGGAGGGGGAAGAATGAAGCACTGATACACGCTGCAATTGATCACCTCTGGAGTTCTTGTGCTAAGTGAAAGAAGCCAGTCTTGATCCTGGGGATGTGACTGAGTTAGTACAGTGTTCCCTAGTCCACACAAACCCCTTTGTTCAATCTTTGGTACCACCTGAACCTGTCATGATGGTGTGCATGCCTGTCATCCCAGCACCCAGGAGATGGAGACTAAAGGATCAGAAATTCAAAGTTGTCCTCTACTATATACCAAATTTGAAGCCATGTGTGCTACATGAGACCCTTTCTTTAAAAAAAAAAGAACAAAAACATAAAGGTCAATAATAAAGAACCATATGTCATGGGATTCCATGTATGTAAGCAGTCCAGAATATTGAGATCTATAGAGACAGAAGGTGGTTTACCTGGTCTACTTGGGGCTGAGGAGACTGAGGAGGAGTCTATCTTGAGGATAGAATAGTCAAGAGTTCTGCATTTGGGCAGTGAGTATGCTCTAAATTTAATTGGGTGATAGACCTGCAATCCTGTGCCATGGATGAAGTGAGTGTAAGAAACGGATGAATGGTGTATTTCTTGGGTCACATGACAGCTTTGTAAAACAGGAGAAGGGGAAAAGACATGATGGCTGACTTCAGTCCTGGATATAAGTTCTGGACTCAGGACTGCCTCTCACATTATATCCCCTTAACTTAGTTACACCAACTTTCTCAACCCCGTCTGGCCCTCTGAAAACCAGAGCAAACAACGTCTTTCTCAAAAGGTGGTGCAGTGGATCTGATGCCTGAGATGCACTGCATGTGTATTTCCTACTTGATAAAGGGTGGCAAAGCTGCTGCTGCTAACTGAGCAGGAGTGGGGAAGACTGGGAAATGGGTTCTCTGTAGAACTCACGGTGTTTATTTTCTTCATGTTTGAGGCAGAACAGAAAAGGAGAAAGAGCATCAGGTTGGGTGGCAGAACAGGACTTCTTCTTGAAGCAACTCGCTCTGTTACAAGCTAGAACTGAGCCAGGTGATGAGAACATGGAATGGTTCATTGCCATGGTCCTAGCCTTCAGAGATTAGTGAGGAAGAACGCTAGATTAACAGGCATGTCGATCAGGAGTCGACTGGACCCTACCATGCCTCTGCTTTGTAGTCCTGGGCATGTTGTTTTCCTGCTCTACAATTCAACATCTGCACCCATCCAATGACTATGATAGTGCAGCTGTACCACATACGTGTAGGGGATCCCATGTATGAAGTACATACTATAACCCCTAGGAAAATAGTAGCCATGCAAGCTTGGATACATTGCTCTGTACACAATGTCAAAACTGACTAGAAACCTAGTTCCCAAAATAAATCCACATCACTAAGCGACTAGCTACCATGACACATAACCTACAAAACTGATATGACTGCTTGTTTGGTTGTTTGGTAGGTTGTTTTTGATTTGGTGCTGAGGATAGAACCCAAGACCTTGCAAATTCTAGGTAAGTGCTCCATCCCTGAGCTACACCTGAACCCTTTTGTGACAATTTAATTAATCAAATTATCTTCACAGAGACTAAAATCCAGTACCTAGCACTCAAACACTGGTGGAACACTGAACTTAAGCCCTTAGTAATGAACTGTTAATCTATAATTTATATTAACACAATTATAGTAAATAATGACTGACATAACATAATTAATACTAAACTCTACTATTTATCAATTAGTAGTAAATTTTAGTACTTTAGTAAAAATTAGTACATAAAAATTAGTAGTAAGATTTACTATTGCTGTATTATTAATATCCACAGAAGCACTGCATTCCCTTATTGAGGACAAGGCAGACTCAGTTATTTGACTTCTCTGAGGCTGTATTTGTAAGACCAGGAATATAAATGGTTATCTAGATTTTTTTTATGCCCACTGAGTAAGAAATTAATGTAAAAAGCAGTTTTAATATGAGATTATTATTTTTATTTCGTGAAAGCAGAATTACTCCAAACCCTTAGTGAACCAAAATACTGCCTTGTTTTGTCTCAAATAGCAAGCCATTCTAAATTACAGCCTTGGGAAATGAGGACAACAGTAAATTACCCAGGCATCCCCTGGCCTGGGGGCCGTCGGGTCAGGGTCCAGGTAGTAAGTCCTAGGGTAAGTGGACGTTTGGCGGGGCTGCAGATTGATGAGTGACGAGAAGAGCTGGTTATTTGATCCCCAGGAAATGTTTCTGGGCCGGGGTCACTGTTACCAGCTTTTGAATTAGAAAGACAGCGCCTCTCAGGCCAGAAAGTTCAGTTCTATTTATCAAGTGAGAGAAGTGAAGGGCCTGGTGCCAGTGGGTGTGTGCCGAGCATGAGGCCAGCACTAGGTGCAAAGGGGAGGGGCAGGGACACACTTGGTAGGTTTGCAGGGTATCTAGACACCCAAGGGTCTCCCTCCCTCAAGGTCCCTCACCTCTCAAGGACATCATCACCTATAGCACCTGTTCAGGGAAATAAGCGCCAGACACTGCTCCACTCCATAAACCTGTACTGGACATATTCCAGGACTGGGTGCTGTTCCAGGTTCAGAAAACACCCATTCATTTACTCATCTACTTACTCAGACTCTCCAACAAATGGAACAATGAATAAGACAGTCCCCGCTCAGCAGTGTCTGTGGTCTAGAAGGGAAGAGGAACAAATCAGTACTTAAAGAATGCACAGGGTGCTAACCTGTGGGAATCTAGGGTGGCTCCCAAAAGAGGTGATGCTTCATCCAGATAGACAGGATGAATAGAAGCCAGCCTTATACAGAGGGAGAGAGCGTAGGCAGATACAGCAGTGTGCTCAAAGGTCTAGGTATAAAGCCCAGGCTATGTTTTGCAAGACAGAGGAGTTCCATTTGGCTGTATAAAATGGAGATTGGTCAGAAACAGAGCTTTAAATTGTTGGCTGGAACTTCCTGCTACCCCAGTGCTCACTAGCCTGTGTCATTCTTAAATCACCTCTGGGACACTAGTGTGTGGCTGGGGAGAAGAGGCAAAGGAAGAGAGTGTCTGAGATAGGAAGAGACACTATCGGGCATCTCAGGACCTAAGAAGTGAGTAACAGCAAGAATTCAATCCTGGTCCCTGCTGCTGGGAGGATGCTTCCCAGCTGAGGCAAGAATTGGTCCATTTCAGTCCGCTCAGAAGGACCAGTGCCTCCAAACCTAGAACACAGTAAATCATGACACGGTGAAGAAATGATCGCCCAATATGGGTTCTCCTAGTGCCTGTCTTAAGGTCTTAACTTGAAGTCCAAACCTTTACTCCTTTCTTCCCCTCTTCTCCAGCATGTGGCCTCGCCTTTGGAAGTCACCAAGAGATCCCCACTATGTAAAGGAAACTAATGAAAATCCCCTTTCCATGTTATCCTTTGAGGTCTTGTTCCGGTCTGTGTGTGGCATTCCAGGCTCTCCCTGAGTTCTCTTCTGAATCACTCTCTTGATTGTTTCTAGTAAACTAGTTCTATGAAGATCATGGAAGGAGATGCTGGGTAGAAGACAGGATGCTCAAACCACATGGTAGCCAGGAAAGAGATCCTTGGCAGAGGCTCCAGGCTTCTCTTGTAGAGTAGAAAAGACAGAGGACATGCATAAACTAGCTTAAAAGGCTCCATCCAAAGGTGCACATGCTTATGTCTCTATACTTGGCTAAGGACAAAGTGGTTTACAACAATGTTTTAAGAAATATACACACAGGCTGGTAAGATGGCTCAGTGGTTAAGAACACTGACTGCTCTTCTGGAGGTCATGAGTTCAAATCCCAGCAACCACATAGTGGCTCACAATCATCTACAATGAGATCTGATGCCCTCTTATGGGTATCTGAAGACAGCAACAATGTACTTATAATAAATAAATTAAAAAAAAGAAATGTACATACAATGACTTTGTCTCGAGAGCTTGCTCCAGTGAGCCTCCTGATTCTGTGTGTGCAGATGAGGCTTGAGGGCTAAGTTCTAAGAAGCTCCCACCCACAGCCCTGTTTGTCATCTCTCATCTGTCACTGCCTAGAAAATTACCCCCAAACTCAACAGGATGGAACAACAAATGCTTATTATTTTCATGGTCTTTGAGCAGTTTAGCTGAAACTATGGCCCACTTGCTGATCCAGGTTATCTTATAACAGGCAACCTGTCAGCTGAGCCATGGTCTCTGCATGGACTGGACCCCCAGGTTCTGTCTTGCTTCAGTTGGTGAGGACCTCACTCGTCAGTGTGGGCCTCTTCAGGGCTTCTCAGGACCTGGAAGCTGTAGTGGCTTTTACACAGAATACTGGGATCATGCTGTCACTTCTGCCATATTCTCTTCATCAGGAAGAAGTCACTAACTTTAGTTTACCCAGGAGAGAAGTAGGCTCACTCTTTGAAATGATGATATAATTAAAATCCATCACAGACACTGTTAGTGCTAAGCCTCACTAGGGAAGACAGGGTATTCTATTTATTTTATTTTTCAGTGTGTGTTCAGGCACATGGTGTGCATGTGTGTGTACACATACATGTGAAGGCCAGAGGACAACCTCAGACATCATTCCACAGGAGTCATCTGCCTTGTTTTGGTTTGGTTTTGAAACAAGATTGCACTTTGTACTCTGACTGGCCTGGAACGTGCTGTGTAGACCAGGCTACCCTTAAACTCATGAAGGTCTGCCTGCCTTTGCCTCCCCAGCACTGGGATTAAAAGAGCCACTACACCCTGCCCCACTTCGGTTTTTTGATATCAGGTCTCTCACTGGCCTAAAGCTCACCAAATAGGAAAGCCTACCTGGCTGGCAAGCCCTGGGGATCCTCCTGTCTCCACCTCAGCAATTCACACGTCACTATTCTCAGTTTCATGTGAGTCTTGGGGCTTAAACTGAGGCCCTCATGCTCACTCAGCAAGTCCTTGACTGACTAAGCCATCAACTCGACAAGGCTTTGGAAAACAGTGCCTACAGTCACTGCTGACAGTGAGTACAGGCTCACTGGCACTGTAGACGCATTTAGCCACTTACTACCTCACCTGAGAATGTCACCAAGGACTGTTGCCTTTGATAGCTTATAGGAAACTGATTGTCCTTCTACCTCACACAAGTGTTCACTTAATGCTGCCGTAATGCTGTTATTCGTAAGTTACCAGATGAACTGACCTGTTTCTCAGCAGCAGGCGCAGGGGTTCTAGGCTCTGTCCTCTCTGTGGTGCATGCTGTCTTCTGTCCTCTAAAGCAGGAATGTAGACACTGAATTATGCCAGGGTTCTAAATACCTCGTCTTTTCTCCCTGCCCTCCAGCCTCCTACGAAGGGTCTGGACTGGTAGGGTGGAGTTGGAGCTGAGAGAAGAAACCAGTGTTGGGGGATGGCACATACAGTTTTAAGACTGTCCAAGGGTCATCTTGGAACAGGGTCCAGAAACAAAGATCTCTGGCAATGGAGTCAATGATCTGTGTTTATCACACACCTTCTAGACTAATTCTGTAAGCACAAGAGTTTGAGCAACACTGCAGGCAGAGTCAGGAGATTTATTTATTCACCTACCTCCCCCACCACCACCTCCCAAAAGAATGAGAAGGCTTAACTTTGAGTTCCTGAGGACAATAATGAGCTGTCCTCCTGGGGCCCTGTCTGAGGCCAGAGCAGGCCTGGCTCTGGGGTTGACCTGGTGCAGAACTTCTGTCCCAGTGACTAATGATCCAGACCAGGCAAGCCTGGCTGTGGTTTGTCTACAGGCCCCATGACAGGGCCATTCACTCAGATAACCACAATCTTACTTTGTGGGATCAAATACTAGCTTGGGATTTATGAGTCCTAGAAACAGCATGGCTGTGCTCAGGAGGAAGGGGGATGTGGTGTTGGGGAGGGTCCTTCTCCCTCCAGAGCCTTGGCTCCTTACCTAGCTTCAGGCTTTGGGACAGGCCAAGAGGACAGGCTGCTGTTTGTTTGGGGCAGGAGCAGGGTCAGCAGACCAAGGAATAGCATAGCAGCTGTTTTGTGTCTCCTCTCAATTTCTTCCACTGTCAGAGGCTAAAATCACAGCATAGCCTGTGCTGATGCATTTTGTCATCTTAAAATGCAGGGTGAGATTAAAAATTAAAAGGCAGCCTTGTCCCATTCTGCAATCAGGGCAAGGAGAAAATGTGTGTCATTGTTATCCCCTTAACTGCTGGGATGAGTGGGGGTTTTCGGGCTGAGATGCAGCAGGCTTGATGCTCAGCTTCCAAGCAGGCATCTCTCAGTCTCTTCTCCCCTTTGGACTTACAGCTAAATGGTGGCTTTAAGAAACAAGGAAGCATAGCTGGGCGGTGGTGGCGCACGCCTTTAGTCCCAGCACTTGGGAGGCAGAGGCAGGCGGATTTCTGAGTTTGAGGCTAGCCTGGTCTACAGAGTGAGTTCCAGGACAGCCAGGGCTACACAGAGAAACCCTGTCTCGAAAAACCAAACCAGAAAACAAAAGAAAGAAAGAAAGAAAGAAAGAAAGAAAGAAAGAAAGAAAGAAAGAAAGAAAGAAAGAAAGAAAGAAACAAGGAAGCATGGGAAACTCCAACTCTAGTTCCCAGATGTTCAGGGCAGCATCCATCTTTTCTTTTAACCGGCTCTACTGACTCACTTTTAGCTGCTCATCCCTCAGGCAACAGCTGAAACCAGGGAGGGACTTCAACACTATGAGAAGCACCAGTGGGGACCACAAAGAATGGAGATGCAGGAATTAGCAAGATCGAGTCTGGTGGTGATGAAAACTAAGAGCCGAGTGCCAGGAAGTCTTGAAATATCATCAAACCGGGCTTTGGTTTGATCAGTGGTCCTTGACCTGTGCGTCAAGACTCCTTTGGCAAATATATATCTCCAAATATATTGATATCACAATTCATAACAGTAGAAAAATTACAGTTATGAAGTATCAATGGAAATAGTTCAATGGTTGGGGGTCAGCACAACATGGAGAACTGTATTAAAGGGTCACAGCATTAGGGAAGTTCAGAACCATTAGGATAGAGGAAACAAATAACCAAAACCTGAGATTTTTTTACATCTGAATAGCAAGGCTGGGGAGATGGCTTGGTGGGTAAAAGGCTCGATGCAAATTCAATGACCTGAATTTGAATCCCCAGAACCTAGAGTTGGGCAGTAAGTAGCTTGTGCCTGTGATCCCAGCATTCCCATAAGGAGATAGGAGGTGGAGACAGGAGAATCCATTGAAGCTAGTAGCCTGGCACACACATCAGTGAGTGGCAAGAGGAACCTGCCTCTAACCAAGTGTACGGTGAAGACCATCATGCATGCTTGTACTCTGATGTCTACCTGTGTTCCACGCTCCCTTTGCTAACTCTTCTGCAGTGCTCCCTTCTCTAAAAACAATCTCTTGCTCTTTTCTCGTTTCTTCCCACTTCCCATCTGCTTTAAATGGAAGCTCGTGCGGCCTCACAGTCCAGAGAGCCCAGGAATAGCAAGCAGGGCTGTTACTCCAAACGTTTCTCCAGGTCAGGTTTTACTGCTTTTGGCCTAAAGCTGCTGCAAAATTTACAGAGCAAAGAGACATACAGTGTGGTCTACTGAACAAATCACCAAGTCAGGGTGAGTTTCTATGCTCAAAGGTACTTAGTGTTTAGAGGCAATTTCAGAAAAGCCATCATTAGACCAATATATCACAACAGCAATTTAAGAAGGATGTCTGAATATTTGAGCTGTGATTTCAGAGCTGTCAGCTCCAAAACCCTTGCACACAAAGTTGAGGGAATTTTGCTTTAAGTGTTTTAGGGGTGCTGAAGCGCTCTGAGCCCTGGCGAATGCCATGAACCTTAGAAAATGCTCACATGTGTATTCACATAAAATTCCAGGGTCCATGAACTCCTGAAGTCCATCCATGGGTCCCCTTGGGGATTCTTGGACCCCAGTTTCCTGCTTTAAAATTTATATTTGTGGAACTTTATCCAAGGTATTTCTAAATTAAAAAAAAAAAATGTAAGCAGACAGTTCATCGAGAATGATGCTTCTTGGCTTTTCAGCATTGCACAGAAATGAACATTTACTATCTGAAAGATAAGAGCCAGGCTTACCTTTTATCCTATATATACTGCTTTAAATTACTTTAAATTTTTAAACAATTTTAATTTTTTAATGCATATGTATATGTACCTGCATGAGTTTAAGTGTACCACATGTGTTTAGGAGCCAGATCAGACCAGAAAAGGACATAGAACCCCTTAAAACTATAGTTTCAGGCTGTTGTGAGCAATTGTGTGGGTGCTAGGAACTGAACCAGGGCCTTTGTAAGAGCAGCAAGCATTCTAACCCATGAGCCACCTCTCCAGGCTATAATTAGTTTACTTAGCAAACTTTTATAATGATTTTCTTAAGAAAGTAAACCTTAAGAAATTATAAATAATGACAATATCTGAATCAGAATATATATTTGCCATTTCTGGGCACTTGGTCTTGATGGAGACCAGCTACTTCAAGGAGAACATAGAAAAAAAAAGGTCAAGAAAAAAAAAAAGGGAGATGTGGCTGGGGGGCTCAGGAGATATAAGCCTGCTGAACTTACAAGAGATTATCTGGGTAGCCCAGGAATAATCTGAAAACATATTTCTGATAGTTTGTCTACAATGAGAAGAGACCAAATTAGCCATATCAGGTAGTGTCTTTAGGTCAAATTGGAATCCATATTAGTGAAACCAACTGCATAAAGCACTGTAATCAATTTCTGCTTGCAGCAGTGACAGTCACAGCCCATATCAAGTCCTTTACAAAAAGGACTAGAGATGAGACAGTGATAATGAACCCAGATTTGATTGTCCCGCAGCTGGGTCTATGTCATGAGGAGGTATCATGTTCAGATATTTCTGTTCATATGCACATGGATCTTCATAAAAGAAAGATAAATCAGGTATATAACATGCCAAACCATGATCTCCTTTTTCACCCAAAGCTGCTCCCTGCTGACGTGTTAAGTGGACCTCGGAACGGTACTAAATAAAGTACTTTCCATTTGGAAATCTCTTTTTGCCTTAGAAATGGGTTTTGGGGTGGAATACAGCTTAATATATTACATAGTACATTAAGGAAGGCTCAACTGTGATAGGAAAAAAGAGATGATTTCTTTTTGGAGTTACATCCTGGATTGTCTTTGCTAGCTTCCATAGCTACCATGGGCTTTCACCCAAAGCTATTGCAAAATTTACAGAGCAAAAAGAGAGACAATCTGATCTACTGCTCAAGTTATTGAGTTATCATGAGTTCCTACTTTCATCATAGAAGTTCTCATTAGATTAATAAGCTCACATTAGCAATTCAACAAGGATGTCTAAAAATTGGAGATGAGAGAAAGACTGGCCCCACTACTCCTCTATTTCCATCTAGACTTGGGGAACCATCCATCCAATGTATACTTGACCTCTCCTCTTGAGATCCAAGGCCATAGTAGGTTAATTCTCACTTTTCAAAATTACTATTCCTAGAGAGAAGGAAGCAATGAAGTTCATTATTATTGGTGAAATCCCAATGGCATGAAAGTATTTGTTGTCACACAAGGATAATATGCAAAAGCCTAGCTAATGTCTATGAGTAGGAGTCATGTATTTATCCACCATCAGAAAGTAATATGCAAAAACCTAGCTGATGTCTGTGAGTAGGAGTTATACATTTATCTGCCTTCAGAAAGTAAAAGACATGAGAGGGCTGTCCACCACTGAGGAGCTAGGGTCACTCTTAACTTTCCCATCTTCTGTTCCTCATTCCTCCTTGGGACTAAGTCTGTCATGGGGTGTGAGACAACTCATGATATCAATAGTCCATGTGACTTCCTTATTGCAAGCTGTGACTGCCACTACCTTATACAGAACTCCCTAGACCTGTGATTTTTTTTTGACTTAACAATCCCACAAAAGCAATAGCTACTTATTAGAAACCACATTTTGAGTGGTTCGAGTTTGGCTCATTTTTCAAGGCTAGCAACATGAAGTGTGATCCTTTCCGATGAAGCTTGGCTCTGGGTAGTCAAATGATCATGAGGGAAAAAAATATTTTCTGTCCTGCACTGTGTCTAAAGAAGCTACAATGTTTGGAAGGTTAGATGTTCTCAACTTACAGTGCTTCAAATGTACGATGGATCTATTGGGTTCCAAACCTATGTGTGTTCATAGAATCCTTCTCAGCCTACACGGCACAGCCTCACAAGTCATGAGCCACTTGTCTCATTTCATCTCACAATGCATTCATAAGGTCCTGATGACCATCTCCACTTGACAATTAAAGAAACTGAGCTTCAGGAGGACAAGGAGATTCCCCAGCCCACTCAGTGTGTCTGTGGAGAAGATACTTGAAATTGGGTCGTTTGATCCCAAGTCCCATGCCTTTTCCCATCCACTAGACAAATATAGGCAAGTGACACAGCAGAGCACAGTACACCAGGGGACAAGAAGCTGTCTCTAGGCAGAGTCTGGACTCTATCTTGGACAGAGCAAAGGAAACACTCATGAAAGCAGAAGTAACAGTAGCCAGCTGATGTGATCTTGAGGCTGACTTTGTGCCAAGCTCTTCTGCAAACGCCTTACAACCACTCTTCCTTCTGACCTTCACAAACTGGAGTGACCTTCTGACAGGGAAGGTTATGAGTTTTGAGCTCATGGGTTCAGAGAGACATCAGTTTATCATGGTGGGAAAGGCAGAGTGAGAACAGCTTCCTTCGTGGAGACAAGAGGATACAGTGGCTTGTACATAACCGGGAGGATCAGAAAGCAAGTAGGGGGATACTGGAAGTAGTAAAAGGTATAGCCTTCCAACTCCCACCTCTAGTGACTTGCCAGCCAGGTCCCATCTCCTAAACGTTCCACAGCCTTCAAAACGGCGTCCCAGGGCTTGAGAGATAGCTCAGTCAGTAAGACACTTGGCATCTGAGCATGAGAGCCTGAGTTCAATCTTCAAAGGCCATCTGAAAAATCCAGATGTCGTGGTACAAACTATAATCTCAACCGTGGGGAGGCAGAAAACCTCTGGGCTTACTAGTCAGACCGTCTAGCCTACCTAGTGAGCCCAGGCTAGCGACCCTGCCTGGAAAAGAAGATGGATGGATGGATGATGCCTATGTAACAATGCCTGACACTGACCTTGGACTCTACACTCATGTGCACCTGCACACACACACACACACACACACACACACACACACACTAGCACTACAAGCTAAAGCCCAAGCACTCAACACCTGAGCCTATGAGGGGCATTTCAGAATCAAACCATACTGCCACCCTAAAGAGAAAAGACCATTATTGTCTCAAGACATCAAGCGACTCATGCACAATTACAGATGAAAAGTGGATTTCATCTAGGCTGTGGGACTGTGGAGGTCCTGACTTTTAACCACCAGACTCAACTCTCCATCCCTGTGGGCTTGTTCATCATTTCAACTATCAGGCAAGCTGCAGGTCCTGAGGCCCTCAGGACCAGGGCTTGGTAGCAGGTCACTTGATTGAATCAAGCTGAATACTTCCACCTCATCTGTTAGCACCGCCGCTGCAGTGGAGCACAGGGGGCCTGGGAGCAGGAGCACAGCATCTTCTCTTTCTGCAGAATTGCTCTTTCAGATGGCTCTCAAGCTCCACGAGGACTCGCAGACAGACTTCACCAATGGAGCCTCACTCAGCAGCACAATTAGTAAGTGTCTTGAAGAAGTGTGGGGTGGGGGGAGGTTGCTGCTGTTTGGCTGGGCATCCGGGAGTGAAACACAAGCAATTCAAATGCATTTTTTATTTTCCCTTATTGCCTTTGTCAAGAACCTCTATATCCCATAGGCCAGATGGATTAGCTGATTTTTTTAAAAAATAGTTTTATGCTTCGGTGAAATAGCACTCCTCCTTCCTACCTCTACCAAGTAGAAAAGGAAAGCCACACACAAAGGAAACAAGAAAAAGATCACAACTTCTGCACTGACAAATGCCACAGAAGAAAGTTTTCTTTTTATCCAGCAAATGCTTATCATCTCATTTGGCCAACTTGTTCCTCTGAGGGAATCAGGCACAAAGTAAATGCAATTTGGTGGAAAGGAAGAAGCTTACAGTGATTTGCCTCCACAAAAATGCTGATAAAGATGGTGCAGTTAAGATGTTGGAGGTAGCTGGTGCCAAAAAAAAAGAAAAAAGGAAAATGAGACTCAGTTGCCTATGACCTGGAAGTCTCGGGACTGCAAAGACCCGAGTTCAGCCTCGGGTTTTGGCCTCTCTCTTATGACTCCGATTGATAGCTGGTGTCTCTGCGGATACAGCTTGAGCTAATTCCCAGGATAATGACCTGGGCCCCGTGATTTACTAACCTCACTGCGTATAGCCGCTCTGTCAGGGCCGGTTAATCCTTTAATGGTCCCTGTAGTGTGTCTAGAGCTGCTCCAAAAATTCCACAGCCCTCCTTGGAACACTAAAGGGCATTGAGTGCCCTCTGTCCTCCCAGCCACATCTCCCATCCCAAGCCCTTATCTTATCAGGTAGCTAATTCCCACAAATTATTGTGTGGTTCAGGCAGAAAAAAAATGGAATTGCTCTCAAATCATAAATTTCTCACTTTTTGGACAGCTGCTAAGTCAGGGAAAGCTTGACCAAGTGGCTCTTAGTCACTGATCTGAATAATCAAGGCCTGTAAAGGACTTTAGCGCCCTTGAAAAGCAATGTTTATGGATGGGAAGGAAGAAAACAGTTTATACAGAGATTTAGCGTCCTATCCTCTCTTAAGTGGGGTGTAATCCTTCATCGGGGATAATGTGGTTTCCAGCACTCTGTACCAGGCATAAAGTCTGTTATATGGCCCATAGCACTCAGTCAGCTTGGCTGTCCTCAGTGCTGGCCTCCAAATGGAACAGAGCACCCTGGATTTCTGAGCCTCAGAAAGGACAGAAGGAGCACTTTCTCTGTTTAAAGTTGTTGCTGGATTCACCTAGTCACCGTCCCCCCCCCACCCCCCACACTGGCTTCTCAAACCAGCTCTACCCCTTGGCTGAACTATTAAGAACCTTTCTGCTCACCTTCCAGCTTTAGCTCCATTCAGTCTTCTGAATTTCTTTTGTTGAAGTAAAATCTCTATAATGTAAAATTCGGCAACCACAGGGACTTAACTGGGGTTGGAGTTATCACTCAGTGGTAGTGTGTCTGCTTAGCATGAACAAGTTCCTGGGTTCAATCCCCAGCACTGAAATAACTACAGACATAACAGAGTAAGAATATAGTTTAGTGGGCTTTTAGCCAGCTTGTAATGCTGGAAAACCGTCACCTCTATCTAAGTCCAAAGCCATGTCATTAACACGAAAGGAAATTTATACCTATGAAGCAACCAGGCCCAGGTTTTCTTGTTCCCTGACCCTTAGGAAAACAAACAAATAAACAAAAATCTGCTTCCTGCCTTTGTGACCTTGACATCTCAGGTGATTCCTTTTAACAGAAATCTGATCTTTGTACCTGGCGCCTTTCACTTAGCTGTTGTTTGGGTTTTTTTTTTTTATTTCACCCACATTATAACATAGAAAACATAGAATTCCTTATCATGGCTGAATAACATTTTGCTGTGTAGCTACAACAACCTTCTGCTATTAGACACTTGAACATTTCCATAGTCAGCTACTAGAAGTTGTACTACTGTGAACGTTCCCCAGTCTCTATTGCAACACTTGTTTTTAATTCCTTTGCCTATGTAACTGAAAGGGGAGATTCTACATCATTTGTGGGTTTAGATTTTAAGTTGAATCATATTTTTCTACTCAAAAATCCTCCAATGGTTTTCCACCCCAGGGTAAAATTAAACACCTTAAAGTATCTTTTGTTTTTCTAATGTTTTAGTTTTTCTTTCTAAAGTTATTTTTTATAACTTCTTGTAACTGTGTGCATTTATTGTTAAGCCACAGTCCCTCCATCTCTATGTTGGAAGAATAGGCTTGATGACTTCCGTCCAACTCTTTACACCTACCCAAACCTTCTCTTCCACATTTCTTCCTCTCCTGTACCTCCAACCTTCACACCTTCCTTCTCCCTCACACCATACCATTCATCCCTCCTCTTCCATCTTCATTTCTCTACTTAAACACTGATGTCATTTGCTCTGAAACGAACCACGCCTTCTCTAACCACTGTGCTGATGCCAAGCTCTAAACCATATGGACACAGGGTAACAAAGGGTTTCCTACAACAGAGGACAACAGGGACTGTTCTAAGGAAGGGAGAAGCTTCATTCCATCTCCTCCCTTCAATTGCTGTGAGAAACGAAATTCCTAATGAAGGTACAGCTCTGGAAAACCCACAGACAACAGGATAAATAGTCAAACAGAGGTGGACAAACAGGAAATTAAAACTGAAAGACACACTCATCCCAACCAATGTGTAAAACACAACAAAAACACAAAGAATATGAGATAAGAATCTACCATGACTCCATTACAACACCCCAACTCCACTAAAATAGAAACCAATGCCACTGAGAGAACTGAGATCTCCAAGAGAGAGTCCAGGATACTGCTTTCAAAGGCTAAACACGCATGTAAACAAACTAAAGAAGTCTATCCAGAGCCTCAGGAAGACAACTTCCCAAGTGATGGAGCAATTTGTAAAACGGAAGATGGAATCCGAAAATGGAAAGAAATTAAACAAGGAAGCTGAAACACTGAAAAATAACAAACCAGAAATTCTGTAGATGGAAAAAATCACCAATCCAATAAAAATCATACCAAAAGCATCGCCCACAAGCAAAACCTCGCAGAACAAAATTCAGAAATGAAAGACAAAGTCAAGACAATATTATATAAGACGTATACAAAATGTGAATATCATCAGTATTTCCAAGAAGCCTAGAATGCATTCAAGACCAAAACTTAGAATCCATGGGGTTAATGGAGCTGAGATAAGAACTAAGAGGAAAAGACAAACCACTTAATGAAATTATAGCAGCAAATCTCCCAACTCTAGAGAAGCAGGTTAACATTCAAACACAAACAACATTTAGAACCTTTAATAGATATTACTAGAGAAGAAGTTCTCCATGTGACATCATAATTAAAATTTCAAAAAATATAAAAATAAAAAAAGTTAAAATCTGCAAGAGCAAAATCCCAACTCACACAAAAAGACTGGAATATCAAATTAAATTAAGAACTTTCATTGGCAATGCTTAATGCCAGAAAGTGATGTGATTCTGTATTTGAAGTCCTGAAAGAAAATCACTTCCAACCAAGATAGTTGTACCCAGCAAAGTTACCTTTCAAGATTGATGAAGAAATAAGTTTTATTTAAAGATAAATCCAAATTTAGGTAATCCATGATGACCAATTCAGTACAGCAGAAAATTCATAAGGGAATATTATCGGGAGGGGGGGTAGAAGAAAGTAATGCATCTCAGTAAACACTTGAAAGAATACATCTAATGAAAGGAACAGATAAACAAAGAAGAGCTGGGAAAGAATCAGGGATGTCCAACCTAGAAAACCAAACCCCCAAACAAATAGAGTTAACGGAGAGAAGCATCAGCAGTCCAGCCAACCTTCTAACAAAATCATAGGAAATAACGAGTCCCTTTCAACAGTCACCTTAAATATAAATGCACTCACATCGCTACTAAAGAGACAAAGTATCTTGCTGAGTTAAAAATGAAACTAAGCGAAACAAACCCAAGAACTAAGGTTGGAACACGGCTCCACTGTTAAGAGCCTTTTCTATACTAGCAGAGGACCTGGGTTCAGTGCCTGGCATCCATGAGAGTTCACAACCATCTGTATCTCCAGTTCTAATTCTGTCTTTTGCAGCCCCCCCCCACACACACACACATGGTACATACATACATTGAGGCATAACATTCACACATAAAACAAAACTGTTCAGGGCATTTTAGATAAAAATCATAATGTCAGGGGAGTGGGAGCTACCCTGAGTCCAGAGGCTTCTACAGTTCCAAGAAGCATCAGACAAGTCTATGTAGTATCCACAGAGGTCAGAAGATGGACCCTCTAGAGCTGGAGTTACAGGTGGCTCTAACCTGCTTGGCATGGGGTGGGAACTGAACTCAAGTGTTTTAGATTAGCAGCATGCGCTCTTAACCACTGATCCCTATCTCCAGCCCTAAACTGGTGCATTTTAAAGAGAAGCAGAGAGAGTGTGAGAGGTGGATAAAATACTTCCTCAAGAGTAACCAGATGAGTCTGTTATTCATTTATTTATTTATTTACATCTCAAATGTTGCCCCTTCCCAGTTCCCACTCACAGAGTTCCTACCCCCAACCCCCTTCCCCTTCGACTCTGAGAGGGCAGCCCCTCTCCCGTATCTCCCCACCCTGGTGCATCAAGTCTCTGCAGGATTAGGAGCTACATCTCCCACTGAGGCCAAACAAGGCACTCCTCTGCTGCGTATGTGGGGGCAAGGGCTCATACCAGCCTGTATATGCTCTTTAGTTGGTGGCTCGGTCTCTGGGAGCTGCCAGGAGTCTAGGTTAGTGACACTGGTGCTCTTCCTGTAGTGTCACCATCTTCGTGAGGGCCTTCAGTCATTCCCCTAACTCTTCCACAGGGGTCCCCAACCTCCCTGGGTATTTGCATCTGTCTCAGTCAGCTGCTCTGTAGAGCCTCTCACAGGGCTGCTGTGCTAGGCTCCTGTCTGCAAGCAAAACATAGCATCATAGTGTGAGGAACTAGTGCCTGCCTATAGGATGGGTCTCAAAATGAGTCGATCACTGGTCAGCCATTCATTCAGTCTCTGCTCCATGTTGTCCCTGCATTTCTTTTAGACAGGATCAACTTTAGGTCAAATTTTTTATAGATGGGTTGCTGTCCTCATCCCTCCACTAGGGGTCCTATCTATCTACTGGAGATGGTCTCTTCAGGTTCTATAACTGCTGTGCATTTCTGCTAGAGTCACCTGCATTGACCCCTGGTACCCTCCCTTATCCAGGGTCTCTGGGACTTCCTAGAGAAGCCCTCCATCCCTGACTTCTGGCCGCTGCATCTTTCCATTTATTCTAATGGCTAGACCAGAATCTCAAGTGACAGCACATGCTGACAAGGATGTGGAGAAGAGGAACACTCCTCCGTTGCTGGTGGGATTGCAAACTGGTACAACCACTCTGGAAATCAATCTGGTGGTTTCTCAGAAAATTGGAAATAGTTCTACCTGAAGAAACAGCTATACCACTTCTGTAAATATGCCCAAAAATATTCCACAATACTTCAAGGACATGTGTTCCACTTTGTTCATAGCAGCTTTATTCGTAATAGCCAGAGACTAGAAGCAACCCAGATGCCCCTCAACCAAAGAATGGATATAGAACACGTGGTTCATTTACACAACGGAATACTCTTCAGCTTTTAAAATCAAGGACATCATGAATTTTGCAGGCAAATAGATGGAATTAGAAAGCATCATCCTGAGAGAGGTAACCCAAACCCAAAAGGATATTAGCCAAAAAGTACAGAATACCCATGATACAATCCACAGACCATAAGAAGTTTAACAAGAAGTAAGGCCTAAGTGTGGATACTTGAATCCCATTAAAGAAGGAGAACAAAATAGTCACAGGAGGCAGAGGGAGAGACCAAGGTGGGAGAGGGGAGGAGGACGGGGATGGGGGCACAGGATCAGGAGTAAACGGAGTCTTCTCTTGGTACTGACCTCAGCCTCACCTTGTCATTTAAGAAAGTCCTTTGTCGGAATATAAATAAAGATTAAAAATATCTCTCTGGGTTCCCTGAGGGACAAGCCTGACTGCATAGGGGTTGATGTCAAAAGTATTCCCTCTCCAGGAAAAAGACATCAGGACGGGTATGGCCCTCATGTCTCACTGGACAACAACAGGGGGACCGGAGCCATTACAAAGTCCCCTTCAATCTCTGGAGGTCAGACCTCTATCCCCGCCTTTGCAAGATTAGAATCGCCACAGCCCTTTTATATTTAGAGAAGGGAAGAGATGTCAGGGGCAGCCCTGCTTATACACTGAAGGCCTAAAATCAGCCATAGGCCTAAAATCAGCAATAGGCTTGTCATACATGTATACTAACACCAAGTCTTGGGTCTCTGTGGAAAAACATTGAAACAGATGTCTATAAGCTACTGTAAACAGGCAGCTTTTGTGGAAATTTACCAGCCCGAGTAGTCATAGACCTTGTAAATAGGTAGCCTTGACAGACAATACCAACTTAGATAAGGCTAATATCCTTTTGGGTCTGGGTTACCTCTCTCAGGATGATGCTTTCTAATTCCATCTATTTGCCTGCAAAATTCATGATGTCCTTGATTTTAAAAGCTGAAGAGTATTCCGTTGTGTAAATGAACAATACCAACTTAGATAAGGAATCATAGGCAGAGTCATAGTGACCTGTCCCCTGAACCCTCACCCACCCGATACCCTGTTCTGAAAGATATCTGTACTCCCCCTGAACATCCATGCTCTGGTGTCATCCCCTTCCCCACGTCCTGCTTTTTTGTGTTTATAATCCCTGTGTGAATAAGTAAAAATTACGATTTGATTTTTTTAAAAAAAGATAGTTTTAAATCTCTGCTAATGTAAGTTTGTGTGAGATATTGTTATATTTGAGTAGTAGGAACAGTATAAGGACTTCCAATGTAAATTTGGAAAGGTCACAACTTGGGATATGTTATATTGCCACAGAGGGTTTACTTTGATGGCTCTGAGTTTCATTCCCTGCATATAAAAAGAATAAAATACACACACGCAAAAGAAAGTACTTTGTCACAAGGGGAAACATGGGCACCCATAAACACAGAGCAATCTCTCCTCATGCTCTAATATAAGTACTTGTGCCTTGAAAGAGAACTAATCTTCCTTGGGAGAAGTGCCATTTGGTAGGAAGTCTTGTGACTTATGAAGCACCAGAGGCCATTTATTTCTTTTAAATATTATCATCCTGAGGGTAGAAACATCATAAGAGAAAAATGGGACTCAGAGAACACTGGCCTTTAACTAGTCACAGCATTTCAAATTTCTGCCTGGTCTTCCCCATAGAAAAAGAGAAGGGAGGGTGGAGTGAGGGGAGGATCTGTAGGAAGGGGTACTGCAAGAAGAGGAGGGGCTGATATTGGGATGTAAAGTGAATAAATAAATTAATTTTTTAAAAAAGAAGTTTATGAGAATTAGTAGGCCAGTCTTAAAATTGTTTTTAAGAATACAATGAATGGTTAATGGTCACAGCAGTGTTTAAGTTTACATACAGGTTTTAAGAAGGCTTGAGACTCAGAGTGTTTATGAGCCTACTGGATTTAAGTTACTGCACTTCTCAGACAGTTTTTCTTTGTTGAATCAGATAAGTAGAGTATTAAAAGTGGCATGAGTATGTCGTGTATAAAGATGCCTTTAAAAGTTGAGGAGAGTAAAATCAATTTTTAAATAAAACTAAACACTAGTCAAAGAGTTATATATTGCAATATCTCTATAAATAACTTATAAGCAAAATTTGGAAGCTCGTGGAAAAACTAAATGCATTGATTTGTTTAAGGTTCATTGATTTGAGAGGAGGGCATCAGAGCCCTTGGCACTGGGGTTATATAAAGTTGTAAGCTACTACGCAGGTGCTGGGAACTGAACTTGGGTCTTCTGCAAGACAAGTAAGTGTTCGTAGCCACTGAGGCTTCTCTCCAGCCCCTAATGTATGGGGTCTTAAAAAATTATTTCTTTTTATTTTGAGATTATAATATACTTACATTATTTCCCTTTCCCTTTCCCTTTCCTTCTTCCAAACCTTCCCATAAACCCCTCCTTGCTCTTTCAAATTTATAGCCTCGTTTTTCATTGTTGTTATAAACATGTAAATATATGTATACACATATATATTCCTAAACACATAAATACAACCTGATCAATCTATATCACATAAGTATATTGCTCACTTTATTGTAAATAATGTTGAACAGGGGCCAATAAATAGTTTTACATTTTGGGGGGGCTGGAGAGCTGGCTCAGCAGTTAAGAACACTGGCTGCTCTTCCAGAAGACCAGGTTTTGATTTCCAGCACCCACATGGTGACTCACAACTGTCTGTAACTCCAGCCCTCTTCTGGGTTCATCAGGCGCTGGGCATGCATGTGCTGCACAGACATACAGGCAAATCACATATACACATACAAGAAAAATTAATTAGTTTTATATATATATTTGAAAAAGAATGGTATTGGCAGCAGGACATGGTGGTGATACCTGTGATTTCCACACTTGAGAGGCTGAGGCAGGAGGATTATAAGTTTATGAACGACATAGTGATATCCTATTTCAAAGATGGAATAAAAGAATGCTTCTGCACTTTACATTTGACTTTTAGAGATGTTTTATTATACAAATTGTTTTGGCTCTCTCCAGATGTCAAACGTGGTTGAATTTTGATCTTGGTCATTTCAGCCTCTGAATCATGGGAAATAAACTTGTAGTGTTTACAAGCCACCAACCCAGCATGCTCTCTTATGCATGTCTGAAAAGAATAAAATAAAAACATGAGAAAATATTGTTTTATGTTTGATCAAAGAAAATGTTACAATTGTTTTATTGAAGGTGTTTTAAATTTACAAAGATAATTATTTTCCCTGTTAAGTAGGAAACAGTGTCCTAAGAGTTACATCTGTTATTCCTGGAATAAACCAATATCTTTGGAGCGGAAAATTTATTGAATCTATGCTTTTTTACTTTAATTGGTTAAATTTGCTATATAGTCATATCCTTCCCCCTCCTTGGGTAGAATTAATTTAAATTATTTGGCAGTAGGAAGACTAGGGTAGGGGTATTGCTGGGTCACTGTCAGATGTAAGAGTCAAAAATTAATTGGGGCAGGGCATAGTGGTACATATCAAGCATAGCTGCCTGAGTGGTCTAGGCAGGAAGACTGAGAGTTCTAGCCAAGCCTGGGCTACATAGCTTCTCAAAATAAGAACAAGCACAGAAAGAAACTCAAATCACATGGTAGCCTCAGTTAACAGGTTATCCCCTTTGCAAGCACCATGAAGAATTTCACCAATTGAGGATGACCTAATGAACGCAGAAAAGAGCATCTTGGGACACAACAGAACCGCTCTATGAGGTCAGCACAGCGGATCACGCAGCAGCTTTGGAATCTGGCAAACTGTTTAACCTCTTGGAGTTTCAGCATTTCCCACAGCACTAAGCAAAGGAAAAACAGAGAATGGACACCTGAAAAGGCTAAATCTGAGATAAAATGGGCACTGAAACGGGTGCTTCGGGTAGCATAGCCCCTAACAAGCAGAGCTGTTAACCATTTTACAGGGTTCATTTCCTAGAGCATAACTGGAGATTAGCAGAGCCTCGGGACTGAGTCCTTCTTGGAAAGTCAAAGGAAAGATCTATTTGTGCCCTTTTCTGGCTTCTGGCAGTTACTGGCAATCTTGGCATCTCTTGGCTTTTAGGTGTATCCTTCTCACCTCCCTTTTTCCTTCCTCTCCCCTCCTCCCTCCCCCCTCCCCACTTCTTTTCTTCTTATAAAATTACCAGTCGCAATGGGTTAAGTACACATCTCTTTCTATTATGACATCATTTAATTAACAGCATCTGCAATGGCCTATTCCCAAATAAAGATGCAATCTAACATCTGGGAAGGCCATGAATGGGAAACACAACCCAAACCAGTACAAAAGTCCCCACTCCTCTTCAGAAACTAATTCCACTTATAAAGCTGGTCCCATTTGATCCATGCTGGATGCAGACAGTTTCTTGCACTCATAAGACCTCCTATAACTTAATTATTCCCAAGACTCACAGATAAAATCTTGTGTATTATCACCATATAAAATGCATCCAATTTAAAGACTTTAGTACATTTCTTGAGCAATGTGGATTGACAAGCCCCTGAGGTCAAGAGAACAGATTCCGTAGCCTGGACACTAAAGACTCTATATGGTCTCCAAATGATTCTATGAAGCCATATGTCAGTGAGTCAATTCACTGCCTCTCATCTCTGAGTTCTCCCTTCAGAACCTATTTTGAATTATGAGGCTGGACGGTTTCAGCATTTCTTTACAGCATGCAATACTTGGTCAACAGAGGGCGACAGAGAGAGGGCATGAGTTTTGGTGTACTTCCTTCTGTCACTTTAGAATCCTTCCCTTGCTTAAATGGGGGTGTCCAGTTTCATAAGTGGGGCTGTCCATTGACCCTCTGCCCCATCCAGCCTCCCAGAATGCCCAGGTACTGAGCAACTCTCATTGCTGGCTGAAACCCAGAGACCATGTTGTCATGGTCTTACTGGTAGAGCAATACACTTTCAGGTGTGACACAGGGGAGCGTGCACACACACACACACACACACACCAGCCTTGACCTATCTGTGTTCTGCGACATTGATTCCCATGATCCTCTTATTATTATTGTGTATATGCTCCTCGTGCTCTCTCTCTCTCTCTCTCCCTCTCTCCTTCCCTCCCTCCTTCTCTCCTTCTCTCTCACTAGCTTGAATCCTGTGAATTACACTAGACCAGCAGACCACTGAGGCCTAGGCCTTTCCTGTCTCTTCAATGATAGGATTACAAGTATGTACCACTATGCCTGGCTTCTTCTGAACATGGGTTTTGGAGATCAAACTCAAGTGGCTCTCATGTTTTTGAGCTAAGTATTTTATCAGCTAAACTGTCTTCCCAGCTCCCCATGGTGCCGTTTACACCAGCACTATGTTCCTAGACCAGCTGTCTCCCTGCCAGGAAGCAGATTCTCAGCGTCTCCTTGAACCCCTCACTTCTGGCTAGCAGGACTGCTTCCTGTGCCCAGGAACTGTGCATTGGCTCTGACCCAGACAACCCACGAAACCTCTCCACCAAGTGAGCTGTAATCATGCCTTTTCCAGCCTACTCTGAACTCTAGTCTAAAGGGAGGCCTCCACATTCCAGGTTGTCCTTCTTAGGACGAGTTATCTTCACATCTTATGGTTAATCACCAGTAATATTTTAATATAGCTTAGGATCAAACCATCTCTGTTTTATCTCTGTGTGGCTTCTGTCTTCTGATTGGATCCAGATGGATCCAGACAGGTACTGCTATTATTTCCGTTTTGGATGAGAATTCAAGAGACTAAGTGACTTACTGAGGATCACATGGCTGTGGCCGAGCTGGACACAAACCAGGACTGCTTGACTCTGAGTAATTTTTTTCACTCTTCTGTTATATTCTAACTAGGAATGAGTGTAAAGATACCTCTGAAGACAGAAGGGTGGGCAAGACATCCCCTTCACGCTTCCCTCCCCACACTTGCATGTGCTGCATGCTTTAGATTAAAATAAAGGCAAACACACACACACACACACACACACACACACACACACACGAAACCAGTACCTATAGGAAGACTTTTCTTTTTTTTTTTTCTCAGCATGAGACCGTTTATTAAACGGATGTCTTACAAGAAGGGTAAAAAGAGAAATGCCAAAGTTTTCCGCTCATAATGCACGCAGGGCCAGTTTTGGGGCCGCGCCTTCGGCTTAGATCATGGCGTGGGAAGCGCTGGTGAGGGTTATGTCACCAATGATCCCCAGTTGGCTGATTTCCCTGAGGTTCTTCATCCGATGGTTGTACTGCAACAGGTGAGCATCGTTGACCGCAACCTTGAAGTGGTCAGCTTCAACCAGGACTTGTATTTGAATGGTTTGCCGCTCTCAAAGGGGAAAACTGACTGTCTTTCTTCCCTTCCCCAGTTATTGTCCTGCTTCGTGTTATACACAATGACTCTTTTGTTGTTCTCATTGAAGCGGGGTTAAAGTGGAAGGCGATGTCATTCCCTCTCTTGAAATTCAGAGTAAGACTGTTTGCGTTGGGTTTCACTGTGCCCATGATTGTGATCAGCACTCGAGGCATGACTCCTCCAGGCAAGGGCAGATCGTAGGGCACTGTCAGTGGTCCAGTGGGGGCACCATAGGCCCCAGGCGCACTGGGGTAGGCCCCAGGTCCCCCAGGTTGCCCTGGGAAGGCTCCAGGGGCAGTTGGGCCAGGATAAGCTCCAGGAGCAGTTGGGCCGGGGTAGGTACTAGGAGGAGCCTGTCCAGGATAAGCCCCTGGAGGAGCCTGTCCTGGGTAGGCCCCAGGATAGGAGGCCCCTGGGTAGCCCCCTGCCCCAGGCTGGTTCCCCCATGCACCCTGATAGCCTTGAGAGTTTGGGTTTCCAGAGCCAGCTAAGGCATCATTAAGGGAAAAGCTGTCTGCCATTTTCCTGGTTAGTTCTCTGTGTGCTTCTCACCTTGTTTGTGCTCCTCCTGCTGCTCCGCTAGCTGTTAGCTAGGAAGACTTTTCAATGGTCAAGAATGTCAAAAGTCATTAAGGCAATGGCCAAGAAAAACACATGGGGAAAGACAAAGGGAGAACAATCACCCCATAAATTTTTTCCCGTGTTTTTATGTACTTTACATATGGTCAATACTGTGCTCCAAACACATTAATTTTGAGGCTATTTGATTTTTGCCAACTTCCCAGGTTTTGTCTTATCTGCTACAATGCTTCATTTCACTTTGGAGAGACCTGAAATCCCAGCTCTGAGCCTTGTCTTGTCTTGTGTTTGGCTCAAGGCAAAGCTAGTTTTCTGCATGATGTATATCCCGTCGGCTCTGGGGCCTCTGATCCCGTTGAGACTGTGATGAAAGCAGCATGCAGCAGCTTCCATGTTCCCAGAAACAGCCCTGCTCCCTCTCACAGCCACTCCCTGGGGCAACACCGCCATGTGAACCCTAGTTAGCTCCAAACAATCTCCCAGTGTTAATGGCCTTTCCTGAGAAATGGCTCCCCAGCTTTCCTAGGATGGAGAAGAGTCCAAAACGAGGAGTCCCCACCTCCTGCTGATTAGAACCTGAACTCTGCGCTGAGCTCAGAAAGCTAGACTTGAGTCCTGGCTCTGCTACTAACGACAGAGCCTTAGTCTCTCTCTGTACGAGGAGACTGGGCTACACGTTTTTCATTTACTTCCCAATCCTTTAACCCTCAGAATCTTTTCAGTTCTGTTTATTTCTAGCTACTTAAAATAGTAGTGATTCCCCAATTGAAAAGAGCTCACAATGGGCCATGCAAATGAACAATTTGTGTTCTGTGTGGCATCCCACACAGAACTATGATGTCATCTCTCTTCCTGTCCACTGTTATTAGATGCTTAGAACTTATGGAGTAAGGCAGTACAAGCTACTGTGTGAGTCCTCTCCTGACATGAGTCACTGGCTGATGTCTTCCCCGATCAAAGTGCTCCACATGGGATTCCACAAGGAGATGTAGGTAGATGGTACAGTTTGAAGGTCCATGCCATTCAAGCCCCACTAGAAGGATTTAAGAGGGTAGAAATTACTCTGACTACAATATTTGTGTGGGGTTTGAGGGTTAAATGTGGCTGTAAGAATGGGTCCCTAATCAATGAAAGTGTGTCTGGAATGGTTACTTTCCAATGACAGCTTGTCACAACTTGGAATCATCTAAGTAGAGGGTCTCAGTTGAGAAATTGTGCACGTCAGACTGAACTGTGGACACATCTATGGGAAGTCGTCTTGATTGCCTTTGTTGATGTGTGATTGCCCACCCTTAGTGTGGACGCCATCATCTCGTAGCAGCCCAGGTTAACAGATCGTGGAAAAAGATTATGTGCCTTTTGCTTGGATGCTCTTTCTTCTCACTACTGAGTTACTTTATCCTATCGCTGCTGCTGCTGCTGATGATGATGATTCTTTAACTGGTACCAAAAGCAGCTTTTCTGGGCTTCCAACACGGGCTAAGGACCAGTGGTCCTCTAAGAGCCCTCCAGGCCTTCAGCACCAGATTGAGACTGCAGAGGTTCCCCTGCCTGCTAGACTAGAAGTAACTACCTTGTTCTCTGCCTTTTAGATATAAGGCAGCTGTTGTTGGACTATTCCAACCTTGTTGCATATTTAATCAATCCTTCATATATATATTCATTATTCTAGACAACCTTGACTGATACATCAGCTTTATGATAAGGAGAGAACTAAGTGAGAGGCTATCTGTCCTGCAGTGTGAGACCCTGCACTAGACTGGGATTCGGTCAAGTCTCCACCAGCCAGCCAGACCTCAGATCAACCTTCAGAAGACCTTTATTTGTTATAAACTTTCTGGTCTGTGGCATTCAGCTACAGCAACAGAAAACAGATCTACATGCTGGGTCTGTGACTTTTTTTAAAAGTCAGCATCAGTCTCTGCAAGCCCTGAGTGAGGATGAGGAGGGAAGCGAAGTGGGCAGGCATAGTCAGAGGCATAGGAAGAGAACGTGATCGTGACAGGAAAGGCCACAAACCTTGCACAAGGCCTCCTTGGATCCTAACAGGGATCACCCTCACCTCAGTGGGTTTGCTTGTCCCACCATACAGGATAAAAAACAAGCGTTTATGGGGCCGGTTAAGAGATGTGTACCCTGACCACCACTGATCATTAGCTGAGCCAGAATTAAGCATCTTTGACTCCTTCTATCATGTTATATTGGCACAACTGATTGCTTGTGGCCAGGGAGTCCAAGACCTGGGACTCAGGCTGTTAAGGACAAGTTTATGTCAGATTTCAGAGAAACAACTGGTGTCTCTGAAAAGGTGGAAGACATTTCTTTGCCAAACTGGTCTTTTCCTGTGTAGTAACAGAGGTCACAAGGGACCAGCCAAACCCAGCTGGGAGAGGCTCTTTTGTTTAAGGGATCCCCTGCAGCCAAGAAGAAACCATGGCTGTCAAAGGAAACGTCTCATGGGTTGAACACCAAGAAGGTGTCAGGATGGCACATTAGAGGAAGCATAAGGACACATGCTGTTAGGAGCACAGGCCCTGCTGAACACATCTTCAAAGAAAGAATTGGACTTCTTCACCACCACCACCACCATCCACCATCACCACCACCACCACCACCACATGTCTCTTTGGCTCTCTCTGTGAAGACTACGTGATTAAAAAAGAAATGCCCCTCCTGACAGAGGGAATCATTGACTCTACTAAAATAGACTTGTTGCCCAGACTCTCAGGAATTGCCCATCCAGAGATCAGGCTGCCCTGGCTCTGGGGGTCTGAGTAGTTGTCAAACAAACAACCCCATTTTTAAGCACTTGCCAATCCTTGTTGTGTAAACACTTCCAATTTAGTTGACTAAATGGCCTCTCTTGAGTCAGTTGTTCCTGCTGAGTAATTTCCTGAGCCAGTTGTCAGAATAGGTAGCTTGGCTCCTATTAACAAGCCTATGGAAAGTGGTTCTGAAGACCTCTAGGATGCTGGCCCTGAAAAAAAGACAAAACAAAAAATGGTGTCTTTCAGACACTGGCACCAGGGTTCTTGATCTGAGCAGATCAAGAAATCACCTGTCCTTTTACTTATTGTACTTCTCTCTATCTAGAAGATTCTTTCCTTTCTTCCCTTTCTAAACAGTTCCTGTGCAGAAAACCAGCAGAGTCAACTAACCTAGCCTCTTGGGGGCTCTTCAGAGTCTGAACCACCAATCAAAGAGCATGCATGGGTTGGGCTTAGGCCCCTCCTCACATATGTAGCAGATATGCAGCTTGGTCTTCATGTGGGTACCCCAACAACTGGAGCGGTGGCTATCCGTAAAGCTGTTGCCTGTCTCTGGAATATGTTCCCCTAACTGGGCTGCCTTTTCTGACCTCAGTAGGAATGGATGCACCTAGCCCTGCAGAGACTTGAAGGAGGATATCTAGAGTGGGGAGACCCAGGGGAACCTCCACCCTCTCAGAAGAGAGAAGAGAGGGTATGTGGGAGGGGCTGTGTAAGTGAGGGCCTGGGAGGGGAGCAGCAAGCAGGATGCAAAGTGAATAAATAAATTAAAAAAAAAAGTTCCTGTGCATCTTAAGACTCAGAAACTACCTACTAAAGCTTCCCTTCCCCTACAGGCAAAGCTCATTTTTGATCCTGAGTAAATGTGTGCGTCACCTGTTTGTGTCTCTGCTTCTCCTATAAAGCGGAGGCCCTGAGGAGGAAGGTGACCCCTGATTCAGCACTCAACTAGGGGCTGGACACCCAGCAAGTTTGCAAAAAATGTCTGCTAAGTGGATGAGATTGGTGCCCTCACTGATTTGAAGTTATGGAGTGAGTGATATCACTCCCAGGCTAGTTTAAACATCTATGTCTCCAGAACGTCAGTAAACTCTCTAATGATAGAATTGGGCAGCAGCAGGTTCAAGGTTATGTTTCTTCTCCAATTATAGACTGCAGCCGATCATGTCAGGAGACAGAGCCCACTCTCAGTTCTGAAAGCATGTTCTGGGGGTGGGTGGGAACTTGGGGCACTGTCCTGGGTGTTGACTTTATGACAATCCAACCAGGTGGAAGAGGTGGATTTTATCACTAATACTTGCTTCCATCTTCTGCGTTCTCCTGAAGCCTGGATCCTGTAGCCCTTCCTATGTAGGGTTGCAGGCAGAGAAAGTATCCTGCAGGATGTCCCCTCAGGATCTGCTGAGAGAACCTAAGCATCAAAAGGTCAGGAGGCAGAGCTGAGGGTACAGTTTAGGGACAGTATCATGCACAAAGCTCTTCATTCAAGAACATACTCTGGTAGCTCCCACCCATAGCCCATGAACCTCATGCACTCAAAAAATAGCTATGAATATGGTCTAAGGAAAAAAATCATAAACTTACTTAAAAATTATTGGGGGGGGACAGGAGGCAAAGATTCTTTGTTTTGGTTTAGTTTGGTTGGTTTGGAGTTTTGTTGTGCAACTAGATTGTACAGTTTTCCACCATAAACTTTGTAGATGACAATGTAAGACTCTAGACCAATTGCCTCAACCGAGGATTTCCAACCTGTAAGAGACTTAGCCCTGGGAGGGGCTCACGTTCCTTTCCTGTTGTCTGCATTTCTTGCTGACCCCGTGGGGCAGAAGACAGCCACCCCACCCCATCCCACATGCTTGGTATCATGCTCCAAAGCCCCGGATGCACTCCCAGTAGAAGACAAGGGGAAAGAGAACAGCAAATGAGAAAGGCAGAGAAAAAGGCGGCTGGAAAGAGTAGTAATGGGCTCTACATAAACAGGTGATAAAAGCTGATAACAGCAATGGCAAAATTCAGAAAATAAAAACACTGCTCAGAAGATTTATAGACGAGCTAACGTGGAGCTTCGTTGGCAATAACTCGAACTGATAAAAAAGCAACAGGGCATCAGCCACATAAACACCCAGCCACTTGAATGCTTCCATGTATATTATGATGACCCCAGTTGGTTGACACCGTCCAGCCCCCCCCTGACCCGGCACCAGGAGCAGCGCCCGATGCGTCAGGAGGAGGTTGTGTCGGGTCGAGGCTGCCGGGTAGCTTTTTTAGAAAGACAAGTTATGTTTGACTGGATGCAGATGGCCCAGTGAAAAATGAATTCTGCCAGCAGACCCTGCCTTTATCAGCTGCAGAAGTTCAGCTGGGATGAGGCTTGCCCACCCCTAGCCCGACAGAGTGAGCCTCTGGTTTCAATGCCATATCACACAACGTCTTAAAGAATTCCTCCAAGTGCTTGGAGCCAACGCATATCTGCTTCTGGGAGTGCATCCGGGGCTTTGGGGCACGGGTATGGAGCATGCGGGGTGGCGTGGGGTGGCTGTCTTCTGCCCCACGGGGTCAGTAAGAAATGCAGATAGCAGGAAAGGAACGTGAGCGCCTCCCAGGGCTAAGTACCTGTCCCTCCAGGGCAATCGTGCCTTGGTCCTGTTTGCCTTCTAGCTGTGGTAGAAGGTGCCCAGGAAAGGTCAAGAGGCTCCCATACACACCATACTGGATGAGCCCTATATTTGGAGTAATAAGAAAGTGCTGGTGCATGCCTAACTTTTCCCTTTGTGTCAAACACTATGAGAGGCACTTTGCCTCGTTTAACCAGACACCTCAAACTCCAGCACGATGCCTTTCCAGCACTGCTGACCTGCAACGTCTCCAACTGTAAGCCAGAAGTCCTTCCTTTCTTAAGTGGCTTTTGTGGAGTATTTTATCAAATCAATAAGAAAAGGGAGCTAAGACAGTGAGGGAACTGGGCATGAGAGAGGCAGGGTTTGATTCCCAGTTAACCAGACTGGGTAGGACACTTCACTGGACAGTTCAGAAGGAAGTAAGTCCAGCAGGGACCTTGGCACTGTGGAAGACTTTGGTGGCTTTGTCAAGCCCCATGGAGGGTCATGATCTTTGTGAAGCCGGAGAGGCTCTGGAATGATTTAAGCCAGAGTGTCAATCAGGTCTATAAAAACGCTAATGCAATCAAGGAGAAATAAGTCACAAGGGGATCTGCCTGCACCATGAAAAGGCACTACTGGGTATAGCTAGAGTTCTGAGAGAAAACAAACGATGAGAAGCCAAAGTCAGTACCTAGGAGATGCTGAAAGGTAGTAAAAGCCGGCCAGCAAACCACCAGAAGTGTGCAAGAGGTGCCAGTGATGTTCACTGCGCCTGCTTTTACAGAGGGAGGCTCTCTCCACAATGAGAGCCAGCTGAGCTACTTTTTCCCTAACTGGATAATGATGGTTGCCTGCATGCAAGGGCTGTGCAGGGTGCAGAAGCCCTACCAACGTATTTATCCTGTGCTAAAGTACAGGATATTTGATTCTAGTATATGTCTGTGCTAGGTCCTGGCAGCCCCTGAGAGCTTCAGAGACAACAAGCGTCAGTGGAGACGAAGATGGGATAGTGCAAGGGAATTGGGCTTGTCCCGAGATAAGGAACAATTCTCACAGAGAGCACACTGTGTACATCTCTCCCTGCTGTGGTGGTTTGAACATGCTTGGCCCAGGGAGTGGCACTATTAAGAGGTGTGGCTTTGTTGGAGGAGGTGTGACCTCACTGGAGGAAGAGTGTCCCTGTTGGGGTGGGCTTTGAGACTCTCCTCCTCCCTGCCTGAGGATAGTCTGCTCCTGGCTTCCTTTGGATGAAGATATAAAACTGTCAGCTCCTCTATCACCATGTCTTTCTGGATGCTGCCATGCTTACTGCCATGATGATAATGGACTGAAACCTCAGAACCTGTGAGCCAACCCCAATTAAATGCTGTCCTTTATAAGAGTTGCCTTGGTCATGGTGTCTCTTCACAGTGATGGGAACCTTAACTAAGACAAGTGCATTGGCTGAGTGTAGAGATGGTTCACCCTGCCCAGGGCGTTTTCAGCAGCCAGATGTGCCTGATTAAGAGATAGTGGCTGCAGTGGGGTTTGAGAGCCTGTCAGATCCAGAGATTCAACTTGACCTAAGCATCATGTCCAGGAGAAAGCAGGGCCCGGTTCCCACTGGCCCTGAGCTGGGCAAAGCAGTGCAAGCCGGCCTGACCTAGTCATTGTGGGGAGATAGATAGTAGCCCAAAGAAGCATCTCAGGATGAGACAGTTGGGTGGTCCATGATCCATGGTTATGAATCATAGAGCACTGATGAATAGTACCCTCTAGCTCATACTCTAGCTGACATTACTTTTGAAGGAAGTAATTGTTACAAGAGGTGGGATCTTTTCATTCTATTGACCTTGTTTACTTTTTTAATGTAATTTTTTTTACTTATTTACTTTAAATCCTGCTCACTGCCCCTCTCCTAGTCAACCCCTCCTACAACCCTTCCCTCCTGCCCCCTCACCATCTCCTCTGAGCCAGTTTTAAAAGTATCTTTCTGGCTGCTGAAACCCCAAATCAATTGGTATATGCCTTCAGAGATCCTACCTACCTGCAAGAGTCGTCATTATATAACGCTCCCTCTGCATGTCTTGTAGACACAGAAACACATGCAGACAGTATGTGAGTGCACCTAAGGGGGCAGAGGGACGCCAATGTGAAGAGCCAGGCACAATTGTGAAATCTCTGGGGATTTTATGGTTGGGTGAGGCATATTAAGATACTCAACCAAGTTATTGAGAAAAAAACTTACAACATCCCATGCCTTAAATGTTACAGCGATGTTAAGAATTTAAATAGAGATAGTCTGCACAGAAGGAAAAAGATACTCCCAGAAGCCATAAGGTTATTGAATGAAAACTCCGAATCAAGAGTAGGTTACCTCCCTCTAATTGTGGGCCAGGAATATCTCTAAAACCCCTGACACAATAAAAGCCGGGGCTACAGCTGCTGGTTGCACGGCAGAACTAAATGCTAAGGTCCTGTTACTTCTCTCTATTACTGAAGTCACCACATACTCTGGGTGGAGTACATAAAGAAATCAGAAACAAGATTCTCCCTTCCTGTCAAAGGGGCTGTTTGGGCTACTAAAGAGTAGTTATTGAATGATAAAGACCACTAGCATAGGCTATTACATCTAAGGCTACCATCTATACAAGCTCCTGGCTTCCTTGGTTGTTCATCTATAATGGTAGCCTGTTGATGTCAACAGCATGCCAAGCAAGACGTGTTCTCTGGTGTAATAGTGGTATGACCGTTATGGATACAGTTGTTTCCTAATTGGATTTAAGGCACATGTCACAGAAAGGAACTCACATTTAGTGTTGTAAGACAAACAAAACTTTGTGGTTGGGAAGATCACGGTCGGAGCACTGGTGTAGAAACTACTGCTTTTCTTTTGTTAATTACATACAATATGCCTGTCAAATGGCCTTCGAAATACCTGTGTGTATACCTGTAGGTTGTTATGATGTTGGCCTTGGTTAAAGAAGCTTCTTTTGGCAGTGGGTGGTGGTTACTTCAGACTCATAGCTAGTCAAAGTACAAAAATAGCAATCCAATAACCGAATTGATAAGAACATAAGTATAATCAATCATATATTTTAGCACCGCTCCAAGCCTCGGGAAACACCTTGAAGGAAGCAGGTGGAAGAATGTAAGAACCAGAGGAAGGGGTTGGGTGCTGTGGAACTCTGCCCAGCGAGCATAGCGTAACTGTTGCTGTCATAGAAACAAAGCAGTTGTGAGTGCCATGTTCGTAAGGCCAGGCCCACTAACATGAGGAGGGACAGCTCACTGGGCCATGGGGAAGATGATGATGTGGCTCTTGAGGCATGTGAGGCTTCTCCCTGAGGAGATAGGAGTGACTAACCATTGTGGTAGGTGGGTATCAGTGGCATAGTTGTCCAAGGTTCCAAGGCTTCTGTAAATAACACCTCATTTGTGTTCCTCTAACCCACTTAAAATTATTGGTTCACTAGCTAGACTGGGTGAGATTTTTTTTTTTATCTGTCATCACTGCCTTACCCAGGGCAAACACATTCTTGTTCCCATTTCCCCACACAAAGTCATGTAACACCTGGTCACCTCAGTCACTAGAAAATACAGACAGCTACAGTTCAAGGGAGAAAGGCAGAGGCTACTTTTTGGCAGGGCCAGCTTGTCAATGACTAAACCTGGCCTTTCCTGTAAGACCACCACATAAGACCACCACAGCCTGCTCACCCCCCAGTGAACTCAGGGCATGTTTATCAGACGAGCATCCACAAAAAGAGGTCAGCTCCTCCTCACAGCTGTTTCTGGGGTGGAGGCAAATGCTGATTCTTTTGCTCGTCATCTCTCTTGCCACAACATCATGACCTTTTACAAGATGATTCTCTGCTTCTCCCCCTTGCTAGGACAGAGGTTTGTTAAGGTCCAAGACAGAAGGGAGGCTAGGCCCTCATTAGATGATAAAGGCCACTTGTAGGGTGTAATTTTAAAAATCCAGATGATTCTACTACCAGCCCCATCATCACTCGAAGCCATCGACTTCCTCCCAGGCATCTCCTTCGAATATAGATCTCTTTGGGAAAGCAAGATGCCACTCTCTAAAAGGGATCGTTGACCCTCAACTTTTCAAATGTGTTTCTCAGTCTTCCTCTTTCCTCAGTACCTGGCTAACATTATACTCTCTTTAGTTCTAGTATGTGATATAAAATACGGAATGATCCTATGAAGCAAAAAGGCCCTATACCTGAATGTAAGAGAGGGAACATCTTGCCAACCATGCCTGTTGTCTCTGGGAACGTGATAGTTGTCTCCAGTGTCCTAGACAGTGAGTGAGCAGGGCAGCTGTGCAATCCTCTGCATAGGCCTACTGCTATGGTAGGGGGTCCAGCAAGCCCTGAGATCAGGGGAAGGAAGACACAGAGCAGTGAAGAGTTAAGAGCCGGCCGTGAACCAGTGAGGCTAATGTCCCACTGTGCCATATGCACAAGCTGAATGACCCTGGGCGAGGATAAGGTGCTTCTTAAACCTCAGTTCTTCATCTGCAAAATGGAGATCGCTCTTAGAGAGAGCACGTACAGGCAGTGGTGTTGACACACACAGAGGTTCGACAGTGGATGTGCACAATTGTTCTCCTTGGGTCCCTGGAGCACCCTGTATCTGAGTCCCGGGGTGGTGCCAGCAAAGCAGGTCCAGGTTCACACAGGGGTCGGACTTGTCAGACCTTCCTTACATCCACACTTCATTTCTCATCTGTCTCATCTCTCTTCCCGGTCGTGTCTTCCTCTTTCTACCCCTCCATCTTTCCCCCAGGAGTCTGCCTGTCCTCTCAGGGACCTTGGAGTCCCTCTTGTCAGACCATCCTTCTCCACCATTGTCAGCCTCACCAATGCTCCAGGGATGATGCAAGAGAGGAAACCCCCTTATTCCAACCATCACCTCCTGACATTTATCTCAGCCCTGTCCCCCTGGGCCACACCCTTCAACCCTCCCAGCCCCATGAAAATCACTCAGTGTCTCTTTAACACATATTCAGAGTCTGGTCTGCTCTCACTGCCTCTGTCTGTCTACAAGCTCTGCCCAAGGTTTCCCAATGATGGCCTGATTTCCAGCCTGTGCTTACTGGCCTTGCCTTGCAGGGCTCTGTTGTCTCCCACTCCCTAGCCCTGCAACCCACCCTATGGGAAGTCTATGGAGAATCTGAGCACCAGAGTTGTTGTGTAAGGCCTCCTGTGGGCTATCCTGGGATCTCCAGCCTTCTGAGACTCCACCCCACTTTGTTTTCTGTCTCACTCTCATTGAAATACAAGAACTAACAGAATCAGAAAAAACAAAAAACCCCAGAGCCTTCCACTGAAGCAGCTACTTTCTCTGCATGGCTTCAGTGATGATGGACTTTCTACCAGGTTTGAGACCATTATAATATAAATTTATTTTTGTTATGTGAGTTTTTGTGTGTTTGCACTGTGCATGTGAGTATAGATGCACGAGCAGGCCAGCAGTCAGTGTTGAGTGTCTGTCTCCACGACTTTCCACCTTACTTTTTGAGACATGGTCTCTCATTGAACCCAGTGCTCATCAATTGGCAAGCCTGACTAGCCAGAGAGCTCTGAGAATCCACCAGTCTCTGCCCCTAGTACTGAGAGTTAAGAGGTGGGTTGTCTCTCCTGGCTTTTTATGTGGGCTCTGGGGACCCGAATTCAGATCCTCGTGTGAATGTACCATGCATCTTACTGACTGAGCCCTCTCCTCCTAAATTTGTTTTTATTCATTAACTTTTGCATGATTCTATCAAATATATATATATTTATATAGATTTCAATGACTTGATAAGTAATCACTAGAAGAGAAGACATCAGAGGAAAGAGCAAGAGGCCTTTAGATCATCTTCAGGATTTGTTTTTCCTGTAATTTGTTTGCAGCATTCGTCTCAGATTCTTTACAAGCTGCTCTGCGTGCTCAGACATTTCAAAGAAAAAAGGCTTCTCAGAGTAGCTAATTCAGAAAGGTGGATTTAGATATCAATTCTAAAGTACCTCTTCTCCCCTCTTAGCTGGTGACAACTCTTTCCAGTAAAAGAGACTTCCTTCTTCTATACCAGGATCTCTCAAACCTGGGACCACTGACATTCAGGGATGGATAATTCTTTGGCAGAAAGGATGGGTATCCCTGGCATGATGGGCTGTTTAGCAGTATCTCTGGTGTAAGTCCTCCATCTCTGTCATGATTACCCAAGACCTGACTAATAAGCTTTTAAAGGAGCAAAGCCACTCCCTGCTTAAAAGCCCTTGTGCTGGTTAGCCTCATGTCCATTTGGCACAAGCTAGAGTTATTCAAAAGGAGGGAACCTCAATTGAGAAGATGCCTCCATAAGGCAATTTCTTAGTTAATGATTGGTGTGGGAGGACCCAGCCCATTGTGGGTGATGCCATCCCTGGGCTAGTGGTCATAGGTTCTATAAGAAAGTAAGGTGAGCAAGCCATGTGCAGCAAGCCAGTGAGCAGCACCCCTCCAGGTTCCTGCCCTGTTTGAGTTCCTGCTCAGACTTCCATTGATGAGAAACAGCAATATGGAAATGTAAACCAATTAAACCCTAAACCCTTTCCTCCCCGACTTGCTTTGGTATTTCATTGCAATAATAATAATAAAAAAGACTAATGAAGACAGCTCTGGTTCTACACATGTGTGCACATACATACACCCTCAAGGACACACTGGCAAGTCTGAGTTTGCTGACGGTGCTATGGTCACTTGAATGATATTGGTCCCCATTCTCGCCCTCAATTGGTTGAACTGTTTGGGAAGGATTAGGAGGTGTGGCCTCATTGAAGGAAGTGTGTTGTGGGGGAACACTCTGAGGCTTCAAAAGCTTCCCATCATCCCTAATACACTCTTTGCCTTCTGCTTGCAGTTTTGAAATGTGAGCTTTTAGCTATCTCTGCCACCATGCCTTTTCTCTACCATCATGGACACTAACCCTCTGAAAACATAAGCCTAATTAAACATTTCTTAAAAATAAGTTGCCTCTGTCATAGTGTTTTATCACCACAATAGAAAAATGACAAATACAGAGGTTGGTATCAAGGAGCCTGCTTCTGCTATGACAGACCTGACATGTGGGTCTGGGATGAGTGTGGAATATGTTGGAACTGTCGACTAGATAGGATGGAGTGACAGTGTCTAAAAGGTAACTTCCACATGGAGCATATATCCTGGGCTAGTGTGCACAGTTCCTCTAGTACCTTCTGTATTATCCTCCTGACCCTCAGCCCCACAGACTAACAAAGCAGAACCCTGAGCCACCACCATGGCCATTATCAATGGTCAGCATGATTTGGTGCCATCAAGTGTCACCAGTCACCTTTGAGTCCCTTTCAGCAAATACTTGTTGAGTCCGCCCTATAGGTCCTCGTTACATGTCTGCTGTCCACAGCCCACCATGGCAGGAATCATCTGGGAGCCAATCAGAATGCAGATGTTCAGGCTCTCTGCTGGAAGTTCTGCAACAGAGCCTGGACCTGAGCAAACTCTTTGAGTGGTTTCAGTGGACATTAAAACTGGGTTTGAATCCATGGCACAAGTAACTCAGGGGAGGGAAAAGAGCCCCCTTTTAGTTCACATCACAGTTGGGAAGATATGAGTGATAGAAGGGAAAAAACAGGGCAAAGTGTGGGCTGGCTTTCATCACCAAGCATGTTTTGGTGGGAAATAGTTATTAATTGCTCCTTCATTCTTCACCTAACCATGGCCATTGAGACGCAGTGTCTTCATCCATAAAACGGGGGCATGTTTCCTGTCTACCATACAAGATTGCCCTACAGATTGAAACAGAATATGGATAGGTACCACAATGACACAAGACACTGTTCAAGGATATATACTCTTGGTGCTAAAGAAATTCATAAATGAAAGAGGTCAGGAGAGTTGGAATAGTGTCGAAAGATCTAGCCAAGGGGGTGGGGGGAGGCTGGAACGGAAGTAAAATGAAGCGGAGAGCTGCACATTTTGCCAGCCTCCAGGCCTGACCGCAGTAGGTGGTCATCTATTGACCACCACCCACCAGCTGCCTCCTGACAGCCTGCAAAGTGTCAGCACCACTGGTCTCAGAAAGAGTGTCAACCGGTGCTTTGCAAAAGACATAAGACACACAGATGTGGTCGTTGTGGTGAGGCTGGCAAGAAGCCCAGCTGTTGCAAATAATCACTGTGGTTCAAGGTACAAGGGAAAGGACATTTTGTCATGTTGCAGGGCTGACTTGTGAGCATGCCCAGCAAAGAATGGGAGATACAGAAAATCAACAGGTGAGTTCATGAGCAAGAGTTCTAGAAAATTCTCGTAAGTCTTTTGGTACAATAGATTTTTTTTTTCATTTAATTGTCCTGTGCTAGTGTCAAGGAGGGGCTATTCCCTTCTCGTAGATAAAAAACAAAACAAAGCAAAAGAAAACAAAAAAAAAAACCAGAAACCCACAGACACAGGATTTGAACCCAGACTGTTCTCCTTTCTGAAGTCCGTGTTCTTCCTGTGAGCTGCACTGCTGCAGTCTTTGAATCTCTGGCCTGCCCTGAGCAGTGGGAACACTGTGTTTGGACTTTTGTTATGAAACCCACTCTCTGACTCACTGATGTCTGCCATGCTTGTTCTGAGCTTCTCCAGAGAAATGTGTCTTCTGGCAGGAAAAGATTAAAAAAAAAAAAAAACAACTCTGATACCCATGAGTCACCGCACTCACTATAATTAACGGTGATGCAAGAGCCAGGCACCAGAAGAGCCTTCAGACCCCTCTTTTAGGTTGTCCAGAACTTTGAGTTGCAAAGAGAGTCCCCTAGGGCTAAGCTCCTTTGTGCCCAAGATCCTTTTAAATGAAGAAACAAAACCTGGAATGCACGAAAGCTCTCAGATAATGGAGCTGAGAAAGGCTGAACAAATTCATGTCCTTATGATCGAGAAACATACACCAGAACAGGGGGGTCTACAGGTTACGGAGAGTGTAGATCTTTGCTTTCAGACTCAGCTGCCCTGGAAAGTCTAAGCAGTTTCCCGTCTACCAAGATGAATCATGGGAGCTACAGTTGTAAATTCAGTTGTAACGAAGTGTTCAGCTTCTGCCCTCCTGATAACCCAGAAGATGTCAGTGAACCATTCTCCTCTGTTGCTCTGGACCTGACGCAGTGATCATTTGATTAAAATAAGCCTTGAACCACAATGCCCACCACACCATGAGCAAGCCACCCAATTGTCACAGAAGGGCAACTGCTTCATGGTGAAGTGCGAAGGTGGTCCCTGCAACTCTGAAGAAAGATCATTCCCAGCCCAACAAAAAGAAGTCAACTATGGTCAGGGACCTGGATGGGCAGTTACTGGTATCAGTGTTGATGACATGATTACCTGTTTAAAAGAGATCCAACTGACCTTAAACACAACACAACCAAAAGACTCCTGCATCTTCTTTTTTTGAATAGACTTTAATTGATGACCAAGTGAAAAAAAATGCAGGTTACATTTTTAGTATTATCATCAATACACTGTAAGATTGACATCTAAACAGTGACATAGCTAATACCCATACACCTAGTTTTAGTTGACAAAGAGCACATCATATATATACATATATATTTACATAGTATTTCAAGCTACAGTAAATAATAAACTCCCTCCCTTTAAAAACAACAACAACAACAACAACAACACACACACACCTTTAAACAATGGATTTCCTCACAATAATATATCTTTTTTTCCCCACATACTTGCAGATTCAAAGACACTTAAGTTACTTAAGAACAGTCTTACCAGTGAAGATCCTGGACCAGCCCCTAGTTTCTTTAAGTCATTTTAATTTTTACAACTTGCCACATAGCCAGTGTGGTCTGTACACTCTAAAGACACCCCAAATGATGGAAATGAATCTCCCACTTCCTTCACATGAGGCGGAAAGTACATCTCTGAAGATGTACCTAATTATAACTAAAAAATAAATCAAAAACATTAAAAAAAAAATCTCTGCTCTTAAAACATCATTTCTTAAGAGCCCAGTGCTAATGTTAACAGTGGATAGCTGAACAGGAAGGCTCCTCCTGTCCTAACTATACAGGGGTTCTAGTTAATTCTAATCTACTATGCAGTTACTTGAAACCTATGAGCTTTAAAAATCGCCTGATAGAATTACATCCGGCCTTCCAGGTTTCCAGGTTTGCAGCCTGACCTCTGGAATTCTGCAGGATACTTGCCCCTGGTGCCTCGCTCTCTGATTTATTTCTTTGTAGGGCTGTTAGTACATGGGAACCATGACAGAGTTTACATTAGCAGACACATACACATGCCCTGGCCTATAAATATCCCATGAAAGAAAATGGAACAATCTCTCTAATCCTGGCAAAATGATCACAAAGGAGAAGAGGAAAGTCGGGGGACATTATCAACAATGGTTCTTCTAACGGTAGAAAAGTCAGACAATGGCAATGGACTTTCTAGACACTATGAGCCACTTTTTTCAGGCCTGTGAGTTAATCGAGTGTGGGCAAAGCACCGACTCCTTCCGCCAAACCTGATAGGACGAAGTCAAACAGGTGTGCTGTCTTGGAAGTCGGATGAAGATCCACCGTTGTGTCTTTTTGTAGGTGAGTGGGAGGAATTTCAAAAACAGATCTGGAAGCAGTTTGCACACTTTCCTGCCTGGGATGCTGGACTGTCTCCGGGTCGCACCCCTCAAAGCGCCAGCTGCAGTTTGGTCATATTTCTCTGGTGCATGTTGTGATGGCGGACTAATTCGTCTGACCGCGCAAACTTTTTCTGACAACTGTGCCACCGACAGCTGAAGGGCTTTTCACCTGTTGACACAATTGCCAGTCAGAGACACTTGCAGCAGAGTGACTAGGCACAGGTTCAACTATCAAAGGCCCGCGTTAAATCACCACAACCTGCCCTGGACTCCCATGGGTCATTCCCTAAGCTAGCCAACTGGCTCTTCACTGGCAGCTTGGGATTAGCAATGCCTTTTGAGGGCTTGATAACCAGAAGCACTGTAAATATAACAAAATGGAAAACTTGGGAAATGGGAGGGAAGTCTAGCTTGTGGAAATCTCTAAGCAATTCATAAATTACGGGGGTTTGGGAAACCTCTGTTTTATCTCTAAAGATGCTCTATGACCTGTGCAAATGCTTCCCTGTTGCTGTCTAAGTAGGACCTGATCTGCAAAGGCCACTGAACCACCACCATGGACACTGTTGATTGATGGCTGGCTGGCAGTAGATCTGGGACCAAAGCTTTCCTCTTTATATATAGACGATTTAAAATAAATCATGGATATCAATTTGTATCCTATTTGCTTCTTTCTAGTGCAGAGTCTGACTCAGAAACTGTTAGAGCAAAGGTTCTGTTTGAATTCAAGCTCTTTCTCCAAGAGCAAGAACCACAGGGATGAGGTTGGCAGGAGCGGTTATCACTGAGGGTGAAATCCAACCGCTTTGTGGCTCTGAACAAACCACTGAATCACTCCCTATCACAGATTCATCTGGTCCATGAGAACTAAGACCACCTACCCTACTCTTCTTCCAAGGATGCTGTAAAGATGAAGGGCTAACCTAAGAGACAGTCCTGCTTCCTAAGGAAGCAAATGAGCAAGAAGGGCAGTGCTATTCTCACTGTGACTCTCATCAGCCTCATGGACAAACACAGCGCTTCAGCAGCAAGTGCTTGTCAATCCCCCATTCTCCTCCCTGTGCTAGTATAAAGGAAATATATCCATGAGTTTGTGTTAATTCGGCAGAAACCTAGACTCCTCATGGAGCTTTAAGTAAGTGGAGTACACTCTCTGATCAGGTATGAAACTTAAGCTCTCAGCAGAAAAGAGTATCTTGAATTTCTGATCATGCTGTAGATTGATTGTTCAATTAGTAGTACAGCACACTGGGGGCAGTGGCGCTTATCTCTGAACCTTTGCTCTGAATCCCCTGGACATTCCCTGCCCATCGCTTTCCTACCCAATGCTCTTTGACCCTTTCTTTGAAATACATTATCATCTGTTATATAAAGCCAGCCAGATACAGCCACTCTTTAAATGGACTCTCAACTCTAGAACTTTCACATGAGTCCCTCTCATCACAAACAGTTTCATTCAACAGTCGCTTAGAAAATAATGAAAAATAAATGTGAAGAAAAGTTTACGCACTTGTTTTACCTGTATGAGTCCTGGTGTGGGTCTTCAGATGGTCGGACCGGGAAAACTTTCGCTGACAAGTTTTACACTGGAATGGTTTCACACCTAAACGGACAGAGAAGGTCTAGCCTCGGCCCTAGCAATTTGGGGCACAGTGAGACACATAAGGCCGGCTTGCTGGCAGCTGGAGAAGCCCCATTATCCTTCACATCAGCTAGGTCCGGGGCTACCTGGACCTCACATTTCTTTGATCCCTGGACCCAGCAGAAGCCACCTGATTCTGCACAGCAACCTCCAGGAACTGCTCCCGATGTGGAAAAAAAATATTTCCTAGTCCCAAACATCCAGTAATCACCACTAGACAAGTGCTAGAGACTGAGGAAAGTAAATCACTGCAAACCCAGTTCTCGCCATTGCCCTGGTTTCTGACTGACCATCAGCCTACAAGCAGCCTGCTGAGAGATCTCACTGCTGCTGTGGTTCTTGAGAGAAACAAGAGATGTTTCCATTCTTTCTTTCCTCTTTCTCCTTTGTAAAGGAAGACTGTTTTATGATGTGTGTGTGTGTGTATGTGTGTGTGTGTGTGTGTGTGTATGTCATGTGTGTGCATTGCCCTCAGACGCCAGAAGAGAGTGTCCTATGGAGCTGTGGTGACAGGCAGTTATGGGCCACCTGATGTGGACGCTGGGAACCACGCCCTGCAATAACAAGTACTCCTAACTGCTGAGCCATCATCTCCACAGCCCTTTCTTTTTAAAAAAGTCTCCAGGTGAGGGGAAGAAAGTTGGAAAAATGAAACAGATAAATCACCCTGTCATCTGTGTTCAACAGAGAAGACAGTCACAGCATCAGCTCCAACCCAAGGGCCTGTGACTGCTGCCAATGAGAAGGGAACCTACAAACCTGTGTGTCTCCTTTGGTGCCTTTTGAGCTGGTCTGAGCGAGAAAACCTTCTCTCGCAGTCCTTGAAGTCACACTGGTATGGTTTCTCACCTTAGGGAAAACACATGTCATTCTGAGTACAGTGCTGGAAGCAAACCTCGTCACAGGGAACACCCCCCCCGAATGGCAATGAAGGGGTCCCAAGAGCCCAGAGCACTTCTGGGGAGCTTGTTACGGTACTGCTGTAGACTTCTGGGAAAATAAAATCCCACTTACACCCATGCTCGTGGACACAGGAAGAGAGTGACTGCGATCCCCTGGTACAGTTCCCTCACTGTGACATGGAGCCAATAATCTGACATCAAAGTGTCTATGAACAGATTAGACCAGACTGTCCAAGTAGAAGGGCAGACTGGTGCCTAGCACTGAGACAATGCTCAGAAAAATACATATATTATTAGCACGGACTATTTAGAGACACCAATGGGGGGGAAAAAGGTTTGTTTCAAAGTCCATGTTTGAATCAGAGATTGAATTTTGGATAGATGTGCCTTTGAGGCAGCCTTGTGAATGAACTGTTCTGTGTTTTATGACCTGAAGATTTGGTGTTCTCTGCTACTGACTTCTTGTTCCTGGGCCCAACATAAATGACTCCATGGTTGTAAGATCCCCCAGTTAAACCAGAAGCTGAAGCATTTAGCAAGATTGCTGTCCTTTAATCTGAAGCGAGTCAGCAGTGGGATTGTGCAACCCTGGATTCAGAAAGAAGAGCCCCACCCTTGTGTCCACAAGAAAAGTTCAGCCAAACGCTGGAAGAAAAGCCCCCAAGAGTGCACTGCGAGGGCTCCCACCTCCTAGAATTCTGACTCACTGGATTCTGGGATAAAGACCTGGCTACTTTGTGGTTGGTAGGGTCTTTCCATTGATGGACAGCTCCAAGTTTCCTTTCCTCTCGCAAGACCTCTAGTGCTCCCCTGGTCTTCTATGTGTCTCCTGTAGCTGACCTCACTACTCTGAGCCCTACTCACCCTTAATTTTTTATGTCCCCGTTCCTACCCTCCAAAATGTTAAGCACACGCACTTCACAAATGCTGCTTGCTCTGCAACACTATCTCATGGTTTGAGTATGGAATGTCTCCCACAGACTCACGCATTTGACCCCTTAGTCTCAAGCTCATAGTGCTTGAGACCTTGTGGAACATTTTAGGAGGTGAAACCTAACAGGAAACAGTGGGGTGCTGTAGGCATGGCCCTAGAGGCGAATAACCTGGTGCACCTTTGGCTCCCATCTCCCGTCTTCTGTCTCCCTCTGCTTCTTCATCCGGAGATGTGAACGATCAGCCTCGTGCTCCCACTGCTACAGCTTTAAGGATATTCCCAACATTATACCGTGATAAACTGTGCTCCCAAACAGTGAGCCAAAATGAATCCATTTGTCGGGTGTTCAGTGATAGTGGTGGGAGAAACACCTGGTACAGCCTGCTTGGAAACTTCATGGCCTTCTTTATCAAAGAACTGACTCCAGAACATCTCCATATGCCTTTGGATCTACCCTTCTACGTTTAGAGTGACCTTGCCCATCAATCTCTGAGTCCTATCCCAGGCTTGTCTTCCCTGTTAAAGATGCTAATAGTCCATCAGGAATAACACTACCATTTCTTTAGTCCCGGAGACATGGCTCCTATGCTTGGTGTGTTATAGCTACAACTCCTGTAGTACAGTCTGGATTAAAATACGAGGCTTGAGAATTGTATAGTGTTATACACTACAGTGTATAGCATTATCATCTTCATCGAAAACACCAGGAGTTGAGAAGGATGTTGAGCAAGGATGGCTCAAGGTCTCATCAGTTGGTGGTGAACGCAACATTCAAACAGGTGTCACTATTATTCTATGTCATTTGCTTTTCACCTCCCTGCTCTGCTTTCTGGAAATGCCATACTGGTTCCTTTAATAAAGGATGGGAAACCGACATGCAAACAGCCCTGCAGCCTCAGTCACCTTGGCCTGGGCTTTCAAAATGCAAGCTTTCTTTCCCACAAGTCACCTGTGTCCTGAGCAGTGTCAGAGTCCAGAACGGGAGCTCACGAATCACCATGGCTTGAGTCTGGACAGTGGACACACTTACCAGTGTGCTTCCGGCTGTGCATCTGTAAGTGGGACAGCTTAAAATATCTCTTATTGCAGCCTGGGTATGCACACATGAACGGACGTTTCTCACTGGTTTCAGATGCTGACCGCACAAGAGTTGGGGTCACTCCAGATACACGCCGCACATCCTGCAGGCAAAAATATAAGAGGAATGAAGGCCTTGTGCCATATGTGAACATTAATGTCGTCCTATGGGAAACTGAACACTGAAATGTACTGAAAGAAGGCAGGTATGGTATGAGACAAAAAAAAAATGTTCACCTCGCTTCCATACCCTAGATACCTGTGGCAGACATCACTAAATAATGATAGGTCAGGAAATTTTACGATGCAGTATTCTTCTATCGCTACAACTAATCAACAGACCTTGGATTTAAAATGAAGCTTCTTTGGGGTCCCTGACACAGAACTTCTAGAGAAGAAGCATTAGTGTCTACAGAGTTCCTAATCTATCTCTCACTTGAGATGGTGAGAGCTAGAATTTCAGAGCCCCAGATGGAATGTATGCCCTTCCAATTGGAAACATGACCGTATGATTATGAACTCAACCAGAAAATGGATGAGAAAGTTCTTACCGGAGAGAGACATGAGACACTGAATGAGGCCAAAACTGGTAAATAGATGAAAAAGAAGTCTTTGAATCTGGGGCCTCTGAATCCACCAGAATCCTGTAGTATATTCACCATGATCCTTAACAGTGACACAGGAAAACACTGGGAGCTGTCTGCTTTCTGTGACTTTGCATGTCTTTTCCATAACACCTACTAGTTCCTGTCAGGGAAGACAAATCTCCTTCCTTGCCCTCGGGCTGTGATTCCTTGATATTAGAAATAATTCCCACTTGTTCAACTACAGGTGTGCCCACCAAGGCCAAAGATATGGACATCGGACACAGGAATAAGTGGTTCTCAACCCTCTTCATGCAGTAGCCCTTTAATATCATTCCTCAGGTTGTGGTGATCCACAACCATAAAAATTATTTCATTGGTGTGTCATAACTGTAATTTCGCTATGTTATGAATCATAATGTAAATATCTCATATGCAGGGTATCTGACATATGACTTCCAAGGGGGTCAAGCCAGGTCGAGAACCACTGCTATGAGCTTAGTAACTTCCTGTTCTATGTGTCTTCCAATCTACCCACTCACACACTCACATTCTTGTTATTACTTTGTTTGTCTTGCCCTAAGAGGGCACTTTTTTGGGGGGAGGGTGGTAAGGAAAAGTTCTGTATGTTATACTATACTGTATTGGTCATAATGTATGTCAATATTTGCTTTTCTCCCAGGGCTATGGTGGTATACAAGTGAATCATAGGCCAGTGGTTTGTTTAGCATATTCTAGAAGAAAAATGATAAGTAGGGACATAACACTTGTACAGCAAGCATGGCATCTACTAAAGGCTCTGACAGTGGATCTGATAAATAGAGTCTAGTGGGAAGGAAGGCACAATAAGCCTTCTTCATCTCTTTTCATCTGAGATGAAGACCATGTAGGAATAAGACAGACTAAAAGCAGCTGTTACCGTCAGTCTGCCGTCTGCTGAAGGATGCTAGTGGTGTCTGCTGTGGGACACTCAGATAACTCCTTCTGTCACATCTCTGCATCTCTGAGACTTGTTTATTCCTCACCTTGGAGAGTCTTGTGACAGCAGAGCACAATTTACTGATTCCATGAAGTTGAGCTCCTTGCCCACAACACACAGGGCCTGGCCCACATGCAATTTATTTCCAAGGTCTTAGCTTCCCTCCAAAGGACACTCCAGCTACTTCTCTGTGGCAGCCACTAAGTTGTGTTTGTAAATAACAGATATAAGTCCTTGGTAATCGTGGTTCTGACTGTCCAAAAGAGGCCTGGGGTTGGGTAGGGCCTCCCTTTGAATGACCTACATTCTCTGAAATTCTTCACTCATGCTCTAGTCCTCTCCCTCCTGCTTCTACTGACCAACAATATTATTTTATTTCTACCAATAATCAATATTAATCAGCCAAACAAGGATTATAGAGTCTGATAAAATGTCTGTTACACACCTCAGCTCCCACTTACTAGCTATGTGGCTTATGCAGGAATCATAAACACAAGTTACTAAGTCAAAGAAGTTAATCTGAAAATGCAACACAGTATCCAAGAATGTTCTGAGAAAGGGGCAGTGATTTCTGGGGAGAGAGGAATGGAAAAGGGGCGTGATGCATGGTGCACACTTTTGAAACAGTAAACTATGCTGTACAATACTTGACAGACAGACAGATACAAATAATATTCTTTTTTTGGTTTGTTGTTGCTATTGTTGTTGAGGTTTTTTGAGGCAGAGTTTCTCTGTGTAGCCTTGGCTGTCCTAGAACTCACTTTGTAGACCAGGCTGTCCTTGAACTCACAGAGATCTGCCTACCTCTGCCTCCCTAGTGCTGGGATTAAAGGTATGTGCTACCACTACCTGGCCAGTTACAAATAACATTCATTGTAGCAAGTGTATCATACCAGGGACATGATGTGAATGTGGGCACAGGAGGACATAGGAATACTATAATTTCTATGAATAATCTGTGTAAGCCTAGAAGCTAGATCAAGTCCATGTTTTTAAAGTCTGTGTCTAAACCCCATCACACAGAACATGTCTAGCCACAAGTGCCGTTGTTAATGCTATTATCAACACTGGACAAAACAGTCTACCTTTGAGCACTCAACCATACAGATCAAATCTTAGAAGTCAAGGGTCCAGGTCACTAATTCAAGTGCATATGACCCACATGCAAGAAGTGGACTACCCACCATAGAGAAGCAGAAAATAGTAGAGGCAGAGAGGTGAGATTCTGCAGGAAGGATCTTTGTGGCAGTCAGACAAGGTAACATCTTTGGGGAGTAGGGAGTTCCTTTCCACCCACCTCCGACAGCTTGCCAAGACCAGAAGGTCCTTCATCTGAGTGAGGCAGGGCATGTGGGCAGGGGAAAAGGTGGCCTTTGACTGGGCATCCTACACTCACCTGAATGCCTCGGAAGACACCATGGGTGTGTATTCTGTATTGGGCACCACAGAGGATGGGAGTCGTGTGGTTCTCACTCTCATATCCTGTCCCGTGGCTGCAAACAAAAGATTCAAGTTAGCTCATTTGGAAATACAGAGTCTTACCTCCCTCCATGGGCTCACTCTGGAACAGGGCTCTGTTGAAATCCGAGGCTATTACATCTACGTATTACCACCTTGCAGCCACCCTGCCCCAAAATTCACCCTCAGAGGCAAACTGATGCTGTGTGCCTCATTTCGACAAGCCAGAAAAAAAAAAAAAAGCCAAAGTGGCGGGATCTCATCCCAGGCAAGTTGTTTACCGTCTGAGCAGCGGCTGACGGCAGGAGTATCTCAGGAATGAGCAGAATGCTTCAGGCTTCGTGTGAAGTACACTGGGGTTTTGTCGGCACCTCATGACTCAGTTCTTACCAGATAGCACCAAGAAAGTGATGACATTTACAAGAAGAGATGTCACGTCCTCAGAAGGGGGGGGGAGGTGCACGTCTGTGGCTCCACTCAGTCCACTGATCAGTTTTCCAGATCAAGTTAACTGTGTGTGTGTTTGTGTGTATGTCTGTGTGTATGTGTGTGTGCACAACTACATGTACATACGTGTGAATGTTCATGTAGAGCTCTAAGAAGACATCCAGTGTCTTCCTTGGTTTCGTTTCCCTCTATATTTTTGTGATTGAGTCTCTCACTGAGCCTAGATCTCATCAATTCAGTCAGGCTGGCTGCCAAGCAACTTCCAGAGATTCCCCACACACACACACACCCTCCCCCTCTCCCTCCCACACACACACCCTCCCCCTCTCCCTGTCTTCAGTACTGGGATTACAAACACACCTGGATATTTTTAGATAGGTTCTGGGAGGCTGTACTGAGGTCTTCATGTTCGCAGGGCAAGAACTTTCCTGACTGAGCCATCCTCCTATCCCCAAATAGCCTAGGAGCTCTCACATTATTCTTTCTGAAGCTCCATGCCCCTCCACCCTTACTTGTAGTTCCAAGATACCCCCAAGCAATGCATTTCCTAGAAGTTGTGTTAGCCTGCCATGAAGGACAGTTGTCCAGCACTCATTGATGGCCACCTAACTCTTTGTGGGCATGCTGCTCTGAAAAGACTCTCTTCTCTAGGTGCAGTCTTGAAATCTTTTCTGCAGAGATTTTATTTCCGATCCAGTCCAGCACAAAAATTCTGGCCCACATTTGCAATATATCAGAATTATATTGAGAATCCCTGTGAGGATGGCGAATGAGCATACACATCTCTGTGAAAGGAGGCAGCTACTTCAAAAATACCCATAAATCCACCAAAATATAACTAAAAAGTGGTCATATTATCCAGAAACCCTAGGTGTATTCCTAAGAGAAATAAAAGCAGATGTCCAGGGAGGAAAAAGCACGTGTATATATCATTTGCTAGCATTCTTTATTCTCACAAGCCAGAAATGAGAATCAACTCACAAACCACTGATAAAGGACTAAATAATGAAGTATATCTACACAGTGGAATATTATATGGCAAGAAAAAGTGAAGTATTGATATGCTATAGTGAGGTTAATAACTAAGGCACAAAAGACCATATACTGCAGAATTGCATTTATACAGAATGTCCAGAGTAAATAGCTTAGTGGTTGGTTGCCTGGGACAAAGCAAGTTGAAGAAAACATGGGAGTAATTACTGAGAATGTCCTAACAATGTAGGAACGGTTACATGGTCTGTAACTTTATCAGAAACCGTTGTCCTGTACATTCTAAGTGGGGAAACTTTACGGCATGTAAAAGCAATAAAGCTTCTTTGAAATGCTTCAGAGCAAGCTGAGTATGGCAGTGCACATCTATAATTCTAGCACTCGGGAGGTGGAGACAGAAGGATCAGAAAACTAGCTAGGCTACAGGAGATCGTTTCTTGAATAAACCAACATACAAAGTGATAATAAACTTTGTAGTAGCACTGTTTAAAATTAACTGACTAGAATCTGCCCCCTCCACTTCTGCTACTCCAGCATCATGGATACCAGGGGACAGACAGGTGACCTAGTGGACCAGCCCACTCTGTCTGATGGACTTGGGGAAGGCCTAGGGCTGACTCATCCGTAACGCCCCAGGAGAAAGAATTCCTGGAAAAGAGAAGTGTCTGCCAGGAAGGCTGTAGTGTTCACAGCCCAGGGCCACACCAGCTGTGGAGTTTCACATTGAGTTGTGGTTCAAGCATTTCAGAAAGAAAGGTTTGTCTTTTTTGGACAGTTTGTGGAAGGAGGAGGCTGTTCTGGTCCCAAGCCTATACTATACCATGTCTGTATATCCTCCATCAAGTGATCTGATGCGTCTTGCCAAGAGAGGGGGAACCTCAGAGAACTAAACCAGGGTCAAGCATACAAAAGCTGGGGAGAAACACCAAAGTCAGACAGCATCTGCCTTTCTGACCCTCAGAATGTGCTCATCAGGAAAGTGAGAATGGGATGCCTTCCTAACATACTCTTTCAAACACAGGAGAGGAAGCATGGATGCAATGACTCTGTAGCAGCACAAAGAAGTCCCGGCCCAAATGGGCTATAGGACACTATAGTGCCTATACAGTGCCTCAACAGCTGGGGGACACTGGTTTTACTTGGTTCACCATCTTCATGAAGCCAAATTATGATTTGCACATTTTCATGGGGGGAGAATTAGTGATATGTGTTGACAGTTGTTCTCCCCTTGTTAGCTGAGTTCTTCAACAGTGGAAACACGGAGCATGGAAAACAGATTTTCATCAAGATATTTGTCTAATGACAGAAAGTATTTTGTCACTCAAGGGACAAACATTGAGCATTAACCCTCAGTCATGCAAGCCAGTGACAAAAGAAGCCACTAGAAACAAACATGCCTGCCTCTATCACTCAATTCTTCTACCAAGTCTGTGAATAAGGAAAAGAGTTGGTCCCTGCCTGTTTGTTCTTATGTCCCCATACCATTCCACATGATAGAACTCCTGTAAGCCAGATTGCTTCCCAGTGTGGTCTTCCCAGAGCACCAAGTACAATATTTAACCAGTGTCTCTCGTCTCTCTTCTCTCTTCTCTCTTCTCTCTTCTCTCTTCTCTCTTCTCTCTTCTCTCTTCTCTCTTCTCTCTCTTCTCTCTCTCTCTCTCTCTCTCTCTCTCTCTCACTCTCACTCTCACTCTCACTCTCACTCAAACTCTCTCCAAGGAAAACCAGCTGGCTCTCTTGAACGATAGATCAAAAGAGGTCAAAAGCACCTAGGAAGCTCTTCTGCTTCTTCCCCACTCAAAGGAGGACTCTCTTGTAGTTCATGCCCATGACAGGTAAATAGTTTTAAAAATAACCATCTCATTTGGGGTCAGTTGGCTGAAATCTCCCTCAGTACTGCTTCCTGGTAAACCACAGAGTAAGTATTATTAAGTTTGAGCCATTTCTTTGTATCTCCTCCACTCAACATTAAACTTGACCTTGAGTATAGACTCTGTTCTCCTCTCTGCATGCTGTACCTCTCAATTGTAGCAGGCATGGAACCCATAAGTTTTCCCAGGATGGCTTGAGTCTAAACCCTCTTCCACATGATAATCCTTCAGTTTTGGGGAGATGGTCTTCCAGGCTACAGAGTTGTGTCAACTGTAACAAGTAAAACGGGGTCTGAAGAACTTCAGAATCAGGATTGTTACATGAATGCACAAGGCTAAAGATGTGGGCCTCATGAATTACATGCAAATCAAGTCATTCAGAACCAATGTGTTAGTCAAGTGTGTATCACTGTGGCTGTGGCCCACAGACTGCCAGTGCTGAGGCTTTGGGCAGGAGTTTGTGCTGCCCAGCTTAGCGTGACCGTAAGACTATTTCTAGCAGGACTGAAAATAAATAGTTCTGTGGCACTCCATCCACAGTGTTCTTTCTAGTCTAATAAAATCTCCAATTCTTTCTTACTCCATCCCTAACTAGCATGAACTATCCATGGCCTGAACTTAAAGATGTAATGTTTTAGGGAGGAGTTGAGCACTACACAATGGTGTTTCAAATTCTGTCTGACTTGTCTCAGGGAGTCATTCCAACTGCTGAAATTTTTCAGACTCTGGACTTGGCTTCCAAAACATTTGTTTTCCATCCCCATATCATCTCTACATTTGGAAAACACCATCCCAGGGCTGCAGAGTTATCTCATCCAATAAAGTGTATGCCGTGCAAGCATGAGAAACTGAGTTCAACCCCCAGAAGCAATGTAAAAATCTAGCATGGTGATGTGTGCTTGTAAGGCCCGCCCATGGCGAATAAAGACAGGCAGATTTCTGGGCCTCACTGGCCAGCCAATCTAGCCTAGTTAGCAAATTCCAAGCCAGTGAAGAGATTTTGTCTCAAAAACCAAAGTAGATGGTTCTAAGAGCAGAAGGTACCCTGAGACAGAAAGGCTTGATGATGGTCAACACAACCACAGAGTGCTGAGATCCACCTGACGGCTTAGACTGATGGTGAAGCCAAGCTTTATGCCAGGACAACTCACCTTGCCACAGCCCATGACTCTGCTATGGGTGAACCAAACCAAGTCCAAGTGAGGGTAAGACTCACAAAGGCCTAGAGCTATAAAGCCTGCCAAGAATGACAAGAGGTGCAGCAGCCATAGTGAACATTTTCCTAGAGGCAAAGATGCACATTCCAAATAAAAGAGTCACAGGACATCCCAGAGACAGGAATTGTTATTTACGGAGCTGAAACTAAAAAGTGGGTTGTAGAGCAGAGTGTGGACAACAGCATGACAAATAAGCAAAGGGATCCTTTTTCGGGGTACAAATGCATTCAATGACTTCCCTCACTGCTTCTGGGTTTCCAGAATGCTTTTTTTCTTACTTGAAATTCTCAACTCCTTCACAACCTCTCTCATTCTCCACCAATTTCAGAGAGGATCAGACAAGCAGACAATTGTTTGATAACAAAATGTAGGCTTGCTTCTTTTTTGCTTAAAGCAGAGCCACAAACTCAAACACCCCTAACGGATCCAAGTAAATTAGAAGTAAATGATGTAGACTCCAAAGAACTGATAGCATCTCAACTGAGAGTGACCTGGCCACATGACCCGTGTACCACATCTCTGTTGGCCCACCGATGTCTGTCTTATGAACTTAGTGCTGGCATTGGTTCCTATTCTTGAAGGACTTCTCCAAGATTCCTTGAATTTTGCATTCATGCGAATAACATCCCTTTTAAAACCTTTTTCTGATCTAAGAGCTGCCAATTTGCATCCCCTGCTTCCAAGGCCCATCAGTGAAGCATAAACTATCAACCAAAAATTCTCCATCTTAGTTCTGCTGTTTTCTCCTTGCATGCCATTAGCAGTAGAGACTTGCCTGATCCTTTGAAAACTGGGTACCAGCCTCTTCCAGCTCCTGAAAACTTGCAAGAATGTTATATTTTTGTCTGTGTGTATAAGTGTTTGGCTGAATTAATGTATATGCCCTATATATACACGCCTGGTGCCCATGGAAGTAAGAACAGGGACAGATCCCCTGGAACTCAAGTTGCAAATGTCTGTAAGCAGTGTGTAGGTGTTGAGAACCAAACCCAAGTCCTCTACAAGAACAAGTGCTCTTACCTACCAAGCCATCTCTCCAGCCCCCAAGAATGCTGCTATATGAACACAGCAGGAATGACCACTGCTGTGAGAGTAGATTCTAGTTTTCGGCTGTTGGTGTCAGCTCTTAGCTTCTCAGCGTCACTAACCCATTAAACAATAAGATTAAACACTGACATTACAGACAGAAAGCTCTCCCTGCCATACCACTAATTCAAGAACATTAGTTTTTCGGGACTGCTGTATGTAATAAAGTAGCCCAAATTGGGGTGGTATAAATCAAAGCAAATTCACCCCTCACAACTCCAGGCCACAAAAATCCCATCATTTGGGAGGTTTAAAGCAGGAGGGTTGCTGCAACTTCCAGGCCAACCTGGGCCACATGGATAGTACAAAGAGTGAAATGGTAGGACAGAGAGTGAAATCCTGTCTCAAAGAAAGGAAGTTCAAAATCAACCTAAGCCTCAAGGCACTGGGTGGATAACTTTCTTCCAGTGACTCCAAGGGAAGTTTCTTCCCTTATCTTTTTCAGTTCTGGTACTTTCCCACATGTCTTGACCCCCCCCTTTTCACACTGAACCCCCCTCTCTGCCTCCTGCTACTTTCCTGTAGTCCAGTTTCCCACTGTCTCCCTATTCTAAAGGAACCCCTCTCCCAACTCCAGATAACCCTGGATTATCCACTATCATAACCTCAAGACCTTAGCTGAATTGTTGTGCCTGTTACCGTGTAAGTCTACATGCACAGCTTCAGAAATTAGCATCTGGGTATCTCTAGATATTCAGCTTATCATACTGAGGGAACCAGTGTGTTCCAATTCTTGCAGATGCAGTAGCAAAAGCTAAATTCATCTGGATTCTACATCTCCAGATTACTCTGAGGACACACTGTTCTTGAATCTAAAAGTCTGAGTCCCAGGCCTACATTAACCACTAATTTTTCCCCACATGGCTAGTGAGTCATCTCATTGTTTCTGTATCCAAGATTCATCATCTGCAGGATGAAGCTAATACCCTATTTTGAAGTTCTGTTTGAAGATTAAAGAGGTGAACTATCCAGGGAGCAAAAGTTAAATATCACCAAGTAACCATATCCCAACAATATTCAGGAGGTCTGTGGTTGTAACACTCAGTTACACTCACACCCATAAAAATTATTTACTCCATGTTTCAGTTATGAGTCTGGTGATGAAGATCGATAAAATTTGTATTTTTGATCTTGAATACAACCTAGATCCAGAAACCATTAAAGATCCACCCATCACCTTAGTCCAATGCTTAGTCTCCCTGGCTCCTGTTCCATGTAAAGTGAAATAATAACACCAGCCCTATATGCCTGCTAGAAGCCCAAGCCAGGTCAGGGAAGCATTGTGCAACACTTGGAACAGGATAGACATTAAATAAATGTTCACTGTTGCTTCCATAGTTACCAATGTCATTTCATTACAAAGTATTTTGGGTTTTAAGGAGAATTTAAGTTATATGTCCAATGTCAGAGAAGGGGCCAATGGCAGAGCTGAGTTCTGAATCCAGCCCAATACATTTTTTCTCTCCCTTTACAATAAGTAGGACAATTTTTGTGGTACAATTTCATCTTCTATCATCATGACACTTGAATGACCTCCAGCTCTTTCCTCCAGGGTCTGACTCAAATCAGACATTTTGATGTTTTAACAGCATAGCCAGGGGGAGGGGAGGAAAGGAGAAGAGAATGGGTATAATAAGTTGAATACAGCACACTGTGGCTTCAACTCTGAGACTGTATTTAGCTGGGTATAAAAATAAGCCCAATACTGGGGGAAGAAAAATGGATCAGTCAGTAAAGTGCTTGCATCAGAACCATGAAACTGAGTTTAGCTCCCCAGCACCGATGTAAAAAATAAAATAAAAAATGTAAATCCAGCATAGCAAAGTGTATCTGTAATCCCAGTCCTTAAGGAAGCAGAGACAGGAGCATCCCTGGGACTTTCTGGACAGATAGCCTAGCTGAATCAGGGAGCTCCAGGTTCAGTGAAAGAGTGGCTCTCAAAAGGTAAGTGGGTAGAGATTGAGGAAGATGCATGACATTGTTGGATTCTAGCCTACACACACACACACACACACACACACACACACACAGAGAGAGAGAGAGAGAGAGAGAGAGAGCATACAATGCTAACTGATGGAAATGGCTTGCTTACAAGTGACTGAGCAGTCCAAACTGTACAATTCTAACCAAAAACCAGCCTCTTTTCTTTCCATGGAACCATACAGAAGTGGTTACGAGCCCAGGACACACCTCCTGCCTCCCTTCCCCCGCAGCAGCGTAGAAGACCTGAGACAGTCTGCTTTTCCTACACAGCTGTAAAAAATACATCAACACACATCCTTAGAAAGCTTACAGAAAGAGGAAAGTGTCCTTCACAGAACACAAATTATAAACCCGCTTCTTTCTAAAAATGTGTACACTGTGGTCTGGCTCGGGGAAGACACAAAACATTCAAAGAGAGGCTTCTTAAGAAATGATTAATTCTGATATTCCACAGGCACAAGAAGATTAATAAAAAGGAATTGAGGTTTTCCAGATGAAGAAAACCAGAGCTTCCCTGAAATCCCTTATCAACAGAAGTTTTTTTTTTTATAAAAAAAAAAAGAAGAAGAAGAAGAAAAAGAAAAGAAAGAAGAGAGAGAGAATGAGCTTTTTGAAGTAAATTAGCATTTAATATAAATATAAAAGCAAGGATCGTGGCCTGTGATTTTTCTCCCCCACATCTAGTTATTGACCAGGTGTGCAAGACCTACTCTCACACCATCCTCACCTTTGCCTTCTCACCTCTACAGAGCTCATCAGGGAACCGTGCAGACAACCTCTAGCTCAGACCATGGAATTTACCCAGAAGGCTCTCTGTACTATCCATCCTCAACGCCCAGGGCTTAACCATGAGACATGCAAATAAGTCCCTATCTTCTTCTGGTGTTGACAATAAACTCTTCTTCAAGCCCTGAGGCCTATCACTCCCTTCTCTAACTTGCAATCTAAGAGGGAAAAAGAGTAAAGGAGCCACATTAAGAAATTGTGGACTTTCATGAAGGTAAGGAACCGAGCTGAGACTGAGCCCTGCCTCACCAAAATCTCCTTGTTTGAAGGTAAAGAAGCCCACAGCTAGGCATGCCTCGAGATGTAATTATCTGATTATAGAAGTGCAGGGCTTCAAGGTCTGAGGTTGCAAGTCTGACAGAGGCAGCAGCCTGCCAAACAGCTACCAAGCACCTGGCCTGCTATCTCCCACATCAGCAGAGACAAAGGCTTCAAGAGAGAACACTCAACAGAGTCAAACAACACACGCCTCCTAAGGAATGCTCACCCCAAAGCCAACTCAAACCATCAGTCTCAGAACACCTCAGGCCAAAAGGGCCAGTAATCAGCCCTGCTAGTCCTGGTAGTCAGCCACAGAATGCTTAAGAGTCACTATAGAAGAATATACATCAGTGTGAGTATTACTTCATTCTGTCTGACTGTGGTCACCTGAGAACAACGTAGAATCTACATACATAAGTGTTAAGAACGAAACCATATATCACATTCACCTCTTTCTAGTGTCTTTAACACATTGGTGTATAATATGCTGGACACACTAGTGGTATACCCCATCCCCAATTGATACATCTACAACACAACCCCTATGCCAAAAGCTCAAGTAACATCTCCGGAGAAGGGGCAGAAAGAGTGTAAGAGGCAGTGGACCAAGATGTCTGCTGCAAGGTATGACTTTTATTGTAACAGGGAAGCTGCACACATGAAGTCTCAATGATATGATCTCATAGACAGGACCAACGACACCCATTAACACACCAGTGTGGATGGGAGACATGTCACAAGGTCTCACCCAGAGTTGAAAAGCTACAGATTCTTAATGGTTGCTGAGAGGGGGAGAGAATCAATCTTCTCCAGAAACAAGCCCCTGACAGACATCAGCTGTAAATACCTGTACATGTGAACATAGGAGAAACACAAAGTGATCTCAGCAGTTTGCGTGTGTGTGTGTGTGTGTGTGTGTGTGTGTGTGTGTGTGTAAATAATTAAAGAAGGCCATGAATTTGAAAAAGAGTGTGTGGGAAGGTATGGGTGGATTTGGATGGAGGTAAGGGAGGGGAAATTGTGTATACAGTACACATGTAGAAAAAAACAACGAAAGATTGTTTGTTCTGTGCTATGTTTATGTGTATAAAGAGGAAGCTAGAGAGATGAGCCTGCCTTAACAGCACAGAACATAAAAACTTAAAAGAACCAAGCTAATCCAACTGGATTTACACACACCCCTACCTATTATCTGATAATTCAAAAGCAGAGAATTTCCTCAAAAAATAGCCTTAGAAAAGAACCAGCTATTATTTTTAACTTGGGAAGTGTTGATTCAATTTAGAGATTAAGTGATTTTTTTGCTTTTCATGAAAATAATGTATTAATTAATTAATTTATGTACATGCATGCACATGAGAGTGGCAAGGGTTTTCTCTTTCCACCATCGAGTCCTGGGGACTGAAGTTGGGTCCTTGGGCTTGACAGCAAGCACCTTTACCTACTGAGCTATCTTATGTGAACACGAACCACATGGTACCTGGTTCTGAAGAGGGAATCAGATCCCATGGAACTGGAGATGTGGATAGTTTTGGTCCACCGTGTGGATGCTGAGAACCAAACCCACAGCCTCTGCAAGAGCAGCAAGTGCTCCTAACTGCTGAGCTACCTCTAGACTCTCATTTCATATTTTTCTAATTCTTTTTTTGAAATTATGATATAATCTCATTATTTCACCTTTCTCTTTCCTCCCTCAGCCCCCCCATAGGCCCCTCCTTGCTCTCTTTCAAATTCATGGCCTCCTTTTTCATTAATTGTTGTTACATACACATATGTCTAATTATATGCATATATATTACTTCGCGAATCATTATAATTCTTTCCAGTTCTGAATCTTTTTGCTAAAGAATCAATAGAAAACTATCCTCTAATATGTGCATGTACACATAACTAAAGAGTAATAAAAATTAGTATTTAAAAAATACAATCAAATAAGCTACTAAATCCTCCCTTGGATTTTACCTATGCAAGGGGCATTATCTAATAGTCATCTAAAGGTAACTGGAGTATGGATCCTGTTCGTTCCATCCACACGGTTCTCACTAAACGGCGACTATATTCCCCTTTGAAAAGCTTCCTTATAAATATGGCTTATTTGTGTCCATTCACTATGCAGCCTCGTCCTCAGCCACTGTTTAATAAGGGACACTGACTCAGTGGTTCGTAGCCAGCCCTCCCACTGTATAAATCAGCCTTAAGAGCCATCAAAACCCTCACCACATGCAATGCTACTCAGCCTCCTCCTAGCTGACCTCATGTTTCCCACTCAGAACAGAGCTAAGAGATAATCTATTACCCAGTTTCCTCTGGCCCTGGATGCTTAGCAGAACATTTTTAGAACTTTTAGGAACTTTCGTTTCTGCATGAACACACAGACTCAGGAACTCATGGTCTCATGGACCACATCATCAGATCACACAAAAAAAATGTGGACTCTCCTTATACATCACTGGCAATGGGCTGCTAATTTACCAGAATCCCTAGTTCATCTAACTTGCTGGGTTCTTCTGTATTCTTGATGGTTTGGCTCTACGGCCAGATGCTTCTGCTGGCTCAATCAGAAGAGCAGTGCCCTCAACCTAAATGATAGGTGAGGCCATGTGCTCTTACACCTGAGAAAAGCTATCCCAACTATATGAAAACTTTCCTAGAAAAGAACCAACGGTTCTGAAAGCTCAGGTTCTGCATTAGCATGGGGTTCTGGAGACTCTTGCATTTCCAGTTGCAATGGAGGCACATGGGAGATAAAAACTTAAAAAAAAAAAATCTCTTCCAAACTACCCTTCAAAATGTCCTTGCTGGGCTGGAGAGGTGGCTCAGAGGTTAAAAGCACTGGTCCAGTAGGTCCAACTTCAATTCCCAGCAACCACATGGTGGCTCATAACCACCTATAATGAGATCTGGTGCCCTCTTCTGGTGTGCAGTCATATATGCAGGCAAAATTACCTTGAATGGCACTGTCATGCAAGAAGGCCTGGATTCTATCCCCAGGACAGAAAAACAAACAAACAATAAACTCAAGGCAAAGGAACAAAGGAAACCCTACATAATAATTCAAGTGAATCATACTCTTAAAGAGATTATGATTTATACTCTAACAATAAAAATCTTTTTTCTCCCAAGACAAAGTTTCTCTGTGTAGCCTGGCTATCTTGAAACTCACTCAGTAGACTGGGCTGGCTTTGAATCCAGAGATCCATCTGCCTCTGCCTCTGCCTTCCTAATGCTGGGATTAAAGGCAAACACCACCAATGTCTGACTAATAAAAGTCTTTTAACTGGAAGAAAATAGTCATTGACAAGAGTTAAAATACAAAAGAGAAACTATCTACAGTACATGTGACAAGAAAGAGACCGTGTATAAACAAAGAGCACAGCAATACCATTACAAGATAACTATCCCACTTCTAACTATACCTCTCAGCAGAGCCTAACGGGCCTCTCCCCCTCACCTACATAGCTCCACCATCCCCTCCCAACATCCCTTTGGTCTTTATTTGGTCATTCTCATCAGCAAACAAATATGCTATGCTTCCTATTACCTAAAAGTAAAAAAAAAAAATTAAGGAAAAGAAAAGAAAGCCACCCTCTCCTGACCTGCTTCCCCAATCAGCCAGAGCCCTTATCTTTGCATGTATACCCCCTTTTCTGTAAACCTGCCTGAAGAAGTCTTTATGGGCTATCTCCACTCATCTCCTCCCATTAGCCTTTGGACATGCTAGGCAAGCACACCACCCTTGAACTATACCCTCGATCCTCAGAATCTCTTAAACCCATTTATCAGTCTTCCCACCCCACTCTCTCTAAGCCATCCAGGGATAATTGCTGTGAATAGAGATGTGTCTCCAGCATTTTCTTTCTGCAGATACACACACAACAAATGTTGCTTTTTAAAAATTATCTATGCGATGAGATGACAGGTGATTTCTTTGCAATGTTCTAGCACTGCCTGAATTATTTTTTAATGAGAAATTTGTGTTATTTTCTAATCAAGGGGGGAAACCGATTTCGTCTTAGATAAAGTGAGCATCTTTGCTTTACAGGACACTCCATCTGCACCATGTTTCAAAAGTGAGGAATTGGGAAGAAAGCTAAGACAAATGAGTGTGTTTGTTTTCAGTAGAAAAACACCTACTAAAATAGGCAGTAGCCCCTCGTTTCTGAGAAACATTTGGATGACTTTTTAATAGTGTACATTCTAAGTCTGTATTTCATTTTCCTAGCTGGAGATTATTATCTCGTCTTGGGCAGATGACAAAGGGAAGAATAATGGTGGGGGAGGGGGTCTCAGAAAGGCAGGAGGAGCCAGATCTGAAACACTCTTTGAGTCATAAGATATCCTTTCCTCGTGTGCTGTGCCCTCTCTTCTGAGAACACATAGTTCATTCTCCCACCGCACCCACCAGAGCCCTTTTCTTCCCAATTCCTCACTTCAAGTGTGGAAGCCACCACCATCCTCATTTTCAAGTTGGCTCCTTGGTATCACTTTCCTTTACCATCTTTCCTGTCTCGGGTTGATCTGAACAAACCTGTCATTTCCCTCTCGTGTTTATGAGATGAAACATAATTCTGACCTTAAAACAGAACAGTTATAAACATAGTTTTGAGACAAAAAAAAACCCTACAGGGCTCAAAAATATTTTTAAATTAGAAATAATTTTAAGATAATTTTAAGGGACTATTTTCCAAAAATCAACACACTCGTGAGGTCTGAAACTCTAATTTGATGATGGCTTGTCAATATGCATTTACTGGACTCAGTAGGTGGAGTCAAACATTTCTTAAGAAAGAAAACAGCACAGGGGTAAGTGCACCACAATGTTAAGAATGCTCTGCTGGACCACTCCTGGGGGTGAGGTGGGGGCGGTTGCCTTCCCACATCACTGCAACTTTTTTGAACGCTCTGATTTTTACAGCTACTTAAAGAATTTAAAAATTAAATGCACAAATTGATAAATGCTCAAAGGGAAAGGGATGTGGGAGTGTAAAACCAAGAAAGCAGAACAAGTCTTCCTGTCCTCCCGTAGCTGGAGGGACGAGGACACTACCCCGAAGTCTCTGTCTCCAGCAAACGCAGGAGTCCATTCTTCAAATGGATCTATCAGACCTCTGCCAGGTCCAAGGCAAGGCCAAAACAAAGAAGTGTGGCAGAGAACTTACTTTAGCATGTGTGAGATAGGAGTTCCAGCCCAGCAACCCCAAAGGGAGGGGATTGCTTTCAGCAGCATAAATTGAGCCATTTGGAAAAGGGAAATGTACAGCTTGGGGCAGGGGGTAAAAGAGCAAGCTCAGGAATGTTCTACTAACGGAGCTGCTTGTATTCCTGGAAACATGTCTCCCAACCTTTGCTTTGGCATCTGAAGTCCCAGGAACTACTTAAGAGCTGGTTGTCTGTTTTCAAGAAGTAAATCTCTAGGACAGGTACTGTGTGCGCAGGCGCCGAGGGAAGGTGCGGGGCTGTGCCGGAGCTCCCAGCCAAAGCCCTAGCTATCTCTTTTGGCAGAGGTTCTCGGAGATGAGACTATGTCTAGTGGGGATTTTCTCCAGCTTTGACAGCCTTGGCCCCACCAAAATACACAGCGTTGTTTCCCCATACATCACTCTTTGAGAGTCTTCTGAGTTTTCCTTTCCAGCATCCACGGGTCAAATACTGTGTGTTCCCAACAGTCTGTAAACTTCTTGGAGCAGCAAAGGGACATTGATTTTCCTCAGCACTCTTTTGAGTTTCTATTGTGTTGGATTTCCCACTCCCCCTACCCAGTCCCCAGAGAGTAACTTCCTCCTTGTTCTAATAACTTGGACCACAGTCAAGGTTGATGTGTTTCTCCATTTTGTAGGCTATTTTCTTCTGAAGAAACAAAACCGAGGCCAACAGGGTAGCTGAGGTTTGTCAGCAGCCTTTTAGGAAGTCAGTAACCATTAAGAATACACAAAGAACATGTTTTCAAACAGATACAACGTAGACAGAACAAGAGTTGGTCGGAAATAGAAGTGTTCAAAATGAAGACTTTATGCTCGGCAAGGACTCCTTAGAAATGTCTTGTCCTAAGAAACCACTTTAAAAAAAAAAAAAAAGAATCTCTTGCTTCAAGAGATGATATAATAGGTAAGGGTACTTGCTCTACAAGCACGAGGACCTGAGTTCAAATCCCCAGCAGTCAACACAAAAACCTATGCATGGCATCACGTGCCTGTAACCCCAGCATTGGGGGCCAGAGGCACGGAGCTTGCTGGTAAGGCAGTCTAATCAAAAGGGGTGAGCTTTCCCAATCAGTGAGAGAACCTCTCTCAAGGCAATAATGTGGAGAGTAAGAGAAGAAGGTGCCCAATGTCCTACTCTGGCTTCCTGTGCACTCATGTGCATGCAACACACACACACACACACACACACACACACACACTGAATTCTAGTTGTCTATGGGAAAAGAAAGGAAAGAGGCTTCACAAAGTGCCTTCTTTCTAACTGAAACTGAAATACAGGACTCTCCTCTTCAAGGTGATCAAAGCAATATGATTCCAAGGGACATGAGGAAACTCAAAACTAGGTAATCAGGAGCTGCAGAGATGGCTCAGCTGTTAAGAGCACTAGCTGCTCTTTCTAGAGGGCGTGTATTCAATTTCCACCACCCATGTGGTAACTCACAAACATCTGTAACACCAGTTCCAGGAAATAGAATGCCGTCTTTTGGCCTCTGTGGGCAGTACAAGCATATGGCACACAGACATACATGCAGGCAAAGCAGCCATAAAATAAATATTTTTTGAAGTGAGAGTGAATGTGTGAGACAAGGTCTCTCTCTCTCTCTCTCTCTCTCTCTCTCTCTCTCTCTCTCTCTCTCTCTCTCTCCAGAGCCCTGTCCTGGATTCACTTTATAACCCAGGCTGGCTTCAAATTCACAGAGATCCACCTATCTCTGCCTCCTGAGTGCTGAGATTAAAGGTGTTACCATGCCAGGCCAATAAAATAAATCTCAAATAAATAAAGTAATGAATGAATAAATAAATAAAATAAAAAAGTAATCTCTTCCAGAGTAGAAAACAATGGTTCAGTCTGAGGTACATGCTGTTTAAATTTTTTAAAAACTGACATTTTTATGAGTTACGTGTGAATAGTGACTTCTTTCTTAAAATTATGAGTCCAATTGTCAGTGTTTCTCATCACAGAGGAAAAATCAATTCTTTTCACACAGCACTCCAAATGAAGCCAGTATTCAAGAAATCCATTTTTATGTCAGAAAGGGATGAATTCATGAAAAACTCTTCTCTTTTTAATATATAAGTAATCCAATCACCCTTAGCTTCATCCTGATAATACAACTTTCAACCCCTGCCAAGCGATACACTTTACAAAGATAAGTCCTTTAAGATTCCCAGTCAAGTTCAGACATGGTGTCATATTTGGGAGCCAAAGCAGGCCTGGTCTACACAGGGAGTTCCAGGCTAGCCAAGGTTACAAAGCAAGATCCTATCTCAAAAAAAAAAAAAATTAAAAAATTAAAAAAAAAAAACAGAGTAAATAAAAAGATATCAAAATCATCTCAATTGTGGAAAGATTCAAACAAATACATACCAAATTCTTTATCCATAATTTTTGGGATCAAACAAATCATGAAACCTGTATTTTGGCATGAAGACTATTTTAACATTAAAACAAAGTACTTACTTTAAAATCACACTCTGGCATGTTACCTGGGGAGAATTACCAAATCCGTATGGTGGAAGATAGAACTCAAAACTTAAGAAAAGTTCATGGAAATAGAGAGAGAAGCATTTCGAAATTATAGAGGTGTTTGTTTGCTTTGTTTTCAGGACCACAGAAAGGGAGAGATACTTAGATAAAATGGCAGACAGTTTGAAGGACAGGGACAGGTCTCAGATGACAAAAAGTGGCTCTGCTGAAGGAGACCCAGTAGGGAGGACAGAACCATCAAAGGAAGGAAGATAAAGGCAGGTCCTGGTGTGTAAGCAAAGAAAACAAAATCAAAAGTCACAGAAATGTCCCAGAGTGCAGCTCTAAGGCTGGCAGAGAAGCTTAAGAAAGAGTAGGGACGTGTGTCTTTGCCAAGTCTGCCCTGGGTCAGGTAAATGTAAGCCTATGGAGAAATGTAAAGGTAAGAAAACCCAGACTCAAAGACCTGACTGAGCTACAAAGCACACATTGGACACCACAGAGCGCTCTGTGAAACAAGCGAACGAGCGGGCTTCCTGCTGCGTGGATTTTTTTTAAAACCTGTTTTGCACGGATGTTGATGAGAAAAATATCACCAACTCCATGTGGACAGTGATAAGTCTACAGTAAACAAGGAAAAGGCAGAGGTAGGGGTAGACAGATCTTCCCCACCGACTACCCTTAACCTCCGTGTCAGGCCTAACTCCTGCGTTGCCCCAGATGTCAGTCAACAAAGCCATTGTCCACTCACTTGCTCTGCCCTTCTGTCCATTTCACTGAGCTGGAGCTCCCAGCAGCCATTCTAGAAGAGAAGAAAAGTAGGAATGGAGAACGGAGGACGCACGGTCCTGACAAGCCCCTGGCGCCAGAATCCAGTCAGAAGTTCTGAAGCTAATGGCCTTGTCAAGAGCTCTGAAATATGCCTCCAGTCACACTGGTTGGTGTCAAAGGAACCCTGAGAAAGGCTGGACAGAGACTGAGCTTTGCAATCAGATCTGGGCCTGGAACCCAAGCTCTCCCACTGACCCGATGGGATCTTGGGAAGTGGTTTGACTCTCTAGGATGTATCAATTCATCTTCAACACAGGTGACAGTGCCTAGATTCCAGAACCTATTAGGAAGCCAAGGTATGGTGGCCTAGAAGAGCACCTGACGTCATCTTCTCAGACTTGTTAGAAACTACACATGAGCTCCTTGGCTGCCGAAAACCAGCCCCACCTGCCTTCCTTGCTTCTGTTTTTAGGCGCAAAGAGAAGCTCTGTACATGTTTGGCAACAGCTCTTCCCTACAGTGCTTGAATATCTTCTGTGAACACTGACTCCTGGTCACTGCAACCAGGAATGGACACATCTAACTTCAGACTGTTCAAATCAGTGCCGCACCAATACAGTTCAAATCGTAGACTTTGTACATGCAAACCATTTCTTGATAAGATAGTCCAATGGTTAACATCTGTGATAGCACCAGCAAAAACATAAGCATTCAGTCAAGTTTCATGGGCACGACGTCTTTGAAGAATTCTAAAAACATTCAACAAAGAAAGGCTACACTAAGGGTTCCCAAAACTCTGTGTTCCCTTGGTCCAGACAAAAACATCCCATTTACATTTTTGAAAATTTAATGTTAAACATGACCCTCCCACTGGGAGGGGGAGGAATGTCTCCAAGTGCCATTGTGGGCTAGGCCCCCCTTCCTAGGCCTAGGCCTGTTCTCCCTTCAGAAACTATAAATATCCTGAAAATGATTTATACAGGTCTAAGTTCCTTACCCCTTTAAGGTAGCTCCTAGGTTCATCTGATTCCAGGTCATGCATTCAAGCTGGGAGGTCATTTGGTATAAATTGTCACTGCGGAAAAACACTCACAGTTAGAAACACGGCCACATACACAAGGACAGAACTGTCTCATTTCAGTAAAAACTGAAATGAAGTTTTTACTTTATAGCACATGCCTTCTAAAATAATGAATATGTGAATCTGAAATGATTTTCATTTCATACCATCAATCTCTTCACTTACACACACACACAGAGCTAACACACACATACATACACACATGCACACATATACACATGCATACACACACAAACTCACACACATTGCAGAAAAAATGACAACAATCTAGTTGTTAAAGAAAAAAAAAGCCTCAAATCATGAACTCTGGAGTTTCTAAGGAGATAATAAACCTTGGAGGGAAGAGGTAGAGGGAGTAAGGCTTTGGAGAGTAGCACAGGCTGGACAGCTCAACAGCGAAGTTAAAAGCCCAAAGCTGAGAGTAAACTGACAGCAGATTAATTATTCGTGAAAGGGCCTTTACATTCATTTAATCAGAAGGATAAGTATCCTGTGGATTAGGAGAGTCCGAAAGGTCAGAGTGATGGGTGACACATGGGCTAATACCCACAGATGTGATGTCCAAGAGAAACAGGGCAATCTCAGCTCACAGCTGAGAAATTATTCTGCATCTATTTTATAATCCTAGTGCAAGTCAAATGAAGTTGTTTTTAAAAAAAAAATTAACAGCCCATTATTTTACATTAATACTTCAAAGGGGAAAATACACCTCCATGTAAACCAATCAAGAGCTGCTCTCTTTCCAGTCTGTCTCTCACTACTAACACATAAATCAATGGCCAGAAATCTACAATGACCAAGCCCTATTAGGAAGGCATTTAGGGCAGAACTGAAAGGGTTAATTATGAAATCTGTGGCCCAAGAGATTAATGGCTTGTCTGGTAACCTTCCGTCTAAACGTATTACAGAAGAAAATTTTCACCCTACCTCCAAGGCAGAAGTGAGCAGAGATAAGAACCATTCGCTACCTAATGCGTGATACCAGATCACAAATCCTGGACAATCTCCTGTCTTGTCCCAACATTCCTTTCTGTTGCTTCATCTGGCACAGGCCATCGGAGTTTTTAATTCAGAAAGAGTGTTCAGAGCCAACTGAATGGAACTGGGAACTTGTAGAGAGGTGACAGAAATCACGGCGCTCTGAATCACTGAATACTGTGCATGCTGGTTCTCAACCTTGCTTGATAAATAACAGAAGAGCCCATCTGACTCTCTATAATCTCTCTGCAAATTATTTAGAACTTCTTAAGGCCAGAACATGGGCTGAGGAAGAACCAGCTTCCAGGAGGAAATTTTTGCATATGAAAAATAAACCAACTTCAAAGTCCAAGTATGTGTAGCTTCATTAGTCAGTGTATATCTGGGCCCATCGTTCATCCCTGGGTCTGACTGGTTACTATGCTACCACAATATCCTGCATATCAATGGAGGGAAAAAAGATTAGCTTCTCCTGGAGCTTCTCCATTTGCAACGGCAGCCCGTGCTGGTCTGTGCCACCGCGTTTCGCAATTCCGCGAATTCCTTCTGTAAGGCTGATGTAATTAATTCCTGAAAGACCCCAACTTTTATTAGAAGTGCCAGGCTGCTACATTTACCACAGCAGAGTTTCTTGAACTTTCTTTGGGCTGACAGTTCATTAATAAGTGGCCTCCTCCACAATCTCTCTACTGGTTTTTGTTCTCCTGTGCCTTTTCATCAAGCAATCCGTTATTAATCGTGCCATTAATCTCAGCCAACAGGCCCCGTATTCCCCGGGTAGCTCTATATTTTTGTCACTGATTTTTAAAAAATTGTTCACCAACTAAAATCACTTAGCTGCAGTTGACAATTTTCCTGGGGCCCGTTGGGATGTGGGGTCTCTCTGGACTGATTTAATCCTTATGTAAGACTCAGAACATGATCATTTTAAAGGGTGACAGAGGCTGATGCATACTGATGAATGAACGATTTCCAAATAAAGGATGAATGAACGATTCCCAAATACCTAACCTTACATTTAGAGATTGTCTAAAACTGAATGCACAGCCCTTCCTATTGATTCCTAGCTGCATCGATACCAAAGGATCTCAAAGACAAGTATCTTTAAATGCACTTCCTTGATCCAGAAAGAATTTTCTCAAATATAGAACGTATATCTCATACATGTGTGTCTTCCTACAGGATATTTAATAAAAACTCTGTATTACATTGTTCAAAATGGCAACCACTAGCTGTGTGGGCTACTGAACACTGGCAATAGAGCCTCATTGAGAGGAAGCTTGGGATATACTGAGTTAAGTACAGTGTTTTAAAACAAGCTTCTCTTTTTCTTATTTTAATGTGACTACTAGTACATTTCATATGCACATACGGCTTACACTATGTTTTCTACTTGATGATGGTGTTTATAAGTGGAACTTGGCATGTGCTTCCCCTTTGGAAGCATCTGGCATCTGAGCCTAGTTCTCACTGTAATTTATGTAATAATCATACTCTCACAATAATTTTTAAGTGATACTACTAATTTTAAAGAGATATTTTCTCTTTGTGACCTTTCTCTATAGAGACCCTTTAGGGGTCAATGTTATTATGTTTTGAGTCTATGAAAATCTGAGCAAATTATTGTTCCACTCTCTGTACCTCAGATTTTACATCTGTCAAATGAGAAAACAAATCTTGGTCTCATTTTCTAGGGATATTGTAAGGCTCAAGGAGCTTGATGCACGTAATGGCTCTCCAAAGATGGTATGGGGAGAACACAGTCTTCTAACCTGTCACATTTTATCTGGCACATTTGTGCATTCTGGGTATCACTCCCAACAACTTCATGAAGTCATCACCCCCATTTGTCAGACAAGGACTGGGGCGCAAACGGGTACCTGGTGCTAGAATGACTGATGGCCCTTTTCCCTGCCTTTTCAGAGGTTCCTGGGCATGATTCAACAGCTGAACCTATGCTATCATTTATACAATAACAATATAGAGTGGATCTGGAGATGAAGACAAAACACCCAAAGGCACATCAGAGACTCCTGGAAGCTACAAGGATGCAAGATGCCTGTTGTATCCTCTCCTCCTGGCTTAAGATAGTGTATCCTCCCATGTCAGGTGACTGACTTCCCAACGCTTTGGTTGTTCTGATATCTCAGCTGTAGAGCTTCAGAAGAGAGAAGGTAGGAAGACTGATTGGGAGAGAAGAGATGGCAGGAAATCTCCAAGCTACTCGTGGGTTTCCTTAACCAGTTGCTTCAGCTGGCTGGCTGCATGGCAGATCTTTTTTCTCTAAAGCCAATAGGAGCAATGACAATAGCTGAACAGAGGGCAGAATGCCCATGTGAGCTAAAAATACTGGATCACCCCATCATCAGATTCTGATCTCTCTGGGCAACCGTTCAGCACCCAGCTCTCATCATGGAAGCCTGGAGATAGAGGCAGCATCACTCAGGGAACACTGACCTCTGGCAAATGAAGCAATTGCTTATTAAAGGACATGGTGTCAACACCCACCACCTCATCCCCAGAAGGGATCAGATAAGCAGGTGGTTTGGCTCAAGGCAGCCCCAGTGGTCACGTAGACATTTCAGCTCCAACCATTAAGCTCTGCCTGGTCGGAAGTAGACTCTGAAGCTACAGGCTGCCAAAATGTAGTCCCAAAGTCATGATGGTCTTTATAAGTAGATTTTTTTTAAGTCACTTGTTTCCTACGTAAGAAATGTTTGAAGTCAGAGGCAAGTGAGAGAAGAAAGAAATTCTATAGCTGGGATTAATGCAAGTTGGAGTTAAATAAAAGGAAGTCAGTCCCAGCAAAAGGGGAGCTTGAAAGGAAATCAGTAGTAGATCATATAGTTTGTTTTGGCCTGGATTGCAGAATTACTGTGTTCTTGACCTCTACACAAAAGAAAGGAAGGGGGGAAAAAAACTCCATTATTATCTAGACCAGACCTCCTCCACTCTTCAAATGCAGTGACTCCAGCACGTTTTCATTTTTAAATGTCTTCACTACATTCGGCAGAAGAAGGGAGAAAGGGTCTTGTCAGAATCCTCTAACTAACTTGATAGAGATCACGGTCTCTTCCAACAATGCATCTGTGGCTGGGCAAAGAGGGTCTCAGCAGAGGTAAAGCTTCCCATGGGATTGAAAGACAGTGGTGTTTTGTTTTGTTTTGTTTTGTTTTGTTTTGTTTTGTTTTGTTTTG
>NW_021604618.1:9353186-9369985 GCF_004785775.1 Grammomys surdaster | reverse complement strand
TGTTTTGTTTTGTTTTGTTTTGTTTTGTTTTGTTTTGTTTTGTTTTGTTTTGTTTTGTTTTGTTTTAAGTGGAGACACCCAGCATCATCAGTGGTAAAACTTTGAGAGAAAGACTTCTACTGTGATGGTCCAGCACTGGACCAAGGGAGAAGTCTCCATAGCCTCTCCTCTACCCCTTAAGCAAGGCACATGTGGAGAGACTTCCACAGAGCCCCGTTCCTGCACTGATCCTCTCTCTCCACGGTGCTGTGGAGGCTGACTGCCCTGAACTTTCTGCCCAGCAGGCTGCAGTGAATAATTGTTTCATAGTCTCTCTCTTGGTATTGTACCTGCTCTCAAGCTCACCAGCTAACCAAAGGAAAACCCACTGGGGATTCTATTTCTAATAACAAACACTTGCTCAGCATACAAGTTACAGGAATATTTGGGACTAGATTTTTCCCCCTCCCTGGATACGGGTTCAATTTAAGCCTGTAGCTTTGCTAACATGGCCCACCACCCTGGATGCCACTTCAGACCTTCCACCTCTGCCTGCTCTGTGGGAAATGAACAGAAGTTTGTACTATATAAAAATACACTGTACGATCTACATGGTTTCCCAAAGGAAGACAAGTGAAATGAATGGTAATTTTATTTTAAGGACACCTGTCATCTGATTTACGACGTAATTGAAGTCCAGTCCACTTGGTAAGCCATGGATATCCCTTTGACCTACAGTTTCCAAAATTCCACAGAAATTTTAAGGTCTACAGGTCAGGGCTCTACTCAACACATAAGTATTAGAGAATCATCATCATCTACGGCCATACCACCCTGAACTCGCCCAATCTCATCTGATCTCAGAAGCTAAGCAGGGTTGGGCCTGGTTAGTACTTGGGTGGGAGACCACCTGGAAATACCGGGTGTTGTAGGCTTTTAAAAAAGAGAGAGAGAAAAAGAATCATTAACATTCCATTAAAATATTTTTTAACAAAGTTTTTTTTTGTTTTTGTTTTCATTTTCATTTTTTTTTAAATTGGAGTAGTGCTATCTGCTAAAAAGTAAACATGGAACAAAAGAAAATCTTCTCATTAAAGTCTGTACCTCAGCTAAATAAAGCCAAGTAAAGCTATGGGCTAGAGCAGTGCTTCTCAATCTGTGGGCCTACAGAGCAGATATATACAGCCACAGTGTATAACAGTACCAAAATTACAGTTACACAATAGCAATTAAATAATTTTACGGTGTGAGGGCAGGTCATCACAATATGAGAAACTGTATTAAAGGGTCAAAGCATTAGGAAGGTTGAGATCCACTGGGCTGGAGAGATAAGTTTGCCTATTAAGAACACTGGCTGCTCTTCTAGAAGAGCAGAGTTCAATTCCCAGAACCCACCAGAGGCTTGAAACCACCTATTATACTTCTAGGGCATGTAACACTCTCTTTTAGTCACTGCATGTACATGGTACAGAGTTGTATATGCAGACAAAACAGCATACACCTAAAACAAATAAATATAACTTTTAAAAAAAGAAAGACATATGATATATAAAGCTAATAGAAAAGCAAAGGGATAGGTTAAAACAAAACTACATCGAAAAACTAACAGGAATGTATTTCACACAGTGCCCAGCACTTTTCAGAGTAGCAGTGAGGCTCACCCCATGCTGTAGGAAGTGGCAGCTCCTACCGTAGGAATAGGTTAGCAAGCAGAAGAGCCAAACAGTGAGACCTGGAAGCAATGCCCAGCTAGCTGCCTTGTCTGGAAAGAAACTGCAATGGATTCTGATGAGTGAGGTTGGACTTCACTACACCTCACTCTGAGAGATCATGTGGTTCACCCTTCCCTGAGATCTTGCTTCTGAGCAAGCACAAAAAAGTGTAAGCCTGGAAGTCTCGCAGAACATCACAGATGAGAAGAATAATCTGTACTCTAGAAGTCTTTAAGGGGCTTCTACTGTACTGAGCATCATCCCAATGCTGGTTGTCTGATGGTAAGGATGGAGCTGAAGGAGCCTGAAGAAAACTGCCTTTGACAAAACCCACCAGGGAAAATACTGCCCATAACACTCTCTATGGGAGGTGTGAGTCAAATGGACGTCTACCACCATGGGAGAGAATAAGATCATTCCCAGAGGACAGCACTCAGCTGTGAGAGGGGAGGTGCAGAGAGCAGAAGAATGAATTGGAGCCTCGCTATCTGAACTTTACTATTTCTTATCACGTCCCACCTGGGGGAGCACCACCTCTCAGTCTCTTCCTTTGTAAAATGGAGGTGATAACCCTTTGCCCACCTCAAGGGATAGTGATGTGGATGCACTATGTCAATATCCAGAAGGTATTTTACACTGACACCTGACACATGAGAGGTCTGTGCAAGCGTATGCACTTACTATTTATCCGTAAAAGATCTTGGCATAGAAAAGGGCATGTTCAGAATCACTCGTATTTGGAGTAAAAATGGCCTTTGGAATCCCTTCCATGGATTTCTAAGCTTACCTCCTCATCAGTAAGATGGAAGTTATAGCATCTACTCCATAGGTAATAAGATTGATGAGTGAGCTAAGCATGCTCCTGGAGACAGAAGATGGTGTAGGGACAAAAGAGACTTTCTTCAACTCACATTAGTACTCTGCCTATTTAGTGCCACAGGTGCAGCATTTCTGTGTCACAAACTAGAGAATGACAGTAGACCTCAAGCCTGGGGAGACAAAGGGAAGAGGGGGCTGAGGTAGGGGAAGCATCAGAAGTGTCTGCCTCAGGGTATCAAGTGCAACAGGGCAGACTTGCAAGTTGTTTCCCCCAAGGTGCTCTCAACTTTAGAAGGAAAAAGGTACCAAGCCAAGGGCCAGTAAGCAACCACACCACTGACCATCTGAAATCAGAAGCTAAGCCAAGTAGCCATTGAAGTTTGCTCCCATTGTCTCTGCTACTTGAAGATTACACTCACATGAGTGATTAAACACATTTCAAATGGTTTTTAAAATAGAAAAGTATGTTACCTTAGTACACTTGCCCTTGTCATTCCTTTAGAAAATCATGTGTATTTGAAAAGGGATTACTGATACTCTGAATCTAAGGCAAGCATCAAAGATGCGAGTGAGTGCTGCAAGGAAGCCATCTCTCCCTACAGAAGTCACAACTGGTCTTGCTGTGCCTTTACTTAGGAAAGCTATATGTTTTTAGGAGATCGTGTTAAAAATAAGATCAAAGCAAGTTTTAGAATGTCATAGAAAGAATAAAAGGATAAGCAAATATTTATGTAAGGTGAATCTGACAAAATTGTTTTCAACAATGGCCAGTCAGAAGCTGGGCTAGAAAATATGTGTGTTTCATATACAAGATATGATCTTGGTGTTGGGTGATATAGTTCAATGGTAGAGGAGATGCTTAGCATACTAAAGGCCCCAGTGACAAAAACCTGTGACAATCAGAACGACTTTTTTCCCATCCCAAGAGAGTAACCATAGATTCATCCCAAAGTCACATTCCATCACAGAATCTCCCCAAATCAAAAATCCACAATGGCAACTTCGTTTGGGAAAATGATACTAAATCATAGATTGTGATCACTTTATCCAAGATATCTTCTTGTGGCAAGCTCAGCCCTTCTGATGGATGCCCTTCCCAGAGTCCCTCAGTACGGGTCAAGGTTTGGGAAAAAAGGAATAAGCGATATAGAGTGTGTGTGCGTGTACACACACACACACACACACACAGAGGAGGGGGGAATATTATGTCTTGCCAGTCCCCAGCTCCCAAGAAGGTACAGGCTCCATCTCAACATTGACCACTCCCACACCAAGCTCTTCCTGACTGAGGGGACCAAGGCCTTCACACCAGGAACTGTTCCAGAGGTGCACGCGTGTGCACACACACACACACACACACACACACTTAGAGCTACTAGAATAACAGGAATGACACTCTAGCAATAGACAGGAAGGGTGTCTGTGGCTGTTGCCTCCACTCCCACAAGGGAAGAGGCTTCCACCTGGAGTGCATGCCACTGTTCTGGTGATCTGGGCCCCCTGAGACTGGCCTCCGGGTAGCACAGTGGCTCTGCACTAGATAGGGAGGGGGGGAAATGGATATGTCCCTCCCTGCTCCTTGTGCATAAGTTTCTTTCCCTCCTGCCTGAAGAAAAGCGATGTGGAATCCAAGATTCGATTAGATAGGATGAATTTTTCACGCCAAATAGAAACATTTTCGAAGTTAGAGCACTCCAGAGGGGCAAAATTAGAGGAGACCGGGCTTTATGCCTCAGATACCATGATGAGAGAGAAAGACTAGCCCCAGGGTCAATGCACCTGAGGCCCTAGGTTGCACTGCTGCACTGCAGGCTCCAGTGTCTACAGCAAGGACGTTCCCCTCCTCCACCTCAGGGACTGGAGGTCCCCAGGCGCGACATTCCCCCACCCAATCTCCCACGACAGACGCTTTTCCTTCCTTCATTACCTCACTACCTCCTTCCCTTGACGTCAGCCTCCCGGAGTCAAGGGGCGGGAGGATGGGAATGGGTTTGGGGCAGTCGGTGTCAGGATCCCCATAGTACAGGGGGGAGGAGGGAACGGTGAGGTAATGCGCACCCAATCCTCTGCAGCCAAGACAAGGCGCGCAGCACCTTCCAGCCTGTCATGGACCGGTGTGTGTGCCTCACAGTTACTAAGCAACGCTATCTGCGACGCGGGATGCCCGCCAAGTTCACCCAAAGTTGAAGAATAAATTTGGGGAAGAAAAGGTGGAGAGTGGAACTAGAGACCAGAGGAGGGGGAGGGGGCAGAGTTTAAATGAGGAAAAAAGTCGAACTTCCTTCTCTCGGGAGCAAGGAGGGGTTGCGTGCCTATGCAGACATCTCCATGATCACCATCTCGAGCAAAGGCCTCCAAGCGTACACAGGGCAGTCACAAAACACGTCTACAAAATCCTGCCACTGGCCAAAACTTAGAGGGCAAGAGTAAGGGGAAGGATGTGGCCCACTGCTTAAGTAGTTTGGCCTGTGTGTTCAGTTGACACGGAAGGCGTTTAACTAGAAAGACGGAGTTAGAGTGGATTTGGTCACTTTTTTTTTTTTGGTCGGAGCAAGTTAAAGGCTCATGACCGGGCATGGTGGCATATGCCTTTAATCTCAGCACTCTGGAGACTGAGACAAGGGAATTCCTCAGTTCGAGGCCAGACTGATCTACAGAACAACTACCAGGACAGTCAGGAAAATTCTGTCGTAAAACCATAGAAAAGAAATAAGCCTTCAAAGCGGCAGTTCCCTTTTTATCTCCAAACACAACAGCCTTCATTTATATGCAAAGCAATAACCCAAGCCACCCGCCTTAATTTGAGTGTCTAGGTCTACAAAAGACCTCTTTTGCCTCGAGTTGTCAACGTCGCCCAAAGTCAGGCTCACGTGCACTTCCCAGAACCTAGTCGCCCGCACTTTCTTACCTGCTGTAGGGCGTCCTCAGGAGCAGAGCCTGGCTGCCTGTGCAACTGTCCGTAGGGGTGTGGCAGCCATACACTGGAGGTGGCACAGAATACTGCTGCTCGCCTGCCAGAGAGTCAAGGGCAGCAGTGAGCGAGACTCCGGAGTGCGAAGCACAGGCAGGGGTTCTGGTGCAGTGGGGAGCGTGCTGAGCCTCGGACATTGAGGTCTGGCGCCAGCTGTGTGACAGCGAGGCCGCCTCAACTCAAGGACTACTTCCTCACTTTAGGTTGCTCTGCCTTCACTCAGGCATTGGTAGCCTCGCCTGAGGGGCGTTTTTTCTTAGCATACTTGGAACGGAAGGAGATTCGATCTTTCAAATAGGGTAAAACAAGCCAGTATTTCTAAGGTCCCTTTAAATGTCGCTTCCTCAATTTGCTAGGGATTGAAGATTCTGATAGGATGCGGTAATATAGATGGGGCATCCGGTAAAGACCCGCATCTTTCCCACTCACTTACCCAGCGAGCCCTGCTGGCCCATGGTGTCCTCGTGTTTGAAAGAATGGTTGGGGAACTGCGCCGCATGATGTGAGGGCGTGTGGCCATAGCTGGGCGCCCCGTCGAAAGTGACCGTGCTGTATCCTGAAGAAGAGGCAGGAGAAAAAGTACAAAGTCAAGTAGGTTTCTGAAAAGGCAAAAGTATCAGCAGGACCCGAACCCAGGTGGCAGCGGGCACCCGATCTCCGAATTTGCGTCAGCAGTAGAGCCGTCCTCTGCCACCTCTGCCACCATCACCTCAGCCTTCTAGGACTTCAGGCTTGAAGCGAAGGACCAAACTCTGTGGTGGGAACTAATCTTATCCTTTTTCCCAAATAAAATCCCAAATTCTCAGCTTTTCCCCAGTTCTTCTGTGCCTGTCTTCCATTGCTGAATAGAGCCTCCAGCAAGTTGGGTGCAAAAACCGTCGCCTGCCTGACGGAGAAACTGTCTTTCTTAAAAACAAACAACACCATGGCTCTTGCGCTGAGGCGGCTCGGCCCAGAGAACTGGGTTTCCTCCGCTGACCCCGCTTTGACTCAGGACTGTAAATCAAGGACCCGTGCACCAACTTTCATTAATTACTCTGAGCCAGTTCAACGGTCTGCGCTTTAAATGGACAGAGTAATTACCAGGGCATGTTACCTCTCTGGACTGCACGGCCTGACACCAAGACACCCAAAGCCTTTAGGAAAGCTTGTAGGGGCGGGGGGGGGGGGGGGAAGGACCCTTCCAGTTAGGGCGAATCTTGCCCCACAGGATACTGTCCCTACCTATCCCTGTGTAGCAATGTCTCAGCCCCTTGCCTCCGTTTCCCTGCTGAGAAGCTGAGGCTGGTGATCTCCCCTCTCTCTCAAATGCATGAAAATCAACGTGGAGTCTTGAAAATCGAATTCTTTCATAATATTGTTACTAAGTTTCTATAAACACATTCCCCACCTGTTTTGCCAAAGCTCAGGTTGGTGTGGAAGGGGACATCTTCAGGATCGGTCTAGAGACTTAATTGAGGCAGGGCCTCCTCCTCCCCTCTTGGTGAAGCTTAGAAGAGAGAGCCAGGACTTACAGGATAAAATGCAAATGAGGGCTGACCCTCACAGAGTGGCTACTCCCCCTCCCTTCAGGGCCATCGCTGTAGCCCCAGTGGCTTCCTACTGCGCAGTCTCTAAATCCCAATAAATTCTAGGGGCTGAAGTGGAATAAAGTGTCCACCTGAAGTGGAAATTTCTGGTTTCTTTGGAGACTCAGTTATATCATATGATGTTTTTACCCACCAGTTGATCGATTGAGGTCCTTCAGTCAATAAGAGGTTGCTGAGACCATTCATTCAGTACAGGGACAGCAGGCCAGCTATCTCGAATTTCAAAATACAAAGCGGACATCCACTGCCCAAACAAAAGGGTTACTCCGGCGCGCAGTCAATGCACGATACCGCTTGTGGTGTTTTACAGTGAAGGGGAGAAATGGGGTACCATGGGAATTGCCAAGTTGTATGCTGGGAAGGCTTAAGTGACCGGGAGAACTCTGGTTAGTGATTGAGGGATCAGCCAACTTTCCAACCTGGATGAGCCCTGAGTTTCTCTGCTTCTGAAGTGAGGAAAGACAACCCTCAACCCTGATAACTCTTGGCTGTGGGTTAATAAGTACATGTAGCCCTCCAGAGTTTTCCTTTTGAGAAACAAGGCCTGGCTCTGCTTGAGGCCTACAGCTTACAAACGAAATATGGGTGCAAGCACCCACCCGAGTTTTCCCAGCAGAAACACGGAGTTTGTGGAAAAGCCCTTAAACAAAAAAAAAAAAATAGGGGAAGGAGGGAGAGCAATAAAGAAATTTTCTCTAAACGAACCCGTCTCCATTCCTGAGCCGAGTAGCCAATGATCTCAGGCCACTCACGATCTCAGACCTGCTGCTCAGCCGCTGGTAACCAGAGCTGCTGGTGCCCCGGCTGCAGCTCCCACGCCGGGGACCTCGGCTCCGCAGTCCGGAACTCCGGCTCGAGGAAGCCGGCACCCGGCAAGGCTTCCTACCCGCCTTCTCATAGACGAGACCCGCAAACTTCGGCCGAAGCCGCAGCCTTGAGCCCCTCCCTCGGGTCTCCTGGGAGGGGCAGCAGTGAACGCGGCGGGATCGGAGGGAGAGCTCTTTTAATTAGAAGCTTATCAGAACTCGGGCTGATTAGGAACCCGCTGTACCGGAGGACTGAGCTGAGCCCATCTCGAAAAGGGCGGGAGTGGGGGCTCGCAGAGAGATTGCTGACTTCGCGAAGTTTCAGGGTGTTCAAAGGCTTCTTGTTCAGGCCTCGGAGGGAGAGGCCCTCGCAGCCAAGGTAGCCACTTTCCCACGGTTGATCTGGACCAGGGAGGGGAGAGCAACCTTGACATTGCGGGAAGGAGAATAAGGCTCTGTGCTCTCCTCCCCTGCCTCCACTGCGGAGGAGCCCGGAACAGGCTGCCCAAGCCTGGCCCTGGAGAGCTGAGGGGGAGACCCAACATCAGGCAAGGCCAGGAAGGTGTTCCGGAAAACCCAGCTGCCAAGGGATAGGTGGAGTCCTCACTCCCACCCAACAACAGTCTTTGATATGACCGGAGGGGGGCGCCTTTGGCCCCATCACAACTGATCTCCCCTCACGGACTAGCAGGGCGGAGATCCCCAGGGCCTAGGCTATCGCTGATAGGCGCACTACAGGGCAGGAGGTGGGGGCGGGGGTCAGAAGCTGACTGCCAAGCCCTGCATCGGTCCAGCCTAGGAAAATCCTCACCCCCACTTCTGGGTCCTGACGGACTTCCCAACCATCTCACTCTCGTAAGTTCAGGGCTTGTTAGGCTGAGCAGAGAAAATCCATTTCAACCATGGAGCCAGAATTCTGGGAGAAAATAAGAGAAAATGTGAGTTCAAGTCCTACCTCTGCCTCTTAAAGCCTATTCTCTCAGTGACTGGATTTAGGCACCCAGTATTAAGAGGTTCTTTAGATCTCAGTGCTTCTTGTGAAGTACTATAGCCATTAGCTGTCTTAACGGGTGATCTACAGCCCCACTACATCCCACCAAGTAAGGTTTGCTTTTTGCTAAATTAATGTCTAGAAGATTGTGGTGTCGGCTATAGAAGGAATGGGGGTGGGGATGAATGTCCTTAAGAAACTGAGGAAGGAAGGAATGAGTGTCATAGTTGCTCTCCCAGGCTTGCAAACAATTCCTCTGGACAGTAGAGTCGAGCAAGCTGACGGCCATTTTCACATTTCCTAGGGACAGCTGACAACATCTCCTAATCAAAAACCCCAAACTGTATCCTGCATTGTTGAATGGGTCCATAGGAAACCCTAAAGTAAAAGGAGTGAATATTCAAAGAATCTCGGATCTTGAGGGTCCCTCCTAGTTGCTGGGGGTGGGGGGTTGAAAGCAAGCAGCTTTACACTTCTCACTTCAACTCCCAGGAGCCAAGGAAACCCACAGGCTCTACTTGCAGGACCCACTTGTTTTAACTAGGAGAGAAAAGGGTAAGTTTCCTAACAGACACCTGCTTTCAGGTATGTCTCTACACAGGCCTTCACTTGGTTTGAGAAGAGCAGGGCCTGATGTGGAGCCTTCACCTGCTGCCTTCACCTCATTTCCCAAGGTTTCTTCTGTAGCAGCCCAACCTGTCTACTCCAGAAGAATCTGTATGCTCCCACCACCACCACCTCAAGTATACTAGCAATGCCCTTCAGCTTTAAATTCTCAGCCCCACCCATCTTCTACTGTGGGTTTTTTTCTACAAGACCCGCAGTGCAGAATGCTAAGCTCACACAGAGCCTAGAAAGACTCAAAAAGATGGTGGCCCATTAGTATTTGCTGGCCAGAGGATTATAGATCAGTGAGCGTCTCCAAATATCAGCCATGCTCACTCAAGGCATACACATGGGTGATGGTGGCTTCTTTTCTGACCCAGGGAGGTTTAGACGGGCTGTGTGTTCTGTTTTTAGACTCTGGTCAGATCTCCTCCCGTTTTGCCTATAACTTCTGACCTAACCCAAACCCGGGTTGTCCATCCCAGTTCTCCTCTTAGAGGCGAGCAAACTGACCTGGAGGGTTGCCAAAAGTAACACCTGCCTACTAGAAAGTGATGGCAAGATCAGGGAGCCTCTGCAAAGGCACCAAGCTCTTTCCTCAACATCTCTTGTTCAAAACTCTAGTTTCATTTATCAAAGACCTAAAATGGAGGGACCCCCAGAGTTGAGCTCCAGGTTTCTTCTCCTCAAGACCAGGGGTTCCCGTTCTTCAGTGGTTTCGGTTTCGTTAGGGCTTCGAGCGGTCGAGGTGCTCCAAACTAGATTCAAAAGGCCCTAGAGAGCCCTTTGGCACCTCCTGCACCTCCCCCAAACGGGGGCCGGCTCTCCTTCCCCCTCCCCGCACATTTCAGAAACACCCAGATCAAGGACATCAGAAATTTTGGTCCAAAAAAAGCCGTCTGTGTCAGTAAAGATTTTCCTAAAACACCAACATCGACTCAAACGAAATTAGATTCTCAACAGCAAAGGAATCAAGTGAGAACAAACGAAGAAAATGACAGGGGCCCAGGAACCACGGTTCTGTCCCGGCGCTAACGAAAGACAGGTGTCTGGTCTCCTGCTAAAGTTAAAAAATAGACTCATACATTGACTGAAGACCCGCCAATAAACTTGTTCTTGTTTCTACATCCCAAGGCTTATGAAATCTTTCCCCAGCCTAACTTCGGTGTACGTGACTAGGAAACACACAAGGAACGCCGAAAGGAAGAAGGCCACCTTTTCCCAGCCTCACTCCAGGGATTTGGTTCGGTACTGGTTGGAGTCGGACCAGACAGGGTGTTTTTCCCATCCCCGCGGCCTTCGAACTATTGAACTCCAGGAGGGATCCTAACAATGCTACCTCTTTTTGCAAGGTACTCGGGAACACTGACTAGGTTCCCCCAAAGTGTTAATCCTTCATTCCAAAACTCTCTACACAGCTTAAGGTGAGCCTGGAATGAGTCAGTGCCTATGGAGAGCTCGAAGATTTTAGGGTCGGCTCTTTGGGTTTGTCAGAGATAGCAGAGGGGGTCCCTAAACGTCAGTCCCACTCGGAGTCCTCTACTTAGTCCGTCTACCCTAGATGCCTTAAGAGTCAACGCCTGGTGAGGCCTTACGTATCAGACTTTTTCCTGGTGTAAAGTCACACGCTACAACCAATCCTCTCTTCCTCCTCCCGGGGAGTTCCGAAATCTCTAGGACACCCCGGGGCCCCAGATGTCCTCCCGCGTCCTGCGAACTACCGGACTCTGGGGTCGTGTTCGGCAGTGTGTAAGTGGTGGTGGTGGTGGTGGTGCGGTGCGGTGTCACTAGAATTTGACAGAGCCCACTCCCCCGGTCCGCTACTTTCAAGACTCCTTTGGAAAGCAAATGGGTAAGAACTGGCATTAGGAAGGAACAGAGGAGGGGAGAAGCGGCATGGGACCAGGTCACGGAGCCACTACCGCGCGTGGAGGTCGCGCTGTCCGGAATCCTTACCTTGGTTGCGGATAGTGGGCTGGCTCTCCAGGCAGCTGGGCAGGTAGGGCGCATTGGGGAACATCCTGGCTTGGCCCGAGGATGCCTGGCTGGGCGGGGGAGGACCGAAGGGTCCGTAGCGACAGGCCCCGGCGGTACCGGTGAACTGGCCCGAGAAGTGCAAGGTGAAGGCGCTCAGGCACTGCTCCTCGTGCGGCTCGGCGCCGCCCCAGCTGGGCTCCTGTTTGATGAAGGAGTGGGGTGGCGGCGGAGGCGGCGGCGGAGCGGGAGGAGGCGCGGGACCGCCCAGCGACCCGTAAGCCGAGGCGCCCGGAGGCGCGAAGTCCAGCACGGGCGCCCACTGCGCCGCGCCGCTCACAGGGAGCCCGCAGCCGCCGCCGCCGCCCAGCGAGGACACGGCGGGCAGCAGCGCGTTCAGGTCCCGCACGTCGGAACCCATGAGCTGCGGTTCGGATGCGGACCGCTCTCCGCTCCTGCGATCCTGCGGACTCTCGGCGCAGGACTTGGCCCAGATGCTGCGGGGTCCTCGGTCCCCAGGCTGCTCCGACTGCTGAACGCACCCGGGCTCCCGGCGGAGCGTGTGCTGAGACGCCGGCTCCGGGACACACGTGGAAGCCGGCTCCTGCGACAAGAGGAAGTCCAGGATCGCGGCGAGGAGGCGGCGGGCCCGGGTTCCTGGGCTGCCGTCCTCTCTCTGAGTGGGTGGGTGAATGGGTGGGTGGGAGGGAGGGCGGGAAAGGGAAAGGGGGAGCGGGCAGGCGGTCGGGCTGCGGAGAGCCCCGGGTGTGGGCGCTGCCTTGAACTCCTTACCCCAGCTGCCTGGCTGCCCCCAGCTTCCCAAAGCTCAAATAAGAGGGGCCGGCAGCAGGGAAGGAGGAGGAGTCAGGATGCTCGGCCCGCTCCATTCACACTGCAGCCCTAGCCTAGCTCAGCAAAGCGCGCTGCTCGTCCGGGTTACTCGCATCGGGGGCGTGGGGCGGGCCCGAGGGAGCGTTCAACTCGGAGACACCCTCCTCTCTGGCCCGCCACGTGCTTTCAACTGGTCTGTATGGCAAGCCTCCCCCTGCTTCCCCAGCTGGCCTTCCCAAGTATAGGCGCCTTGAGGTAAGGCCCTCTAGGTAAGTAGGGAGTTCCCTCGGCGGCGTCGGACCGAGGTAGGAGAAAAATCGGGGTTGTTAATCAGAGAGGGTGGGGTGAAGGGAGGGGCAGGTGGGCTCTAAGAGGGCGGGAACCAGAGAGCCCAGAGAACTCTCCTGGGTTCTGAGGCAGATAGCCTAACTTTGAGGCTTATCTCCTCCCATGTCCAGAACTCTAGAGCCTAAGTGCGGGGTCACTTTAGGAGGTTCGTCCCTCTGGGTTCATAGGTTGAGGGTCAAGGTGAAATTGTTCGGGATGGGTAATTATGAAGTGTGACGTCACTTGTGATAAGCGGGACCTTTTCGGTTGTCTAGTAGTTGGTTCTTTGGTATGGTTGGAACCCAGAGGGCAGGTGCTGCCTACAGTGTAGATGACACTTACTGGCCCTTTTTGGCAAGGGGTATTTAAACCTTACATTAGCTGGAGGAAATTTTCAGCTGTTGGGGGGGGGGGGTGCTGCCGTGGGAGGCGCTTAGCAGAAATGCCCAGAACCTACTCTGAGTGTGGTGGGAACGTTCTGGTCCCTTACTGAGAAGAAACGGGAATGGAGAAGCAAAGCTGCTTCTCCAAGCGCGGCTTCTTCTAGTGATGAGGGAATGATAACGGACCTGCGGTGATTGATCAGGAGATGCAAACCAGTTAGGCTAACCTAGAGATGAGCCTAGGAGAGGCTCCATTGGCCCCTGGCTAGAGGCGTGTTCGCACTGCCAGCCCAGAGAATTCCGAGAGTGGCTTCTCAAAATCAGCTCCTCCACCTTGTAACTGTTTAGGAATCCCTCGTCTTAGAACAGGTGTTTGGGGATTGGTTTGTACACGTTTGGGTTTCCTAAAGCAGTGGACTCCATGGAAGAAAGAACCCGTAGGCAAGTAGAAGCCTACAGAGTGGCGAGTGTAGAGGGTTTCGAGGGGCAGACTCGGGGACTCTTGGAGGCAGCAGCGACTGCGCAGCTTGGGAATGCCAGGAGCGCGGGCAGGGAAGCCAGGGATTGCAGTCAGGCATCCTGAACCAGGATGGTCCTTGAAGCCTTCCAACTAAACCTGTAGGGGACAAAAACAGTCAAGGATGTTGGCTGCAAACAGGAAGAAACCTAGCGTTTCGACAGTCTTAGTGCATTCTCCCGGTTGCTGCACACTGGTTTTAACTCACACGGATTCGAGAATCCAGAATCGTTGTGAATTTGATTAGGGCTCAGAAGCTATTGCCTTGAGCTATTACCCATTCCTCTTGGGGCTATACAATCTATATAGGTAAAGAATATCCACGAGAAGGTTAACAGCGCCACATTATCCGTTGGTACCCCTTCACTTTCACCGTGGTGGACCCCGTGCATGCGTTCTGCTTTGGGATTTTGACTGATTTGTAACAGACTAGAAGCCCCCCCCATTGTCCTTCCTTCTTTCTTTTGTAAAAGAAATACAGGGCCCTCACGACAAGCTTCTCTCAACTCCCCTGTTGTCTACCCCTAACTGTGTAATAGGGCCCAGGGTTGTTGGACTTCTTGGGGAAGACAGGCCCTTTGGGACACAACCTCTCAAACTCAGCTTGCCTTGAAAGCCCCACACCCCTGTCCCCACTTCCCTCCTCCTGACCTCGTATTTCTACTCGAAATTGTTTTATTCCCTTAACTTGGGGGAAGAGGAAACCTTCATGAAGAGTCGGTGTTTCATTACCAAAGGAAACTGGAGATAGTTTCTTTTTAAATCTCCTGCAAAATTTTTGGGAGGGAGCTGAGGATGGAAGCAATGTGTAGACAGGTCGGTTTGATTTGATCTCCTGAGATTACTGAATTTCAAGAATGGAAAAGGACATACTTCTGAGTCCAGCTTTAAATTTTTCGTGTTTGCCTGGGAGTGGGTTTGTGAGGTGGGCTAGCGAGAGAGGAAATGGGCGTTCAGAAATTGGAACTCCTCTGTCATTGTTTTTCTCAGAATTTTTTAGGGGAAACCGGAGAGCATATGTTTGACTCCCTTTTCCTCCAACTTCTCCTAGCATAAAAGTAGCAAGAAGTTCCTATCAGGGTGGAGAAATAAGTGCGGGGAAACTCGGGGAACTGCTGCAGTTGGAGGACCCCTGGTCAGACTAGAGGCTCCTGAGATTTCCCGCCTTGCCCATCCCGTGTCTAGAAGTCCAAGCGCCAGAAAGCCGGTGTTCTGGGACCCGCAAACCCTTGGGATCACAGGATACTCCATTCCTCCCACGTCCCATCTTTCTCTGGGTACTCCAGCAGACGCCTAGCTATACTGACTTGAGTACCCTGAGCTGACTGTGAGAGTGACATACAGCCTGGCCAGGGGGTGTCGCACCTGCCGCCCACCCTAGACCTCCTTCCTTTGAGGCCCGCCGGGGTTCCAGAAAAAAACGGAAGGTGATCACGGCTAACTAGGAGCTCCCTACACTCTTCCTTTTTCCCATCACAATGGTGCAGCCTCGGGCCTCGAAAGGATCAGTCTAAACTCTCTGCTCATAGGCAAAGCCAGCGATTAAACTCAAGCCAGAGCTAGCGGAGGAAACTGCGGCCCAACAGAGATAGGAAAAGCAAACGGTACAGCACTCTAGTTAAAAGCAAGGTGGCTTGAAACTGAGATTTACTTCACTTGCCAACCAACAGCTGTATGACCCCTGATGAGTTCCGTAGTATTTTTGAGCCTCAGTTTCCATTATTGTTGGTCAAAGGAGAAAATATGACAGTAACGTTCTACCTTTGGGGTTGTAGGTAAATCAAATAGGAAGACAGTGTTCTGTTTACGACAAAACTACTAGATTTTGATACTATTATTGTTCAAAAACAGATTTGAAAGATTTTTGCCGAGCTCAATCAAAACCCACAACTTTCAACGTCCGATTCGTTCTGAGGTGGTTTAAACCACCGTCTCTGCTTCTTTAGTACTGATGGAATTTGGAAGAAAAGAGACATTGGCAGTCTAAGTGGCTTCCATACACGTCTTAGAGGGTGTATAAATATTACAAGATGAAAAACATCTAGACGGAAGGGGAAGCGAAGATCTCAACCCGGTCTTTCATCCCGCGGCAGTCAACTGCATCTGGCTCAGCACAGCCTGGCGGCTACAGCCGTGACCCAAGGGACCAGCGCGCACGCCAGGGCCGCGATCTGGCGGGTCACCCTAAGGCTGTTGACAATTGAATAAACACGCTGAAGCCCTGCGATCTGTCAGTGGCTGAGGCCGCCAGCCCGCGCCCACAGCCAGAGGATGGTGCGAGGAGTGACCCGACCTCCAAGCCACCAGTCACCGGGTTAGCCGCCGCCCTAGGGCCGGGCTGGCCTTCTTGAGCCCCAGGAGCAGGACAAACACGCCAGCGCTGTTCCTGTCTCCCAGTGTTTCTAAGCCAGCAATCCGCCCAGGGCTGCAAGAAAACGCGCATAGGGCTCAGTTTACAGACTGGCGCATTTGGCAAAAAAAAAAAAAAAAAAAAGATTCATTTTTGCAAAATAAAAGAAAAAAATGTAAACATCGGAGGACCTTTTGTGATACAGTTCATCCCTAGGCTTCTTCTTTTATTCGAAAATTGTCTGGATCCTTTATTTAATTCTTCCTTTTCTTCCTTCCTCCCTCCCTCTCTCCCTCCTCTTTCTTTCTTTCTTTCTTTCTTTCCTTCTTTCCTTCTCTCCTTCTCTCCTTCTCTCCTCTCCTTCTCTCCTTCTCTCCTTCTCTCCTTCTCTCCTTCTTTCCTTCTTTCCTTCTTTCCTTCTTTCCTTCTTTCTTTAAACCAACCTTCCATCTGGGCTTCAGACTCTCCTCCCTGGACTGGTTAAGGGGCTAGAACCACCTAGCGCTGCCTGGTGCAAGATGCAAAATTTGCCCTTTCCCCCAGATCCTGGTGCCTGGAGCCGCAGTGTTTTGACGCCATGCCACGGGTTCCCCAGTTCCCCAAGAGCCCCCAATGAAAGGATTCAGCAGCGCTGCTTCTATTATTATCCCGTAAATCTTTTTAAATTCTGGAACTAATTATATAGAGGATATGTCTCAATTTGTTCTGCATTAATGCCACAGTGGGGATGGAGACCAGGCCGTGGTCAGAGCAGATATGGAAGCCCATGAAATTGATGAACTGAGAGTTGCTTCCAGTCCAGAGCGCACCATCTGGAATTCCAGTCTGAGGTTACAATTAGAACTCCTGACCCCAGATTCAACTTTGCAAACAAGGGGAGGGGGCGGTGAAAAAAAGGAAGAAGAAGAAGAAGAAGAAGAAGAAGAAGAAGAAGAAGAAGAAGA
>NW_021604618.1:9247405-9353176 GCF_004785775.1 Grammomys surdaster | reverse complement strand
GAAGAAGAAGAAGAAGAAGAAGAAGAAGAAGAAGAAGAAGAAGAAGAAGAAGAAGAAGACAACTTATTCTACACCTGTTTAGAGACAGACAGACAGACTTTAATCTTCTCACCTTAGAAAATTCTTTCAAAGTATTTGGGTTTTTTTATGTTTTTAATCCTAGAAATGATAATATCCTTTACAGGCAGGGCTTCATCTCATACCCTTCACTCCTGGCTGCACTCAGTGTCACTTTTCTGTCAGCATTGGAATTAATTAAATACGAATGAATTATTCCTCAGAAAACTAGCTAAATCTAAACATCACTTTGTGATTTCCCCTTAGATAAGTAGTATATGCAGAACTGTATATGGACTAGGAACTCCCTCCCTCCCTTTCCTGCCCTTTCTTCAGTTTACCTTTAATCAAAGATTGTATTTGTGTTGTAATTGTATTTGGATTCTAATTCAGCAGAGCAATATCTTCTTTCCTCTAGTATTATGTTCTTTTATATTTTTTTCCTCTCACCTTGACTCCCAGAAGAAACGAAAGACCAGGCAGAACTGGGGAATCTGTTAAATTTATTAGCATAAATGCCTAGACAAAACGAGTGAGTTATAAATCATTTGGACATATTAAGCCTGAAGTCAGCCCCTTGCCAGGGTCCTGGTGTATACATGTTCATATAAAGCACAGTGTCCCTTCTCACTCTCACCCTAAGTAAAAATGTAAGAGTATCCAAATGTTGGATTAGGAACATGGAAGGTGGTCTCAGGGTTAACATGGTTTGGGCTTCCAATCTGTGACAAGGACAGAAACTCTGGACAGTCTGCATTTTGGACTTCAGCAGAGTCGTTTTATTATCATTGTTGTTGTCAGTAGTAGTAGTATTTGTTGGGGGGTTTGTTGAAAAGTCTACAAGATAATATGTGGTGGAGTGGGGTTCAGAGAGGGGAAAATCAATGTTTCCCTAAAACTAGTCAGCTTCATAAAAATCTAGTTAGAAACATCCCTGGTGCTTCCTACAGATAGCAGATTAGCTTTCGTGAAGAGCCACCTGGGTCTCTGTGTGTGCCCAGCTAATCGGCAGGGGCATATGTATTCACTGAAGGTGGATGAGGAGAGTGGTGGGGGAGGCAGGAAGAGAGATGTTTGACAGAATTCCTACCAGGAGTTATCAAGACAGAAATCAGACAAACTAAGCCAGTGAGGCTTAGCTGGAAGAGGGGCTTTAATGCCAAGCTTGACAACCTGACTTTTGTGCCAGCAATGAGACCAGGGAACCAACTCTGGAGAAGTTGTCTAATTTCCACACACTGATGCTGTGACACCCACCCCACAATGCACGCAAAAACAATCAAACCATCTTTTTACAAAGCAAACAGTTCAGGGTGCTAGGTCATTAACACGACTATAAATCTTAGCAAATTAAAGCATCTTTAGCTTTCAGAAACAAGTGTCCTCAAGATTTTCTTTAAATCAAGACACTCCTCTCCATCCTCAAAGATACGTGTACGTTCGTCTGTTCAGTGCTACCCATTAAGCACCTCATAGTGACTGTACAGTGGTACAGATCACCTGCCAATAAAGTAATTGAACTGGGAATTCAGTAGTGATAGGAGATAGCCTTCCTGAACCCTCAGGAACCATCCATTCCAGGAAACACCCAGGCAACTTTCTGTGAAACAAATCAAATACATCCACATACCCAATCTAAGTACTATAAAACAAAACAAACAAGCAAATGGGACACTATAGGACTGGTCAACTGATGGAAGGAGCTCGGGAGGGAAACAACCTAGAGCCCTTGTTTCTTGTCACCTCCTGCTCTGTTTGAATGCATTTGAGAGTGTTCTAACCTAGGCACAAATAGAGCTGGTTTGGAGGATTTGGAAAACAAGGTGTAGAAATGTCTCTGCACAGCCTTCACAGTCTCCTTAGAGTTAGTTACAGTTATTGAGGCAAAGCTAGGTAAATCAGCACTGCCACCAGCTCAGTGACTCTGAAAGTCACTTAAAAAAAAAAACCTTAGTTGTCCTGTTTTCAAGGTAAAAAATGAGGCCACTACCTACTGCTGTTGTGAAAAGCCACCACCAGCACTCCGAAAGAGTGGCTGGCTACTCTTCCTATAGATGTATTATAATTTGTCCTGCTTTGCTTGTTACTAACTGGCAAGTTCTAAGCTTAGAACTATGAATTAGAGCAGAGAAAAGGGCAGGAAGTAAAAACTTTGTTAAGAGTTTAACCTTAAACAAAACTCTTGCCATTTCAAAGGAAACTGAAATTGTTTGTCCTAAAGCAGGAAATAAAGGGATTTTATTTTTAAATCAAGTGGAGATTTTTCAAGACTAGAAGTTCACATAGGCTTGTAAGTAGGGGTTGCACTGACTATATAGCCACACATCAGGTGTGAACAGTATGTCCATAATAACAAAGAATTCAAAGTCAGGTATAAAACCATGAAGCTCCAGGCTGGCCTCTGACCTTGAGGAGATAAAGAAACCCTCTCATCTTTCAGTACTGTTATCTGAAATGAGAATGATAATAGAAACCAAAGTGCTAGCTAGACAGTGCAGAGGACCAGCTCCTGCTGCATACGGACACAAGAGAAAGAAGATGCTTAGGGGGAAAGTGCATACTACATTGTATGTGGGGCGTGTGTGTGTATTATAAGTGTGCAAGTGCATGTAATTATGAGTGTGTGCATGCGTGTGTGAGTGTATGTGTAATTATGAGTATGTGTGTGTGAATACAAGTGTGTGTACATATGCATGTGCGTATGTGTATGTGAGAGTGTATGTAAAGATATGCTCACCTTCATGCATGTGAACAAAAGAGGTCAACACTGGTGTCTTCTTTGATTAATTTCCACTTCATTTTTTTGAAGCATGGTCTCTCCTGGATGGAACACTCAGTGATGTAGCTAGAATAGCTAGCTGACTGGTTTACATGGGTGATGGGGTTCAAACCTCAGGCCCTTATACTTTCGCAGAAAGGACTCTTCCTATTGAACCATCTTCCCAGAATCTGCTGTCGCATTTCTTGAGCAGGGCACCTTCCTCGTGGGACAAGTGAATCGGACCATACACATAAACTTTTAGAACACTACCAAGGACAGATTAGGTGCCACTGTCACTGGGATACTCTTCTCTAGTTATCGTCTTTCTGAAGCTTAGAGTTTTCCCTGGAAAGCTTAGAGTCCCCTATGGACATTTTCTGAAGCTTAGAGTCCCCCCCCCACACACACACACCATGAACTTTTACTTTGAAAACACCTTTTAGCAGAAAGAGCCAGTATTTCAGGTCAGGGTGCTAAGGCTTGAGTTCTCCTGTGCTCTTATTTCTTGATTTTGGGTGACTTCTGTCCTCTCAGAATCATCATTTTCCTAACTGAAGTGGAGTGGATGGCAGCATCATTCCATAGATTTGTTCTGAGAACAAATTGACACAGCCAGGAAAAAAGGCATTATGATTCGGTTATACTTCTACATTTTACACAATGCCTGGCAAAGGAAAATAGACCAACAAATGTTGATTGAATAATGGAACAAATGAGTGAATGAAAAAAATCAAGCAATAATCCTAAAATCCCAGTACATTAATATATATATATATATATATAAAATAAAGTGCTTGTGTGGTACCTGGCATATAATAGGATTTTAATAACTGACAGTTATTAAACTTTCAGTTTGGTTAATCAGATAGTAACCTTGACTAAAACAATAAGTTGGCCAGCCACAGCATGAATTACAGCATTCACAGAACGGTGTGTTCTGTGCACACAATCACACACTCTAAGCACACACAGAAATACATTTCCACCTTCTGTTTGCTTTCAGTCCATGTCGCAGTCTCATTCTTTCATGTGTAAAGCACTGTACGGTCATGTCACCGCACTGACGAGTGTCTGACTTTTGGTTTTGTGCCCTTTATTGAATCCCCATTGTTATTGCTATTTACAACATCTGAAGAATACCCAGCATCTCTCAAGGACTCTGACAATTCCATGTTTTCCCAAAGAAGCAGGAAAGTGTTTTCAACAAACGCAGAGAAAAAGCAGTTTGACCCTCTTCCTGGAATTACCACGTAGCATTTATTAATAGTTCTGTAAACAAGCTTAAGCACGGTATCAGCTTGCTGCTCAAGAATTACACACGTTTATGAGAAGTCACTCAGGAGAAAAACAAGTCAGACTCACTGGAAATCTAACACTATTCCATAGTGCGTTTACCCAGGACCCCATAAATCACAGGCAGTGGGCCTCCTAACGTGATCAGTCTTCCAGATCAGAGACAGCCCCGTCGCTATAGAAATTACACCCAAAGTGCGCCATGGTTTCCTCGACTGATACAGAGGCTAATTATAAAATTTCCCAAGAGATAATAAATATTACACTCCAATCAACACGTGTGATGCAAGATAAATAAGAAGCACATAACTTAGCCGGGGTTCTCTATGTCGGGTACATGTTTATCTTTAGTTACCTCCCACCCAGGAATAGAATAATCATTATCTATGGTGTTTACTCTATACCTGGAGGATCATTCATTTAGGGCAGGACTGTGTCAATTTGAGCTGCTCACCCCAGTTAAATATAAATGGCTCGCCCTGGTTGGAGTGATGAGTAATAAGAATATGCTGTTTACTTAAGGTTTTTGTTCTATGCATGGCATGGTAGAGCAGGCCTTTAATCCTAGCACTTGGGAGGCAGAACCGGTAGATCTTTATGAGTTCAAGTCCAGCTTGGGATACATAGTGAGTTCCAGACCAACCAAGATAGATATGGATATGTATGTATGTATGTATGTATGTATGTATGTATGTATATAATGAAACTCTGTCTCTAAGTAAAAAAATTTTTTTTGATTAGTAATGATTAGTAAGATGAAAAGGTTGTCTCATATTAAGATATTAAAAATCGAAGGATGAAAATAAATATGTAGTCAAGCAGAAAGATGTGGGTCTGAGAGCCTCCTGATAGCCAAGCAAAAAGGAATTGGGGTTTTGATTTTTGGTTTTTTGCTTGCTTGTTTGGTTGGTTTTGTTGTTGTTGGTTTTGTTTTTTGTTTTTTTTGCAAGAGATAAACTTTTCTGTCACTAACACTCTAGAAAAATGTATCACACTGGACTTGCTATCCAGTGGCGTGAACAAGAGTGCTTTAAAGACGCTGGACAGTCTCTGCTTGGAAGACTCTTCCTTCAGCCCAGTCTGAATCATCCAAGCCCAATTAGTTCATTTTTAGGAATGTCCTGTATACAATCTTAAAATGCATCCTTTATTCTTAATCATCAAATAGCTGAACATGAACTCACATGTGGCTAAATGCCTTATCCCTGCGTCCAAAAGAGTTAAAGGAAGAACTGAGGCACTGTCACAGGAAAGCTTTCGTAACTGACCACTTGCTCCCCAGGAGACATCTTATGTGCCGGGTCCAGTGGTTCTTACCCTTCTTAATGCCGTCACACTTTAACTCAGTCCCTCATGTTGTGGTGACCCTCAAACATAAAATTATTTTTGTTGCTACTTCTTAACTGTAATTTTGCTACTGTTATGAATCATAATGTAAATATTTTTGGAGATAGAGGTTTTTCAATGAGCTTGCTACCCATAGGTTGAAAACCACTGACTAGAGACTTCTGTCAACACTAAATGCTGCTGCCGTCCAGTAGGCAGAGGCTACAGATGCTATCACACACTCCGGTGCAAAGCACAAGGCAGACATTGAGATCAAAAGACTGTCCAGCTTAACACAAAGCAATGCTGAGTTTGAAACTCTGCCTCAGAGCACCATCAGTAAAAGACAGTGGCTTCCTGTCTACTGGGGGATAGGGCTGTGTAAAATCAGAAAGTGTCTGGAAGAGGGAGCCTCGGGCTGTGTCTCTCCACTCCAGCTCCTTCCCAGTGGAGCCTGGAGATACATTTCCTTAGGCTAAAGAAAAGTTGATGGAAGAATTAAGGTGTGACAGAAGCAAGACCTGTGGTTGGAGTCAGTTCACAATGGGAACTTTGGAGACACTAGTTTAACTAATTTGACTAGTTTAACTAGGAGACTCTGTGTGCAAGAATGAGAAAGTCAGAGGACAGGCAAACTCAGGGCAGATGCTTCAAGATCCCTAAATACTGCTAGTGTGTTTTGAAATCTCACAAATCCAAGGCAGCATAAACTTTTATGTTCGCAAAGATCATCTCTGGAATACTGGCTCGTGGTGTATACATGGATACATATTTTGCTTCTTCTCCCCCACGTCCTTTCTCACCACTTAAATAATGAGGGTTCACTGTGACTCCATTTTATATCACATTAACCTTAAAAGCGTGTGCCCACTTTAAAATACAACCTCTCAAGGCACAGAAAATCCTGAACCCCTGCTGTAAGTCAATGACACTGTAGGAATTTCTGTTAAGAAATATTCCTATCCGGTTCTCTGTGTCAGGTTGCAGAATATCCTTCTCTGGAGTCATGAAACCCTCTGAGGAAAGACTACAAAGCTGAGTCCATTGGTATTAGACATCTCACCCCTCAAAGTTCAGCCAGGAGTAGGACAAAAGCCTTCATCACCGTGTTGACATGTTTTCTTATGGTACAGGAAAATCCTGCTGTTACCCAATTCAGCATCCCAGGCAGTTCGCTTGCCTAGAGACTTATATTTCATGTGTTTCTTTGATGATCTACAAATAAATTAGCAAGATCCACTGAGGTCTGCCATCGTATATGCATTACTAGAGAAATCCGAGATGTTGAAAAATGATCATAATTTATCAAATCCCAAATCTTCCTTCTTGAAAACCAAATAAATATCATCAGCTAGCTTGTATACCTGACATGTTTACTGCAGCCTTCCCACCAGCACTTCCCACTGTCCTGTGTTCTCACACACTCTTTTCACAAATCGTGCCTTGAAAGAAGTTGAAGGAAATTCAGTCCAGGGAAGAAAGATGTTATCAGTTGGGAAGGGTAACCCCACTCTAATGGGAGAGGTTTGGAAAGCCAGAATCCTCCAGTGGATGTGATAAGTCCATGAGATTGGAATCCAGGATTCTACACTGGGACCTTGGAGTCAGTATGAATAATTGGGTCCTCTTTCAAATAAACACATTGTGTCGTTATTATTATCGGACAAGCAGGGACATCTGCCCAATCAAGCTCATCCTGTTTCCTTAAAGATAATTTTCATTTCTGAATGCAGTCCTGTGTCCATCACAGATAGATCTGAGCGGGAAGCAGAATACCCATCCTGCCTCTCATCCAGCTCTGTGCTCAGAAATTAGGTTTCAAAAGAGAGAGGGTTACATACAGTGCCACAGAATGGAGTGCTTGTCTAAATTGCACCCACTGAGCTTTTGTGAAAGATGAATCCTGAAGTTAGCTGGGCTTCACTGTTTTAAAGGAAACACTACCGTGTCTTGAGTATTTCTGTGGGTAGGAGGAGTCTCAGCATTGCTAAGCTCCCATTCACCTCTTCCTAACTCAACCTGGCACCTCTTGAGTACCACCCAGTTGGATGGGATATGGAAACCATGTTTTCACTAACTTGAGTCTTGTTTGCAGCAAGTTACAAAATTCAAAAGACTTTTGAGCGCTCCCAGTCTCACCTCTCTTTCTCAGAGGGTTGCCAAGCTGGGCCTGTGTGAAGGGAGAACCATTCACTTTCCCTTGCCAAGTAACATTTACACAGCACCCAGACTGGGAGGATATAATATCGGCTTTCAGATTCTGGATTTGCTATAGGATTTGATCATAATTGTGGCACATTCTCCTATAAGAAGTGTCCTTGGGGACCAGTGAGATGGCTCAGTGTAGATAAAGGCACATGATGCACAAACCTGACAACCTGTGTTTCATGGTAGAAGAGAGAATTCTGCAAAATTGTCCCCTGACCTCAAAAAATACCTTGAATAATAATAATAATAATAATAATAATAATAATAATAATAGTTTTAAAAGGAAGCATTACAGAAAATCATCACTTATACCAGACCCAGGAATTCTCTTTAGCTCCACCCTGCGTTGCTCAGCCAGACTAACAGCCACTCAAATTTCACAGAGAGGGTCTCTGGCAAATGTGTGAATACTTAGCTAATCACAATGTTGTCAGAACTAGAAAAACGTCATGGCACTTCACTGGGATAGCTAGCATGTTAATGGTATCTTTTCTAGAAATATTCACTGATGCCTGAAGCAGACGTTGTTCTGGTTTGGAAAAGAATGGGAAAGAGGGGCTGGGCAAACCCGAAAGGCCAAGCTCTTACAGCTTCGCTGAGTAGCATAGTCAAAGGAAGATAACCAGAAAATCCCCAAAGAAATGGCTCATCTTCTCCACCCTGTGTCTTTGTTGCCTGTTTGATGCTGATGAAATTCCAGCAACCTTCGGAGGGAGTATTACACAATGTGCAAACATCACAGACATTTACCAAAGATCACATCCCAAGACTTAAAACAAAATACAAGAAAAAAAGCAATTTCTCCCAACTGGGCTCCCAAAGGACCAAAAAGCATTTTAAACGTGTCCAGTAAGACATTAAAAATAATCATCCTGGACAGAAGTCAGTCCCTTGGTTGTTTTAATGTACTTTTGTCGACAAACAAGGGCAGTTTTCAAAACCACTGCCTTGGCTGACTTTGGAAGGTCCCTAAAATAAAAGTATTTGGGTGACCTCAGAATTACTGGGCAAGAGTGACCAAAGCTGTGGATGGGGCTGGAAAAGAAAAAAAGTTCTGATGATGTTTGATGTCAAAACTAAAATATTGCCACAATCAAGACATGTTTCTAAGCTGAAGTTTATAAACAGAAACAACCCTACTGGACTGGGAAATTCGGTGATCCCCTTTAAAAGGGTGTTCAGATTTTTCAATGTATAAACTCATTCCTATGTGTCTCAAATGGCTCTCTGTGGAGCGGCTGCTTCAGAGAAGTGGAATGTGGTTTTCCTCTTCCTCTGTCCTCCTTCCGGCTCCGTTCTCTTCCTATAGTAGCCCTCGCTCTTACTAGCCACCGCTTACTGCATGCTTGAGGCTTTCATCCATTCTCTTCGATTCTCGAAAACTGCCATTTTAAGAAGAGGTCCTTATACCCATGTCCTTGACAAGGACTGGATGGCCACTGCTCTCCATACAGTGTAGCCAGAGCAGCAGTTGTTGTGTTGAACAGAATATTCAGAATTCAGAATTCCAAATGGAAAGGAATTGGGGATAACTAAGAGATACACACCAGCATCAGCCTTTGGCATCATCACCCAACTGTGAGCTAGATCACAGCCAGACTAGCAGCCCAGAGTGGAATTCCATTGCTCTGTCACAGAATGTGTCTTCCTTTGCACTGGTCAGGCTCTTCACTTTCTATTGGTGCTAAATTCTAGCATTCTCCATTCTACATCCTTGAAATAAGTTTTTGTTATTGTGTTGCTAATTACAATGAAGAAGAATGCCAATTCACACTGTGGGAATCACAAAAAGAATCTGTTCCTTTAGGAATCCCAAGGTGGTTATTGTTTTCTTCCCATCTCTATATCCTTCTCTTTCCAAAAGAGAATAGGTCAGGTACTTGGGAATCACCCAACCTCTAAAATGTATGTCTTGGTTCTGTTCCTTTTGAAGTCTGTGGTCATAACACAAAGCCAGCAGTCAGAGGCCACTGGCCTGAGTTCAACCCAGGAAGTATGAACACCATTTTCATCCAAAGGCATATTTCAGAGACATCAGTAAAGCTTCCCCCTCACTGAAGCTCCTTTCTGAACCTTTAAGAAGTATAAATAACACTTTGGGGCTTTATTCTGGTCACTTGGACCCTTCACAGAGCATGCTAACAACAGCACAGAGATAATCATAGGAAATAACAATAACTACTTTTTATAGAGCACTTGCTAAGTGACAGCCACTGGACAACATGCTTTCTAGGGTTATATTGTGTGATCCTCATGGAAATGCCAAGTTTTTAAAAAAGCCATAGAAACAGGGCTGGGAGAAGGGCCCCGTGATTAAAGCACTTGCCACATAATCATAAAGACTAGAGTCTGTATTTCCAGAATCCATGGAAATGCTGGACAGGAGCTGGGGACCACTTGTAATTCCTGTATTTGGAAGGCAGACGGGAGATACTTACAGCAAGTATAGATTAGCTATACTGGTAACTTGTTCATCTGAGACTCCACCTCAGTAAGCAGGATGGAGAGCAACTGGGGAAGTCTCCTGATGTCAGCCTCTGGCCTCTCCATGCACATGTGCACATATGTATACCCCCCACATGCATGGACCTACACACACATGCCAACAACACGTATACATGAGAAAAAAACAAACCCTGTCTTTGACTGGACATGTGACTCCATGATGGAGTACATGACAATCAAGCAGTCATTCGGTCACACAACTAAATCTCCTTTTTTTAACATATAAGACACAGAGGGCTTGTCATCAGTGCAAACTGGGATGTGAAGCTGGGATGTGGCAGAGCCCAGGAGGATGTGAGTCTAAAGTGACTCTAACCACTGTGCCATGCTAGAGAAGTAAGCGAAGCCATCCATTGGTCCCCCAGTCATCCATGTGGGTTAGGATCCTGCAAGAGACAGAGATAAACTCAAGCAGAGCCATTGAGAGATATTAAATGCACAGTCTAATTCTTAAACTGTAGAGAAGACTGAGTAAAACTAACCAGGGCGCTGCACTTCCAGGCTCTGGCCAGCAGGGAGCCTGTCCCCATCCGGTGGCAGAGAGAACTTTTCAGAACCCAGACAGATCAAGTTGAAGTCACTAGGGAGACTGGAGAGATCCATCTACAAGGATGGCTGACCTCCTGAAAGGAACACAGTAGGCAGCTTTTTCTTCCTCCCTCCCAGTAGTGGTACTGAACATATTCAGCCAGTATTTACCGTTGGCCACTCTTGGAAATGGAAGTCTGGGTGCCATCAATCCAGTCAGTGCAGATAGTGTCCGGGGCTAGAAAATCATCAAGAAAGCAGGTATGGGGCCCGGTGGTGGTGGCGCACGCCTTTAATCCCAGCACTTGGGAGGCAGAGGCAGGTGGATTTCTGAGTTCGAGGCCAGCCTGGTCTACGGAGTGAGTTCCAGGACAGCCCGGGCTATACAGAGAAACCCTGTCTCGAAAAACAAAAAACAAAACAAAACAAAAAAAAGCAGGGATGGAGTTAAATCTTACATGTCTCAAAATGACTTTAGCCTTCTCTTCACTGGTGTTTGACTGTTTTGATCATTACAGAACAGCAGTTATTTTTACTGTGGCTTTGAAGATGTTGTTCTTTGCACTTCCGCATCTATTGTTGGGTTTCAGAAATCTAAAGCCATCCTTTGCACCAAGCCCACAAACGAAGCTAGTATTTTCTCTCAGGAAGTTGACAGGACCCTCTCTTTAGGAATCCCCCAAATGGACCAACTGAATCCCTATGATTATTTTCAAAAATATCCACATATTTAATGAATGATCCCAACCAAACATTTAAATGACAATTTATAGAATCAGAAAACAAATCACCAATTTTAAAAACAATTCCCTTTCTCTTACATAGTATTTGACTCAACCTAACATAAGAATCAGGGTTTTCGCTGCTGTTGTTCTGTGTTTTGTTCAATTTTATTTATGACAAGATTTTATTATATAGCCCAGGCTTATTTCACAGTCAAAACTCTCCTGCCTCCACCTCCCAAGTATAGAACTTATAAGCCTGTCCCATGACACCCAACATAAGTTTTATTTTTAAATGTGATTTTTGAGCAAATAACATTAAAGACAAATATAAAACAATTCACGCCTGAAGGATCATTCAAATTTTATTTCTCCTCAGGAGTTAAAATGCCCCAGTTATTCTGTCTCCCTATGAAAATAAGGTCCCAGGTTAACTTTGAACAATGGGTGTGTTTTCATAACAGTGGGAAACCACATTCTCTTAAAAGCAAACAACACACACATGCACACATACACACACACACACACACACACACACACACCAAAACAAATCAGGCCTGCCAGATACTTCTCTTAGCAGGTTGGTGTGCTTTCTTCAGAATGGTGTGCTTTCTTCATGATGAGCTTATTGTTGCCATAAAGATAGCAGATCTGGGAGGAAAGGTTGCCCCCTTCTGGGACTCATCATCCAGTGCACTGTGGCCCTGGCACAGAGTAACTGGTGACAGAGACTCTTTTGTGAGTTGCAACCTTGTAATGGAGCCAGAGTTGGTTGGCAGGCTATGATTTCCATGGTCCACTAAACCCAGAGATGAGCCTGGCTCTGGGCCACAAATGCAGTCGACAAGCCCGCTCTCATTTACTTGCTGCTGCCTTGACTTTTAATATTTTAAACAATGGAAATGAAACCACCACAGTGGGGAGAGAACAATGGTATTTTGACAAATGGAACAAAGACAGACTCTGACAGACCATTCAGGTCAGAAAAAAAAATAAGGCAAAGACTCAGGACCTTCTGCTCCCTGCCAAGAAGCCAACACCCCGTGTGTTGGGGGAGGCCAGTCCCAGCAAGATGGTCAACCAGGGGTCCAGCAAGATAGTCATCCCACTTCATGGTAGGGGTTCCAGCGATTGAACTCTTAACGCTGAGCACACGTTCCCCTGGGCACCCTTGCCAGCCCTTATTTTAGGACTTAAAACACAATTATAGTAAAATATGAATACATGGGCCCATACAATCACAACACCGCAGAGATTTAAGAAGAAAGAGATTGTGAGACTTATGGGAAAATGTTCTTTTGTCTTCTTAGAGATGTGCTGAAATGGTCCCAATTGAGTTACGGCCAGGAAGCTGGTACAGACTAAGAAACCTCTTGCTACCTTTCTGAGTCCAGTAGTTCTCTAAAGATGAAAATTAGGAAGCATTCATTCACAACCTTAAAATTATATATTATATTATATTATATTATATTATATTATATTATATTATATTATATTATATTTATTATATCATAATGTGTCAGGAAAGTGAGCTGGGAAAAAGGTTTACATGTGAACTATTAGCGTGTGTGCCGTTCCCCACCCTGACTCCCACAAGAATGTGTAAATCGTACCCCACGGAATGTAAGCTGCTGGGGCTGTTTCATAAATCTGCCTAGCAATGAGCCTCACAAGGCCTTGCCTGAGAACAGGCCTCAGGACGGGAAAGTCTGCAGATGTCTAGTGATTAATTGGGCTAGAATCTGGCCACTGACAATTTCCTCACAATGTTTTTAATAATATTATTTTTTGACAAAGTGGTACTTTCTCATGGAGCTTATTCCTAGAGTAGGTAATAGGTTCACCCTCCTGCTCTCTGGAAGGCCTTGAATCTTAACCTAAATCCTGAGAAAGTGGAAACTTCACCCACCTCTAAAATAGGATGTGACTTCACTCAGGACTGAGTCTTGCAAGTTTGGCATGCAGGAGAGGAGAGAGGTCACCATGGAAGCTTGAGCCAGTTGTTAAGCTGGGAGCTCACTCCTCCCCCACACCATCTTTTATGGAAAAGTGGATTCTTCATATTTCTGTTTCACACTGTGATAGTCAAGAAAAGACTAACCAGTACATCCAAATCCCCTCAGCACTCAGAGTGCCTTCACGTAAACCTCACTTCTACCATTGATTCCCATATTGACCATTAAGATTAGAACTAAAATGAGGGGCCAGAGAGATGGCTCAGTGGTTAAGAGCACTGACTGCTCTTCCAGAGGTTCTGAGTTCAATTCCCAGCAACCACATTGTGACTCACAACCATCCGTAATGGAATCTGATGCCCTCTTCTGGTGTCTGAAGACAACTATAGTGTATTCATATACATAAAATAAATAAGTCTTTTTAAAATACTAAAATGAACCAAGTGAAGCACACCTTTAATCCCAGTTCCAAGACAGCTAAGAGAAATTCTATCATGAAAAACAACAACAACAACAAAATCTCCTCAAATGGTAACTATATCAGTTTCTCTTTATATTGCCAAGATAGATATCTTGTTATCTGGTGTATTTTTGTGACTTCGATTTATTCATTCAGCAAAGATTTGCATATGGGGACTGGGTGCGACAGCTTAGAGGATAAAAGTTTGATCCCATGAACCCATGTGGTTTTTAAAAGACAGACATGGTAGACAGAACAGGGAGGAAGAGACAGGCTGAGCCCTAGGGCTCTCTGGCCAGGCAATCAAGCCTCTTTACAAATTCCAGACCAGTGAGGGAGACCCTGTCTCAAAGATGGGTGGTACCTGAAGACCAAGACTAGAGGTTATCCTCTGGCCTTCATATAGATATGTGCATGCACATGTCCTGACAGCCTGCATACACAGATCTACATACATATAATGTGCAGATGTGAAAGACACAAAAGTAAAATAGAAATCTCTGAGGCCCCCAGGGCTAGAGCTATTTCCAGACTGCTCCCACAAGGTTAAAGGACACAGCCTTTCCATGTGGTAGGCACTATGATAGCCTCCCCCAAGATGTGCCCATCCTGATATCTAGCTGGCACTTGAGAATATGTTTCTTAGAACAGTGAAAGAGACTCTGCAGGGATAACACATTGACACATTGAGAGAGGAGGCTATCATGAGTTAGCCGGGTGAGCACAAGGTGGTCACAAGAATCCTTATGACAGCGAGGGAAGGTCAGAGGCTGAGATACAAGGACATAAACATAATGAGAGATGCAGTCGCTCCAAGGGGCCACAGCTAAGGAGTGAGGACAGCCCTGGAGCTGGGAAGGCCAGTAGCAGAGGCCAGGAAAGAAGCAGCAGGGTCGCCAATGTCTGAAATCTAACCTGAGACCCAGTTAGGACTTCTGATCTCCATATCCACTAAAAGTTATATTTGTCTGTTTTAAACTACTAACTTTAGGGTTGTTTGTTATTCCAGCACTTGAAAACAAGGACAGTCCCCACCCCATCCAGGACCACACCTTTAATCCCTCACGGTTCACACTGGGCACATGCCCATTCTCAATCAACTAAGAAGCAAGTCATTTGCCATCCTCCAGGGTCTACACTCCAAGTCACCCCAGAATGTGTTCCTCCTGGCATTGTAATATAGACTAGTTACTTTAGATTTTCTTTCCCAATCTTTTAAGTATGTGTACCCTTGGTCAAATCAGAGACATCTCTTGGCTTGATGCTTCCATCTTTAATTCAAGAGTAGTGAGGCAGTGTGTCTCCAGGGGCCGCAGAGAACTGTGAGAATTTGATGAATTGGACAGGAAACATTAGCCATGACATGTGGCGTGATGTGGTTGGTCAATGGTATCATGGCTCTTCTCCTGCACTAGGGTTCACATGGCACTTCAGTATGGAAACACACACACACACACACACACCAGTTGATAGTCAAGAGAAGATGAATGAGAATAGTGTAAATTGTTTAACTGCAATCCATCGGGACAGACTTCAGAGAAGTTTGAGAGGTGAAATCGAGGTCTTTCAGTGAATCACCTTCAGGGGATGACACGTGCCTATGTGCTTAGGATGACAGAGTAAGGAGCCTGGTGGGGCCATGCTAACCCAGTATAAGGCAGTCTTACTCTGCCTCTCTTCCTCCAGTCTTTTCCTATTTCAATGTCTTTTCTTCTTTTCAAATAAAAGACATCAGAAAAAGGAAGGAAGGGGGAGGGAAGGAAAGGTATGGGAGGGAGAGAAGGGTTGGAGGGGAGGGTTAGAGGCAGGACTTTCTGGCATGCATGGGAAAGCAAGAGACTCAGTCTCTACCTGCATTTCAGCTTGTTGGTGTCAGAACTGTGAAAACTTTGTAATGGGGCAGAAAGAGGAACCATGAGATAAGAGAAGAAAGCAGAGAGGTCGTGAGATGGCCTAATGGATTACTTTGTCACCAAACCTGACAACCTATGTTTGATCCACTGGCCCTACTGGGTGAAAAGAGAAAACTAACTCCTGTATGTTATCACCTGGACACCATACAAATTGTGGCACACCCCAACAATAAACAAAAAGTTCCATTTTAAAAGAAAAGTAAATGAATTAAAAATCTGGATTATCAATCTATCTAATTATTTATTTATGAGACAAGGTCTCACTATGTAGCTCTGGCTGGTCTAGAACACACTATGTATACCAGACTAACCTTGAACTCACAGAGATCAGCCTGCCTCTTCTTCCTCCCAAGTGCTGAGACTGAAGATGAGAATTTCCATGTCCAGCCAGGTTGATTTTAAAACAGACGACAGACAAACAAACAAACAAACAAACAAACCCACATCTGTGGAGTAAAAAAATATTTTTAAAATATTCCTTGTGAAAGTAAGGCAGAGCTGAAGGAAGGAAGTGGGGACTGTTCATTCTATTCTGGCCTATTGAGAGGATATAGGACATCACCAGGGACTGATGGGGAAGAGGAGAACATTCTAGAAATAGAGACAGTAAAATTGTTGTCAGCCCTAGATTTGTCCTCAATGGACTCAAGTATAGAAATTTCTGATAATCGCCCTGTTCAATTATATCTTCAAGGAGCTGGTGAGATGTGTTTTGAGCATTTGTAGTCATGCACTCATTAGACTAAGTATATGCAGTTATTTTCAGAGATAGCCCACCTTACTGGCATGCCCTATGTCTTTAATCTCTCGATAGTCCACTAGTTTGAATTACTGAAGTCAGGGGATGCCCCCTACCCAGAAAACCCTCTGCTTCTCTCTTCCCAAAGTGGCTTCTACTCAAGGCAAAATGTTTAGCTTGCTAGGCACTTGTGTCAGGGTCTGTGATTTGGCCTTGCTCAGCAGAAGGGAGACAGGAAGGCATACTTTGAAACTGTAGCGAGCCTTTGAGCTGATTGGGTTCTATTATGGATACAAATATTAAGAAAAAGCCTCTGTTCCCATCTTGCTTACTGTGAAGGTATGGGACGAGCCGCTCAAAGGTTTGCTGATTTGCCAGGCTGGCTGATACTGATCGGTACCATAGGCAGAGGGGGCATGGGAACAGGAGGGAGAGCCACCTTCCTGGGGATGCTGTGGAGATAAGGACAGCTCCTGATGTACCCACAGAGAGGGGAGGGCAAGGGAACTGCTCAGATCCCAGCCTTGCCACCAATATGTTGTGTTCTGTCTTCCCTACAGTTGGCTTTGATGCTTCAGGCCCCTAAAATAAAAGGACTGGAACAGATGATCTCAAAGGCCTCTTCCCCCAACATTCTTTGATTCAGGCATTTGGAGCATCTACAGAGGCTGGAGAATACTGCAAGGCATGAGTGTCTGATAAGAAATGACAGGGCTGCTGGGGAAGGGTGGAGTTCATTTTCATTTTTTTAAATGGTACACCCTTTGGCTGTGAAACGGCCTTTCTTAGTCTTCGTTATATGGAAATACTGACATAAATATTTGAATGTGGATGTCTGGAACTGTAAAACATTAAGAGACGGGTTTCTCTGTGTAGCCTTAACTGTCTTAGAACTCACTTTGTAGACCAAACTGGTTTTGAACTCAGAGATCCGCCTGTCTCTGCCTTCCATGTGCTGGGATCAAAGGTGTGTGCCACCACCATCTGAACTGATTTTCAACTGTATTTTAGTGATTCATAATGAAGCATTTCCAAAGAGAATTAAGCATCCAAACACAGCAATGTCTAAGTATAAACTACACAGTAGATACTAACACAAATGATGACAAGTCTCACTTATTGTATGGCTCATTAGTAATTTGATTACATATTGAAATCATTTTCATATGTTAGTCTAAATAAAATATGTGACTAAAATTAATGTCACCTATTTCCTCTTCCTGTTTTAAATGTTACATGTGGGCTGGCTTTGTATGTCACTGGACCACATTGCTCTTAGGAGTAGGGTGGAAGAGGGCCTGGCCAGGCTTAAAATTACTTTATTTGCTTATTTAATTTATTTCTATATTGTTTAATCTTTGTCCTAGTACATGTGAGTTACTTTCATCATTTACAAAGAACAATAAATGATCTTGAGTCATTCAAGCAAAGTTAATTCCCATGATTATGCATGTATATATTGTATGTATAGGTATCCATGTATGTGCCTGTGTGTGAGGGTAAGCACATCATGGAAGTCAGAGGTAGATTGCTTTCTACCTTAGTTTTTGAGACAGTATCTCTCTCTGAGTCTGGAGCTCACTGATTGGTTAGACTGGCTGCCTAAAAAGCTCTAGGGATCCTCCTGTGCCCACCTGTACAGTGCTGGAATTGCAGGGGTGTGTGTCCCACGTGCTTGCCTTTTTACATATGAGGACCAAAGACCTGAACACAGGTTTTCCTGCTTGTACAACAAACACTTTTCTGACTGAGTCATCTCCCAAGTCCCCCTAAAATATCTTTTGAAATCTTAAGAAAACTGTGAAAATCTTCCCCCTAATTCATCTCCGTGAGACTGTTGGCAGAGTCTGAAACAAATGTTATCCCATCGGTGACAATGAAATGTCCCCAGTATCTCTCTGATTTACCAGCAGTTCCTAATCGCCTGAAAGTCACCCCCCTTTTTTTTATTACTGCTATCATTAACAAGGTACCCCTGCTTGACAGCCATCCCAGCTGGGTTGGTAAGGAAATGTTTTCAGGGAGTAGGAGTTAAGCCCAGGAGACCTGGGGGAAAAGGGGGAAAAAGATAAATAACCTTTAAAGAAATTTCTCTTCTTTTTTTTCCCCCAATTCCCTCCTTATACCGTATCGAGATTCCCCAAAGCTTTGGGGTCTGTAGCTCTAGGTTGAACTTCTTACCTTACTAATTGACATAGCCAGGATTTGAGCTTTCCCCCCACAGACTTGTCTGTGTTACACTTAAACATGCACTGGCTGTAACAATATCACTTTCAAAGGAGCACTAATCTCCTGAAGTCATCCAGTCAGAAAACATTTGCTTGTCCGTGTCTTGTGTCTGATCTGCGTGTGTAAAAAGAAGAAGATTGGGGGAGAAGAAAGGAGGAAGGATGAAGAAAGAACAATTGTACTTTTTTCTAGGGTGGGAGTGGGGCTGTCCCACATATCCCAGGCTTGTCTCCTTTTGCTATTAGGACAGGAATGACCTTGAACTTCTGGTCCTCCTGCCTCCACTTCCTGAGCAGTAGGATTACAAACCATGAGCTACCCTGCCTGGTTTAGGCAGAGCTGGAGATAGGATGCCGAGACTTGTACAAGGATGAGCGTGCTCCCCGACTCCTGGGCTCCCCAGCCTGCAACAGGGAGCTTATAAAACTGGACTTTGCGCCAATATGAAACTACTTTTCTGACTCTTCTTGATTGCATCATCAGTTTTCACACTGTGTACCCTCTGCTTCAAATCCAAGCTACAGGCTCTATACAAACCTAGAGGCGCCTCACTTGAAGGTCAGCGTGGAAGTGGCTTGGAGTAGCTGTCAGGGTGGCTGCAGTTCTCAGAGAGATTAGGAAATAGCTATCTATGTGTCTTCAAAACTGTGTGGGACTCATATCACCACCCCCACCTCCCTGGATCATGTTTGTCTGTTTTTGTCTTTTTCGCTAGACTGAAGAATCTAGTAAGTCACCACTATGGCCAGTATCCAGCTAAATCCAACCAACACCCAGCTCAGTGAACATGTACCAGTTACTCCATGAAAGAGTGAGTGAAGAAATGACTGGACCTGTCATCATCTAAACACTGATGAAATTAGAGTCCATCTCAACGAAGGACCTGAAAACATTGGTAGTACTATCTGTCTAATCACGGAACAGTTGAAGTGTATTATTACGGGCTATCAGCCTGCTAAACAAGGGCGAACTGAAACACATACGTCCCTGCTTTGGTTTACATTGTGGGAAGAGAACGGAGGCTGAGGTTAGGCATCAGTAAACTAAATGTTAACCTCTAGTAAGCTCTGCCAGCAGTAGAATGAGGTGTATGATGGAGAACAGAGGGGCCACACCAGCTTAACCAACATCTCTCCCTCTGAGGGACAGTTAAGGTGAAAAGCAAGGATGGTAAGGTCCAACTTTTTTTTCCCTCTGATGTTGGGGCTCAAACCTTTGGACTTACCTGCCAGGCATACGTTCTATGGCTGTGCCACATTATACCCTTGAGGGTCACTATTAAACTATTAAATCCTACAGGAGGAGGCAGTGACACAGGAGAGACAGAGAGAGAGACAGAGAGAGAGACATGCAAAGAGACAGAGAGACAGAAACGCAGAGACAGAGAGAGAAGAGAGACAGAGACCGATAGAAAGATGAACATTTCAAGCACCTGGAGCAGGGCCAGCTGCCTGTGCCACTCACTGCTAAACGAACAACAGCTTGAACTCGGGTTGATTCACATGAGTTGGAGAGCATACTAATTTGTATGCCTGGCCTCGGGTCACTATCTGTGGGAACCCACGTGCTGAGAGTGGAAAAAGAACGACTCCTCTGACTTGTCGGACTCTCTTTAGATCCTCCTCATGCTGTGATGAGGATGAGGAACTGGCCAGCAGGAGGCTGGTGGCTTTCATTCTCTTCTTGCAAAGCCTTTCTGATCTGCTCTCATTCTAAATTTTCTATGTTAAAAATATACCCCCCCTGCACCCTGAAAGTTGTTGTCCATGGAGAGGGTTCTAGGGATTTAACAGTTGAGAATCCTCACACTTCAACTTACACACACTGGTCTTTTTAAATATTTTTAGCCATTGTTTTTTAAAATTTATTTATTTATTTATTTATTTATTTATTTATTTATTTATTTATTTGGTTTTTCGAGACAGGGTTTCTCTGTGTAGCCCTGGCTGTCCTGGAACTCACTCTGTAGACCAGGCTGGCCTCAAACTCAGAAATCCGCCTGTCTCTGCCTCCCAAGTGCTGAGATTAAAGACGTGCGCCACCACCGCCTGGCTTAAAATTTATTTTTTAAAAATTAAGTGCAGCTTACTCTCTTGCCTTTAGCTTCTCCTCACCCTTCCTCTCTTCCCTTCCCCCTCTCTCCACGTGGCCATGGCCGGCCTCTACCCTCTCTACTCTTCTCTCTCTCTCTCCCCCCTCCCACTCTCTTAATAAACTCCCTCCCCTTTAGAAAAAAAAAAAATTAAGTGCAGATGTGTGTGTGTGTGTGTGTGTGTGTGTGTGTGTGTGTGTGTGTGTGTATGCTTACCTGCACATGAATCCAGGTGTCCACGGAGGCAGAGGTATTGGATCCCTTGGACCTGGAGTTACAGAAGCTGTAAGCTGATTGAAGTGGGTGTTAGGAACTGCACTCGGGCCCTCTAGAAGAGCAGCAAGTGTTAACTCCTGAGCCATCTCTCCTGCCCTGCCGTCAAGTTTTATAAGTTAAGCTAGAGTTTAAAAAGTTATAAGGCTGGAGAGATGGCTCAGCGGTTAAGGGCACCGACTGCTCTTCTAGAGGTTCTGAGTTCAATTCCCAGCTACCACGTGGTGGTTCACAACCATCTGTATTGGGATCTGATGCCCTCTGCTGGTGGGTCTGAAAAGAGCAACTCATATACATAAAATACTTTTGTCATATCACAATCCTGTGACCATGGTCAGGAATTGGTTTTCCTCCCTGATTATTATGAAATATAGGCTTAATGAAATAAAATGTAAATAATTCAGGGGACATTTTTGACATAATTTAATCTCACAGATTACCACTGCTAATATTTTGGTTATTTGTTCATTTACGTTTTTTTTTTTTTCAGACAGAATCTAACTCTGTAACTCAGGCTGGCCTTAAATTATAGAAATCTTCCCGCCTCGGCCTCCTGAGTGCTGGGATTGCAGGTGTATGGTACCATACTCCTCTCCATTGATAATATTTAAAGATCTTTCTTTCTCAATATATTTTTAAAAATAAGGTCAAATTCTACATGACAATTGATGAGCTGATTCTTAATTCAGTATACGTAGGCACCTTTTCATGGCAATCAATGTCAAGTTTTTATATGAGAAGTCACGATTTCAGTTAAGCAGTGCTCTCTGGACCATTATCTTGTGACTGTTCATTAACTTTGTGATGAAATGTAATGTAGCTAACTTTGTATCCAAACATTTGTGGAGTTTTCACATGCTTGTCATCATCCAGGGGAATGGCTTGACTTTTCAATATCTAATATCTAATAGTGGTTCTTACTCAGTAACTAAAAGTAAGATGTTCTTTGCAAACACGTGGCCAAGAAATTTGAATAATGTTCCAGGGGGTGCAAACATGAAATACAAACACAAAAATGCAGAATTGTTCCTTCACTTCATAAAAGAATTTCTGTCAAGTTTCACTTTTTATCAACTATCTATTTGGAAGGCTTCATAGGAGTTGGGGAGAGATGTCTATGGATTCCTAATGCTCCATGATTGATTGATTGATTTTAATTTTAGTTTGTTTACTGGAGATGATGCCCATGAACTATTGCACATGCGCTCTACCACTGTGCCATGTTCCCAGACCTACTAACCTAGTAACCTACTAACCTACTAACCTACTAACCTACTAACCAGGCATTCTTAGTGACCCAGGCCTATGACTTCAGCACTTAGGAAGGTAAGGCAGGAAGATCACTAACTCAAGGCTAGACTGGGCTACATGGCAAGGTACCATCTCAAACAAAACAAGCAAACAAACAAAGAAGAAACCATCCTGTCCTACTGTAGAGAACTAATGGAGTCCACCGCTCCTCTACGATGCCGCCCTCTGGCCATAATGCAGACGGGTCAAGGTATGGGGCCAAGGCAGAGTTCCATACACCTACAAGTCAGAAGTGAGTCGGATGGGAGGATGGTAGCAGTCGGAAGGCCCCACAGGCCAGAGCTAGAGAAAGGAAACCTCAATAGCTTACTCTGGAGTTAAACAGAACGGAGCCAAGGCCTGGCTGGTTTTGTGCTGGGTCAGCCTCTGTCTCCATGCCAGTGACCCACACCAATCCATTCCGCCCTCAAATTTGATGTTCTCCTTGGTTACAAGCCGATGATTTTCAAAAAGACTTTTCTGTTTCTTTTTCGGCCGTAGCAACCTGCTCTCTTAAATAGCTTCTTTATCTGGTGCGGTAATTACTGTCTGTGACTAACTGCTGCAGTTCATAAACACCGGGTTTACCGTTAGGGTCAGTAGTTCTCTGTCTTGTCTGAATGGCAGCTCCCCCAGCTGAGCTCAGCACTGAGCAAGGAACCTCTCCCTCAGCACTGGGCTGGTTTTCCCTGGTGCGATTCACTGTGGGAGGGTTCCAGTTGTCTGTTATAAAAAGAGGTCACATTTTTATTAAAATTGAAGTCTAATACCAAAACATGCTTCAGGAGGTTGTTTCCTGGACATTTTAATTTTCCCTTAAACTTCTTTTCATGTTCCAAATGATCGGCAGTGTGCACACATCTCTTGTATATTCAAGAAGAGAAATGCCATTTCAAAAAGTAATTCATAGGGGCTGGTGAGATGCTCAGGCGGTAAAGGCATTTACAGTGCAAGCTAGGCAATGTGTGTCATCCCAGGAACCCACACGGTTAAAGGAGAGAACTGGTTTCCCAAAGCTGTCCTGATTTCCCTGTAGTTGGTGGGTCATGCATGCCTGCCCTCCATTCTCACAATAAGGACTAATTTTTTTTCAAAACAGGGTTTCTTTGTGTAGCCCAGCTGTCCAAGAACTCTTCCAGGCTCCCTTTGAACTCACAGAGATCTGCTTGCCTCTGCTTCTCACATGCTGGGATCAAAGGCATGCGCCACCACTGTCAGGCCTGAGTATAAAACTTTTAAAAGAAAATGTCATAGAAAATCTGCAGGATCTAAGTTTGCAGAAGGGAGTTCTTAGACAATATCAAAAGCATAACCCACATGTACAAAAGGAACAATTGGTAAAATAAACTTCACACACACAAAAATTTAAATTCCTTGAGAAAATCTTTGCTATAAAGGAGCAGATGAAGAGATAACCTGCAGGATGGGGGAGGGATCTCTGCAAACCATATATCCTGACTAAGACTAGAATCTGTTTGTGTTTATGTAATTCTCAAATTTTAATATTAAAAACAATAAAGTTAGGAGAAAAAATACAGAATAAAAACTAAGCCAATGAAAAGCTTGTTGGCAGCTTTCCCCAGATGAGATATTCTAATATATCTATTAAAACAGTGGAAGCAAAAATATAGGGGTATCCAGTTGTAGATGGCTGAGACAGGAGGATTGAGACTCCCAAGTCAGCCTAGGTTACCCAGCAGGATCATGCCATTGTGTCCCCTCAAAACAATGGCGAGAACAAGGAAAAATGGATCATGGCTATGTTACTTGTGAGACCCTAAATCAGTGGTTCTCAACCTGTGTGTCAGGACCCCTCTGGAGGGCTGAATGACTCTTTTACTGGGGTCCCCTAAGATCATCAGAGACCACGAATATTTACAGTATGGATTCATAACAGGAGCAAAATTACAGTTATGAAGAAGCAACAAAAATAATTGTATGGTTTGAGGGTTACCACAGCATGAGGAACTGTTAAAGGGTCACAATATTAGGAAGGTTGAGAACTACTACATTAAAATGGTCCAGCCTCTCTGAAGCTAGTTTGGTACTCTCTTAAAAACTAAGCATATACCCTATTCTGTAATTGTATTTCTTGCCTTTTATCCCAGAATTAAGAAAGTTCATAATCTACACAAACATCTGCCCACCAGTGTTAATAGCAGCAGGACATCCTGCTGACTGGAAACAGCTGATCTCAAAGTCAAATACTGTATGAAATACTGTATCAAATACTGTATCTACCTAGTTATAAACAGCCTACATATGGTAACATGGCAGAGATGGAGAAATTGGGCAGTTGCCATTGGTTAGGATTGTAGGTAGAGGTGTGAATTAAAGACTGGCAGGAAAAAGAGATTCTGGGGGGAAGAGATGGCTATGATTTTCTGTTTCAGTGCTAACAAGTCTCTCAGGGTTAGAACAGAAAACATTGATTGTATCAATGTCAGCTTCCTGGATTCCATTTGGACACAGTAATGTAAGATTATAACCACTGAGGGGAAAACCAGCACTAGGACCTGGCCTATTATCTTTGCTACTTCCTGTGAACGGCTAATGCTTTTCAAACAAAAAGTCTTTTGAAAAATCAATTTATGCTGTGTAGAAAATTATAGAAGATGGAGAAAAATATAAAATTGCTATTTTTAACACTCAGAACCTTTGGGTATTTGTTTTAGGATGTTGAAAGTTATTGCTTAATTTCTGGATTTGATCTTCACCTCAAGACATACTTGACAAAACCTAAACCACTACTTTAAATGTTTTTCTATTATGATTATGTGCATGCTTTTGCAGAGGTCAGAGAATTTGTAGGAATGGATTCTGTCCTTTCATGGAAATGCCTGGGACTGAACTCAGATCCTCAGCCTTGGTAGCAAGCCGCTTTACCCATACTTGCATCCTTCACTACTGTATTATTCCAGAACATTTTCACCATACTCAAGCAAACTCTGAGCCCATTTCCAAGCTCTGTTCATTCTCCTTTTGTTTACCCAGTGTCTCTCAACCTGTGGGTTGTGACCTTTTTGGGGGTTACCTAAGACCATCAGAAACCACAGATATTTACATTATGATTCATAATGATAGCAAAATTACAGTTATGAAGTAGCAGCAAAAATACTTTTATGGTTGGAGGGGTCAGTACAACATGAGGAACTGTATTAAAGTGTGGCAGCTTTAGGAAGGTGGAGAACCACTGTCCTAACCCCTCCCATCACAAATCTGCATACTATCTCTCCACCTGTGCTTTGAAGACAGCTGCGACCATACAGTACATGGCCATTTGTGTCTGTTTCTTTCACTAAGTACATTGTTTTTAAAGCTTATCAGTTATGTAGCTCACAACAGTAGACCATTCCTTTTTTATGGATAAATAATATTCCACAGATGGATATGTGTAAATTTTTGTATTCCATAACATTTTATGTCCCTTCTCTTCCTTTATAGTCTCTTTTACAAGTAATTAGTTTAATTAACTCTCTTCAGCACAATCTTGTAACCTGTAGCCTCTTCACAATTCACCCCAAGTCTGGCATATAGTCTCATATGAATCCCTTAGGTCTAGGTCTCCCACTACTCTACATCAGCTGAAGTAAAGCTGATTCATCAGATTCGTCCTGATCTGGAATGCACAGATCTGTATCCACACAGCTCATCAAGGACTCAGAAGCCAGGCAGAGTGAATGGTTTGAGGAAACTAGCTCCATGTCACCAGGATCAGAGCAAAGTCAGTGACTTCTTACACGCAGGCTTGGCCCATCCCTGGAAAGCACTAAATATCATTCCCGACGCCACTTTTCCAAAGCTTTTTTTTTTTTTTTTTGAGACATGAACTCTACCTTGAGAGTCTCTCTTCTCTATGTTTGTACCCAAGTTCAGAATACTATAGCATCAGGAACTCATCTGTTTCTAACAACCATGATTTTCTCTCCCCACTAGCACAGGTAGACCATGCTGCAACCTACAGCCTGAGGAGCCTTTATGGTGTGCCAAGAACCACCTGGAGCCATTTTGTTTGCATTCTTATATTCCACAGCTGCTTCATCAAGAAACATACTTAGCATTCTCACAAGTGAAAACAGATTCAGGAGAGCGGGCCTAGAGAGTTTCAGGATCCATTCTGAAATTATATTTCTGTTCTGTAACAGTTTCCTCAAGATTGAAACATTCCATCCTTCCTCAAACCAGAAGGTAAACAATTCAAAATAGCTTCAGGAAGCCCCTGAAATTGACCAGATTCACTAGGCCCCTCCCTGCCAGATTAAACAATGAAGTAGAGTCCCTCTGAGACTCACTGAGCTGCAGAGGAGGCTGAGACCAGACAGACTGCCTGGAAGAAGCAACCCCACCCCCACCCCCAGCTATCTGGAAAAGGCCTAAGCCAGAGTCACTTGGTTGGTCTAAAAGAAAGCACTTTCTTCTATCTGTTGAGCTGCCTGCAGGCTGTGCAGTGTGTTCCAGGACCTCAGCTTTTGTGAGCTGTCACCCATGCTGGTGTGGGCTTTGTTTGTGAGTCATTTCTGTTCCTAATCCATATTCTTGTAAGTAACCCCAATAAAACTCATTGATTGACCACGTTGGACTTTGGTGGCATCTGTGCTTTGGTCTGTCATGGGATCCCTATCTGGGGTAAGTAGACTTGTGTTTCATTTTCCCAGGAAAAGTTTTGTCACACAACAATCACCCTGAGAAGCAGAAACTGGATTTACCAGTCAAGTCCTCCAAGCATGGTCAGCCAGCCTTCCTATGCTCACATCCTGGCTTCCTTTCGGTTATCTGTTTGACTTTGATTTTAGCTTCCTCATCTTTAAAATGGGAAGAAAATAAATAAAAGCAGCCTCTTAAGGTTGTTTTTAAAGACCACAAAGATTTCTGTAACTTTGAGAACTATTCTATCTGACCTATGGTGAAGGCCCTGCTGGCTGTCCTCATGATTTTATTAGTACACTGCTTTCTAAGTGTAGGAAAGTGCTGGGGTTTGATATGAGATGTTCCCCCATAGCCGTATACATTTGAACACTTGGCTTGGTTTAGAAAGCTTGTATAATCTTTTAGGAGGCAGAGTCTTGCTAATAGGGTCAGGTCTTGAGCTTCTAGAATCCAGCTCCACTTCCTGTTCACCCTCAGCTTCCCGGATTCAGATACAATGTGGTCAGCAGCCTCCAGCTCCTACTCCCGTGCCTGCCCACCATGATGGGCCTCATCCCCTTGAACGACAAATAAACCCTTCCTCCATTAAGCTGTTTCTTGTCATGTATTTTGTCACAACAATGAGAAAAGAAGCTAAGGCAATGCCATCCACTTACCTTGGGATTCTGCCAGCAAGGTTATCACCAGATGAGGTCCCCTGATCGTGGGCCTTTACAAGTGTGAGCCACAATAAGGCCATTTTCATAAAACTCGCTCCATTGTGTTACCGTCTTTGGTAAAAGAAAACGAATAAGGGCTCAGTAGGCCATCCTCACCAATAGGAAAACAGACCACGCATTTTGTATACATCATGTATAGTCTTCAGTGGAAATAAGAGCAGCCACATGTCTTTCTACGGATGAGTCTGTCATCATGTAAAATTCACAAAGCCAAGTCTCTGCTAACAATTGAACTGAAGAAATGTGCTGTGCCTATACCACTAAACAGCCTGGGATAAAAAAAAAAAAAAAGACGAAGGGCTAAGGTATGATTCACATGAATGGGACTGGGAATAGTATACAAAGTGAAAGTAGCCACTCATATGTTTGGATACAGTGGTTCCATTCACTTCGAAGCCGAGCACAGAGATGCAGTAATGAAGGTCCATGGCTGATGGTCCAGACTACAGTTCAATTCTCTACCACATGAACAACACTGCTCCAAACCATATCATTTTTCTCTGTCAGAAGGTCACCTCCCTGCAGATAATTGTGTCCTTAGAATAATTCTGAACATCCCGCTGCTATGTTCTATGGAGTTGAAGAGAGAAGATGCACATAGGTTTTGGGTTCTGGCTTGATGAAGATTCAGTCAGACAACACTGTAGATTCAAAATGACCCAGGAATGGCTGCTGCTGCTGCTGCTGCTATTATATAAATGGATGAACATCAAAATAGGATGCCAGCCATTCAGCTGAATTTAGCTCAATCTTTAAGCTACTGCCTATACGTTATCCCAAGGACTGTGGAGCATTTGTCCTAGAGGGTTCAAAGGATGGGAGCAGGGAGCCCATCAGCTTTGGGTATTTCATGATCCTGTTAGAGAATTTGAAGGTATCCAAACTCTGATTCTTCTCTGGTTGTGGTGTGTGTGTGTGTGTGTGTGTGTGTGTGTGTGTGTGTGTGTGTGAGAGAGAGAAACAGAGACAGACAGAGAGACAGACAGACAGAGAGACAGAGACCAGAGAGAAAGAGAGAAGAAAGAGAATTTGTACACATGAATGCAGTGCTCTTTGGAGCCCAGATGAGGGTGTCAGATTCCCCTGGAGTTGGAGTTACAGGCAGGTGAGCCACCTTATGTGAATGCCAGGAACTGACCTTGCATCTTAGAGCATACACACCATTAACCACTCAACCATCTCTCCAGCTACCTGTTGAATTTTTCTTATACCGCAAACAAACAAACAAAAAAATATTACATGCCTTTTAAGCATTTCAGAAGCCAGGCCTTCTCTCTATGCAATCTTGGGCTTCACATGAGCAATCTTAACTTTTTCTTGTACCCTGAATATTTCTGCAAATGCATTCAAAACAAGAGGCAAAAGTATCAGTGCCGTGCAGAAGGCAATAGTACGTTAAGAATGCCGTGGCGAATTGAGCTGCACTCTGAGAGCAGATTAAAGTTGTTTGAAATGCTTCAAAGAGAAGGAAAACTTTAATCCCCTGAAGGCCTCCATCAAATCCATAGTCCTTAATTTCAGAAAAATTCCCAAGTCATTTAAAAGGCCCAAATATCATTTTACAGTTTGGAAAGGAGTAACAGAGAACCTTTCTAATGTTTTCCCAACATTCTTCCTTCCTTCAAGGGCTCAGTAAAGCTGAGTCTCCCTTGCAGAGACTGGCCCAAGTGGACTGATGGCCCTCCTGTCTTGGGGGTGGGGACAGCCTTCCCTAGGGTTCTGCCTTGAGTTCATGTCTAATGACTACCTGGAGAATTCCTTCAAACTGCAGAGTCAGGCATTTTTCACTGTTATTTCTGGGCGAGATTCGCATGTCTGTCACTATGTGGAAGAACGCCCAGTCCTTCCAGAATGCAACACTGAAGGAGAGAAAGCGTCCAAGTGAGACGACAAACAAGGCAGGCTGCAAGTGGGTCCATGCTTTGGTCCCTGCTTTCATCAGCTCAGAGGCTAACTCACTTCTCATCCTTTCTGCCCATGGAAATGCTTAGCTATAGCTCATGACCCCAGTGGTCCCAGGGAAGAAAGTCATGGAGCTACCAACATGCCCAGTACTGCACCTAAGAGTCCATCTGTAGCACGGCTGTAGAAAGCATTGAGACAAATACCTTGTTAAGAGTTCTACATGACAAATGAGAAATTTAAGGTGTAGACAGGCTAACTAAACTGCCTGTTGTCATAGCTACTTAGTATTTAATCAGGATTCAAACACAGATATTTTTTAAAAATCGCTGTCTCTGTGTGTGTGTGTGTGTATGTGTGTATGTGTGTGTGTGTGTGTGTGTGTTTATAGGTGTGCAACTTTTCCAGAGCATAGTGGGAAGGACCATACATTGTAGAATTACATTGTAATTAACATATTTCCCGAGCTCTAGTTAAGATAATTACTCATTTAACCCTTCCCAGTAGAGTTAAATGGTATATACTCCTCTGACCTGAGGAAAACTTTCTTCTCCACTGGCCTCTTAGCTCCTGCTTCCTTCCTCCGCCTCTGTAGCTCGGAGGTGGTAGGTGTATGCTGACTACATTTTGCTTTGCCTCCAGCCTACCCTAACACAAAACCCACAGAGGCAACGAAGATAGGAGGAGATTTCAATTGTCATTTGTGTTTGTTGGAGGAGAAGATACAAGAGGGCTTCACCTCGCTGGCTTAGCACACAACGCCAGAACACTGACCTCAGACCACAGCTCCATCACCGATTGCCGGTAATCCTGCTCCAGAGGTGATAGAATGGCCTTCCTTTTTTAAAAAAGGAGATAAAAAAAAAACCCACAACTCTGAAGAAACAGCACTTGCCTTAGTGCTCTGAAAAGTTGGCATCCTTCCAGGACAGACTTATGTACTTGGAAGAAAAAAAGAAAGAGAGAGAGAGAGATGGGATTTGGGCCAAGAATGGTCCTACAAACGAGAGAAATATAGAGCAGGCAGCTGGAGCAGAGCAGCCAAGTGGTACCACCAGCTGCAGGCCCATTAATTAACATTCCCTGGTATGTGGCGGTTCCCGTGACCTTGATTCTTGTTGAATTTACAGAGATAATTTTAACAGAGCCTCTACTTCTCTCACTGGAGTATATTTATCCAAGGAGTACCTTACATATTTCCCCTCATCTCTCCGAGCAGTAAATTTATTCTAATTGCAAAGAGATATAGTAAAAGCCTGATTGAATGCTCGGCAGTTTATAGAGATTTATTTCTGGAGCTTAAGGGGTTTTTTAGAGTGTGTGACTAGAAGGGTTTGAGGGAAGCTGGGGGAAAGAAGCCTAAGAGAAAATGTAGGTTTAATGAATCTATAAAATGACCCTGTTATAGATAAATGTTACTCCACAAGAGTTTGACTGAAACAGCTTGACTGAAGCCAGCATCCATGACAGTCAGTCTGATGTGAGGTGTCTATAGCTTCTCTTTGGGTTTCCCTGGGACAGTTGTTATTTTCTACTCAAGGAGGGGGTGTGTAGATGGAGAGCGGGTAGAAAGTGAATTTAACTGCACATTTCCAAGTACTAACTTACAGGTATGAGAAGAGGCTTGAGGGAACTACCAACACCTGCCCTGCAAGCCCCTGCCATCTCAGAAAATCCCGGAAGCTCTGGATCCTGACAGCCTGCTCTCTGTCTCCGGGTCTGACCAGCAATGGGGAGTCTTTCAGAGCCTAAGGCTCTCCCAGCTAATGATGAGATAGACGGATGCTTCAACCCTAATGCTTAAAATAGGCTCTGCATGCACACACTACTGAACTTTTCCCCGAAAACCCTCCAGGCTTTTGATCCCAGGAGAGACATTCATCTTTTTTGCAGCTGCTTTGCAAGTTCCGCTGGGGCTGAATTTCAGGACTCCCAACTGTTAAACTGGTTACATTGTAAATCTAGCCACAGTGCTGAAATGGAGACATCTGTCCTGGAGGAAGAGGTGAGATGGAAAAGAGTCTCAAGTAGAAGCTATTGGGCAGCAAGACCAGAGTGAAGACACTGAGCTCCTTCGCCACAAGTTGTTTGATGTGTAGGTCAGTCTTTTTTTTTTTTTTTTTTTTTGACTTGATATTGGAGAACCTTGGAGAAAACTGTTCAACCTTTTCACTGTGAAGTGTGACACTGGTACAGAAGAATGAAACCTAGCTAGTAGTGACAAAATTAGTGGTGGTGTCACGAGGTGTCAGGGACAGCGTCTCTTTTGTACCCTGAGGAAAAAAAAAATCAGTATCGTGACTCAGAGTGAGACTCATTTCTACAGTATTTATCCCCTGAGTAGACACCATCTATTAATGTATAGAATGAGATTCAACACATCTGCTTTGAAACTTTATATAAGTGGAGTCTAAAGCCTTGTTCCTTTTGTGTTTGCTTCTTTGGCTCCATCTGTATATGTGGATGCAACTGTAGCTCCTGTTCATTGTAACACTGGTGTTTGGGGAGCACGGTGCTGATGGACATTCTGAGTGTTTCTAGCTTGAGGATGTTGCTGGTGAAGCTAAGGACATTCTTGGGCATGTGTGCAGATACATGTGAGGGTACAGCATGTCTGGTGAGCAAAAGGTCAAGGCTATCCCTAAATTTAAGGACAAAGTCAGCAAGATTTGTCCCTTGTTCGCTCATTCAACAAACACAAACCAAGAAACTACTGCTAAGGATCAGAGATGGGTGGTACCATAGATATTTTTATGTGTCAAGCTGGCAAAGCCATAGAAGATGGCGCATATGCTAAAAGTTAGAATCAGACATTTCAAAGACATGGAAAAGCAGATATGGGGACAGGAGAGTCTTTTGATGTTGCGAAGAGTTTCATGCATGTCAGAGCCACTCAGGATTGTATGAGCAGGAGCTGGGACAAACTGTAGCCATAGAACTGTAGAGTCATTATGATATGGACCAATCCTCAGTCATGTCTCCACGGTGACTATACCAGCTGGCTCATGTGGCTGCTGATAAATACAGTGGTGGGATGGCCAGGCCTCTGCTCTGTCCCTGTGACTTTAGTCTGTCCTCTATTGCTCCAGGTTCCCCACATTTTCCTCTCAACAAGCCAGCCTCTGATGTAAGCTTGGTTCTTCGAGTTAGGCCACAGCATAACCTGGGCTTAGGTTTGACCTTAGTTACTACAGTGGGCATGGCACTGTCAGTGTGCTGCCTAGCTCCTCTGTCCTGCCTTTGGCACTGTTATGGATTAGTTAGGGTTTTCTAAAGGAATAGAACTGATTTATTAGAGTGGCTTACAAGCTGTGATCTGAGTAGTCCAGCAATGGCTGTCTCCTGCCTGAAAGGCCAAAAGTCTGGTAGTTGTTCATCCTTCATGACTAGATGTCTAATATGGTACTGGAGTCCCAGTCTTCCATCTTCATTGTAACCCTAAAGACATAGGTTCTAACACCAGTAAGGGAGTACCTCAGGAACAGGATGAGCTTGTCATGGAGAATGAGACAAGCAGGCAAGAAGTTCTGTGTCCTTTTATGTGGGCTGCTTCCAGAAGGGGTGACCCAGATTTAGGGTGTGTCTTCTCACCTCAAATAATATAGTCCAGCAAATCCTTCATGAGCATGCCCAGCTGCTTGGGGTTTAGTTGATTCCAGATGCAGTCAAGTTGACAGCCAAGATTAGCTAGCACATGCCCCAGGTGTTCACTTCTTTCTGTTTCTCTGCTAGATTTCTCTTGCTGGGCTGCAGGCACCCTCAGCCACAACTAGCACAGGTTAGAAGTCATGAATGAGATGAACCTCCTGCATTGACATGGTCCCAGAGTCACAAATAGAGGCCATAGTTCCATATGACTCTCCAGTGACCAAACTTTCTGACTCCTAGTCCCTAAGACTCTTAGGTCAGAATTGTACATGGAAGTCTTACTTTCCCAGGTCAAGGGTCACAAATGCATTCTCTGATTCATGCAGTTGTTCCTTAAAGTGGGTCAGGGAGGGCTAGTGCTATATAGAATGCCTACCTCTCCTGGCTGCTGGGAGCTTGGCATCCCTTCTTTGTGTCCAGCTTTTCTTCCAAAGAGGAACAGGGAAGAAGCAAGAGAGAATCTTGGACACTCGGGGTTCAAACTTTCTATTCTTATTTTCCCCATTGATGAGGAAATTGGTCATGGTACATTAGTTATGAGCAAAGGAAAATATTGTTTTAGAGTAAAGGAAGAGAAGGTTCAGAGAAGGTTGGCAAATGGGAACCAGAGCAGAGAACCACAGATAAGAAGATGGTTTTATTTGCACACAGCAACTGCACCTGAAGTAACCAGGAGATTATTTAGAAGCAATAAGCAACCACAATTTGAGAGAATTTGTATGACACTTCCATTCTCCTAAACCAAAATACCTGTCTTCTAAACACGTACAAGAACTTGTCTTCCTGTGGAAGAAACCAGAGGGTAGGACTATAGTTAAAATATTTAACCATTATGCCTATCAGGAATGACACAGTCCAGAGACAACTAGGGTTGGCCAGGCTAACATACCAAGTCCCAAGCTTGTCTTAGCTGCCACCAAGCCCAGCACTTTGTTTTGTTGCAGAGAAAAAGTTCCCACTCCAGCTCTGCCCAGAGCAAGGCATGGCCTTGAAATCTGTGTAAGGCAAGCATAACTCAGGACTGAGTCTATCCTAGGTGTTGCTCACACCCAAGACTGCCCCCGGGGACGGTGTTTTGTTCTTGCTTGCCACAAATTCAGGGAGCTCCCAAGGAAACAAGATCTTGTGCTTCCACTCAGAATTAGATCTCCTATTTTCTTCCAGAGTTAGCCCTGAAAACTCTTTATCCATTGGCCAATAAATGCCTGCTATGTGCCTAGGAGACTAAATGATATAACATGATGGGTGCCACAGGATATCTTATAAAAATCTTTTTGGTTTTTGTAGAATCAAATTTCCCATTTTTATTGATTAAATTTGTTCTTTGATTGATTTCATACATATAGAAAGCAAGTCTAGTTTCACTCAAGTCCCATCTATCACCTTCTCACTTCTGGAGTTCCTATTCCATGTTCCTGCCAAGGACAATAAATATAGAGATGTAAGGTTGCTTAAAGAATAAGTGACTGTTGAGTGTCTAAATGGGACATTTATGCCACCTCTGTGAGGCTTAAGGAATGTCACCAAAGAGGAAGAAGAAAGAATAGACCCTGCCGAAGACACAGAGAAGCACTGAGCAAGGCTGTCTTCAGGCCTATAAATGCAATCTCACTGTAGCTGGGTTGCCTGCATCAAGCACAAGACTGGGCCTGTCAACAAGTAATGGTGGATTCCAAGGGGTTCATGGTGCTCTACCTCTCTGTGCTGAATTATTAGCTGCTGATGGATTCAGAGGGAGAGGCAGTCCTTGTCTTCAGTAGTGTACCCAACGATGAGCCACAGGCTCTAACTGATAGTTCCAACCCTGTGGTCACACAGATGGTCCTGGTAAAAATCCATGGGAATAGTTTGTTGGTGGTGGTGGTTGGTTGGTTGGTTTTTTTTCTGTTTTTTTTTTTTAAAGCTCTCAGCTAGACAACAAATGTCATTATTAGGCCCCCTATGGTGCCACCAGTCTTAAATCCCAACACTCAGGAAGCAGAGACAGGCCGATCTCTATGAATTCAAGGCTGGCCTGGTCTACATAGTAAATTTCAGGACATCCAGGGCTACACAGTGAGACCCTGTCTTAAAAGACTTATCATTTCTGGCACCCTCCTCTAGCCCTCCCTTTCCATGGCATAGTCCCTCAAAGCTCAACACTTCTTTAAAATGATAACATGAATACTGTGTTTATTTCTTGTTTAACATGCACAAACCAATACTCAGAATGATTAATGCATTTAACCCAAACTTTATTTTGATAAAATACACAAATATAAAAGTTGCCACCTGAGCCATTTTTAAGTTTGATGCCATAAGATACCAAAGGCAAAACTTTCACAAAGAAAGGCTGCATCTGATATTTTGCCTGCTTAAAAGCTCCATGCCAAGCATTACATAGTGTGGATGCCTGGCTGATGTGAAGAGAAAGGGTCCTAATTTAATATTTCAGTCAACCATCCTGCTGCACAAACTCTCTAGCTGTCATTCCCAGTGAAGGCTGACTTGTCCATACTAAACTTTGGCACAAGTGTTGTTTGTAAGAATATCTGGGTAAGCTAGCTGGGTGTTCCATATGTGCCTTTAATCCTAGCACTCAGGAGTTAGAGACAGGCAGGTAGCTATGAGATAGAGGCCAGCCTGGTCTACAGATGGAGTTCCAGGACAGCCAAGATCACACAGAGAAATCCTGTCTCAAAAAACAAAAACAAAACAAAAAAAGAATATCCATGCTGAAGCTTAATAACCCTTGAAGACCTTAGCCATTTGGTCAAAGCCCTCTTTCCTGATCTAATTAGACCTCAACCTCTGCCACATTCCAACCTGATGACTGCTTTGGATGCCACCTCTGCCAGCCAGTGAGAGCATTCCCTCCCCCTATACCGAGTGTGGCATTGTCTGTTCAAAGGGTAACTAGTTCATAGCAAGGACACTGGGAACTGACAAGCCTTGAAGACATGAAAAAACAGATCTGGGTGGAGTTTTGTTCACTATGATAAAACCTACATGTAGGAATGGTTTTGTAGTCTGCACTCCTATAAAGACAAACTTTATCATTTGCACATGTTCATCCTACAGCTTCAAAGCATGGCTCTGCGGTACCTATCTGCAAACCTTTCTGAAAGGGGACAGGAAGAAACCATCAGTGCTGTGCCAAGGACTCTGGTTTCTAATTCCATACATCCAGCTTGTTGCTGGATCCCTCCACCAGGAGCTACTCAAGGAGCTTCAAATTCAGCTTACATTTAAACTTACATTTAAGCTTACATTTACCTTCTGCTCTCCATCCCAAGCTAATGCCCCTCCTGACATTTTCATTAATCTTAACGGTGTTATTTTACCTGATGGTTGCATTTACAACTTTCAAATGATCTTTGTCTTCTTTTCCCTTGTCTCCGTATCTGGAAAGTTGAGAGCCTTCTGTAATGCCATCTCCAAAGACCTCTTGATGCAATCCTCCCTTCTCATCTCCATCACCAATCGGCTGCTTCGGGGTCTCCTGAGCTCTGGCTGGGAACGCTGTCATGTGGTTTCTTCTTCAGGCTTGTATCTGATCGCTCTACTGTCTGGGTCAATCTTCCTAGGTTCATTTTCAATCCTGTTACTGGAGAGTGGGCTAAGTAAAAGAACAAACTGTGTTTTATTCACTTTCATAATCTCAATTCTTAAAGTAAGGCCCAAAGAAAATAAGCAATAAATACTGGATTGATATTTTATTCCCCTCCCCCTGGAAGTTTTCAGAGGCTTCTTATTCTCTACCAAATGGCATCCTCTCCTGGCATATAAGGAACCCTCAATGTTTGGTTGGCATTTAAACCCTGTTCTCATTTGCCGTTTCTGCCCCATGTGCTGGAAAACGCAACCATTTCTGTGACTATTTCCCACACCTTCGAAGCTGATTGTAACTGCTACTTCCCTCTCCCCTGTGGAATGCACATCCGTTAAAGCTCTGGTCACAATTTTCTAAATTGAAAAACATGTGAACAATAAGCGTGTGTTACTTCTACAGTCAGGAAAGCACTAAGCATTTTCAAATTGTTTTGTTTGAAACCGTGAATGATAAAATTTGTTTTAATCCCCACCCATCTGGGCCATGATCCATTAAACTGGGATTTTACAACAACAGTGATGGTTGCTCATTATATACTCCTTTTAAAAGATTTTATAATGCATGGTTACCTACGATATGTCAAAACACAGAACTGCTCATGAGGTTGCGTGCAAAGGGAATGTGGAAACTGTCAGCAATGTTCACTGACATTCCAGTTCCCTTCTTCTTAAGCAAATTCCTCAACCTTTTTGGACTAAGGGTGGACCCATCACTCTTGCTTTGACCAACCAACAGTCAGCAGAAAAGATGCAAGCGTTACTTCCAGATAAACGTCTTTACCAGTCAGTTAGTGAGGAGTCTTATTTTCTCTCTCCTGTAACTCCGAGCCCTACTGAGCATGAGCAGGAAACACCTTTATCTCTGTAGTTAAAGACTGGGATTGTTGGCTGCTGCCGCATGAGACCACCCACCCTGGTGGATCCTGAGCAGGAGGTAGCTTCAAGCAGTACTGATAACTAAATACCGGAAGACCTTGCCAACTACAAAAGACCAGGATCATTTTTAAATGCATTGCTGGGCATGTAGTTTATAACAAAACAGTGTTAAGAACAGTCCTTCAAGAAAACCAGCTGAAACTAGAGTGAAGAGCACAGTGTTAGGGAATTAAGTTCCTGGAGAGAAAAAGTGTTAGAGCAACAAACACATCAGGGCCTGGGTGCCTGCATGGTGGGAAAGGAAGACTCTGAGACCTCTGCACTAGGCCAGCACTCCAAAACAGTTGAAGGGCACCCATATCTCCCAGCAGAAGTAGATGCATCGTCACAGCTGGAAAGCCACAGAGATCTACCATCCAGGCACCATGTACTAGACCAGCGGCTCTCAACCTATAGGTTGCAACCCCACAGAGACCAAATATAGGATAATCTGCATATGAGACATTTACATTACAATTCATAACTGAAGCAGAAACTTAAGGGTTCTTGGGAAAGTCAGTTGTGTTGAATGGTGTTTTGCTAAGGCAAACACATGAAGAAACACTTCATTGAAGTAGACACAGGTGAAAGACCAAGGTAGACACGTGAAGGAATGTTTCACTAAAGCAGACACAAGAGAGAGGATGTTTTGCTAAAACAAGCACATGATGGGACACATGATGGATTCTTTGCTAATGACAGGCATGTGTTGGTCTGCCTTACATTTCATAGTTGAGCTACATTTGTTGAGCTCCACGGAAAGAAATGTGTCAAACAAAAAGTCTGGTAGTGTGTCACGGCTTCTTGCTGCTTCCATGAATTCCAACTGCTTGGCAGAGTGATATCAACTAAGACAGACTCACGTGCTGGGCAAGACCCATGGAGGACATGTGATGTTTGGAGGGAGTATAAGAAGGACTCCACAGACAGTGATGGAGGCTGAGCTTGGCTTGCTTATAGAGCTAGCTATGATCTTCACTTCCCTGAGAGAGGCACAGCCTCTCCTGTTGTCCCTCCTGGTCCCTCCTACTGACTAGTGCTAAAGGTGAGGCCTTGGCTATCTCTGCTAGGTAGTGCCACTACTACTGATTCATGTTTGCTATTCTGACTCTACTGAACTGACCTGCTGAAATATCCATGAAGTGTAGATTGAGCTGCCACTGTTGACCTGTGAATTGAACCACTGATTTCCAGACAACACAGATGGGAGTTGCTCCAAAGAACCTTTCCAGACAGGTCCACTTTCACCCCCCATATCCTTTCTTCTCCACTACCTCTGGTGGGTGGTGAGCTAAAGGGGAGGTTAAAGCATTTAAGAACTATCATTAAAAGTAGACTTTTAAAAAAATTAAAGTTACACATAACAGTAGTAAAATTGCAGTTCTGAAGTAGTAATAAAAACAATTTTATGGCTAGGGATTACCACAACAAGAGGAACTGTGTTAAAGGGTTGAAGCACTGGAAAAGTTGAGAACCACACTCTAGACTCTGGAAATAGGCCCATATGACAAAAAGGGGAAAGTCCAAAAACGTTCATCAAGTTTGAGTTGAAATCAAAGATCACTAAGCACAGACAGAAAATCAGCATCTGGCTTAGACTCCAACATATGCAACTATTAGGATCATAAGATATAAAGTGTGTTATAAGATGAACAGTGATATTATGTGCTGGCTACTGCTGCTAAGAGTCCTCTAATTTTAACTTAATTTTCATGACCATTCTATGAAACAAGTAGTGGGCACTATTGCTGTCTAACTTTATAAATGAAAAAGCATGTCTAGGTTTCTTCAACATTAGGGAAAATGTAGTTAAAAGGCATGGGAGAACAGGCTGAGGCAGGCTGAGGCAGGTTAAAGCACTTTAAGGCAGGCTGAGGCAGGCTGAGGCAGGCTGAGGCAGGCTGAGGCAGGCTGAGGCAGGCTGAGGCAGGTTAAGGCAGGTTAAGGCAGGTTGAGGCAGGCTGAGGCAGGCTGATGCTGAAGCACAGTATAGTTAGTCATTTGTCTCCCATCAGCTTCGGTGTAGAGAGCTACTGAGTGAAGACTTCAGTCTTAAAGTCTTCATCTCTGGGGCTGGAGAGATGGCTTGGCAATTAAGAGCACTTGCTGTTCTTGCAGAGGACCTGGGTTCCATTCTCAGCACCCACACAGTGACTTCCAGCTCCAAAGAATCTGGCATCCTCTTTTGGCCTCTGTGGACACCAGGCATGCACATGGTGCAAACATACGTATATACACATATATGTGCATAGATACATAGACATGTGTATAGATATATAGATGTGTATATAGATATCTATGTGTATAGATATACAGATAGAGATATATCAATTCAATTAAAAAATAAAATATTTAAATCTTCAAAGTCTTCATCCTTATATTTTTCTGCCTTTCTAATAAAGAATGGTAAAACAGTTTAATAAATGAGGATTGAGAACCTATAAAAAGCAAACTGAAAGACCCTCTAGGGTAAACAGGTAGACCTGAATTTTGAAACGAGGTAGGGGAGAGGGAGAGAGAAAGAGAATCCTACAGACTGAAAAGTAAAACTAATTTAATGAAGGTAATTAGTGAACTGAAGAGTCATTTGAAGAAAATATCCAAGACTTGAAAGGCAAAATAAAAAGAAACAGAAAATTAAAAAAAATAAAAACCCAAAAGGATGAATGAGGAATTGCCAAATAGAATAAGAAATCAGGGTTTTAGCAGCAAGCCTCTCTCCAACTTTGCACCAGTTAATATAGCAAGAGGTGATGTGATCATTCTAGAAAACCCTGTTTAAAAAAAAAAAAGCCAATCCACACCTCCTAAAGTTTCACCCTATTTACAAGTTGTACAAGACAGGCAAAAGAGCTACCTTTCTCTAAGATCCATGACTTCACTATCCCCAGGTCCAACTGTGAGATACAGCAAGTTCAACATGTCAGAGGCAAAGCCACCTTCCCTGCTGGGACAGCACACAAGGCATATCTTGAAGGAGGTTCTCAGATATGATGAGGGGGCTCTTGGAGAGCTACTCTGCTCTGGTGTGATAGAGCAACATGAAACCAAGTGACAGAGGAGAATGTATCTGAAAACTCCGCCTGGCTGGCCCAGACAGTGAGTGCTCTGCTCATGCCTTTCTCCAGTCTTGATCCCACTGCAAAGCATCGTGAGGAGAACTGCAGATTACCTGCCTGGCATCTCTGGGGTAACTTTAGAATTAAAGTCTAGTGCCCATTTAAAAACTTACTGTTTTGACTTTTATCCCTAGAAAATAATTTAATTATTGATTTGTGGACTTTGATTAATTCTAATTTTCTCATCCAAAAGAAACGATAACTGTTTGGTGATGAAATGTTCTCATCGAATTCTTCCACAATGTACACATGTATGGAAACGTCAAATTATAAATTGTAGTTTTGATTTCTCAATTGAAAATAAAGCAAAACCTAAAAATAAATAAATAAATAAATAAATAAATAAATAAGAATAAGAAATCAGAATAAGAAGCCACCTAGTAGTCATTGAATTGGAGTTTTATATAGAAAAGGAAGAATGTAGGAGAGAATCTTTGAAGTAGCTGAGAGTTTTCCTGAACTGAGTGAAATAGAAATATCTAAGCCCACAGATAAGGCAAAGGAAAGCTATACCCTGGACATGCTGGAGAGAAACCGAACAAAGAGAAACTGGAGCACAGCTGGCTAGACAAGAAGGACCATCCAGGGCCTGACATCAGATCATCCACAGATTTCCTGAGAGCATTCATGAAGAAGGCAGAACAGGGAAACCAAGTATCCACAGACAGAAGGAAAATAACCACCCACTGCTCATGCAGAGAGGTTGCATTTCATAAAGGTAAGCAAAACAGACATTTAAAGATAAACAAAACCCCTTAGCCGTTCACTAAAGAATCTCACAGCCTTCGGGATTCATCTAAAATATCATTTATTTTTACAAGCAACTGTGTCTAGAATCTCCCTTTTGGAATCCCAGTAGCATTTTACTTGAGCCTTTTATTTTCAATGTTTGTCAGCTTCCTGTGCTGTTAAAGTTCTGTGTGCTTTTTTTTTTCTCTTCTGCCTGCAACACTCATTATAGACTCAGAACACTTGACCAACTCTGATTGCTTTCTTTCTGCACAGTCATGACCCTTCCATGCAGAGGGCGTTAACTGTCCGACAGCATCAACTGGCCACTCTCTCATGTGTGTCACGGACTATCAGCACTAGAAGATACCCCAGAAAAGATAAACTCTTGGGGTTTTTAAGCGTCCAACTCCAGTCAGGTGGAGACAATGTACTGCGGAGACAATGACAAATTAAGCATTTTATTGCTTTTTACCCAAGTACTAATCTTCATGGCTGTGGATCTAGTCATATGCCAGAGAACATTGCACTTTAGACGATAAGTTAACATGAAATTGGCATTACATTTTAAGACACAGTAGTTCCACATGTCTGATAACGTGTCCTGAAAATATTCAATAAGACTTTTGCTCTCAAATCTGAAATTGTTTCCTTAAGAATGTTGAACTCAATCCTGTATTTCTGTAATTGTATCAGTTAGATGATGAGAAATTATAACCATGGGAGAGGAGTATTTTAATCATAAAACAGGGTATTGTTAGAAGAAAAAAGAAATATAGTCCAAGGAACGTGAACTACACTCTGTCAGTGAGAATTCTTGGCATGTAGCTTCAGAAGTCATTTTGCGTGGAAATGAATAAAACATAAACAGAACGCTTTATCTTGGATATGACAAGAGACTTCAAGACTGAAATGTGCATTAAGATAACATTCCAAACCTATCCTTTCAAGTTTCCAGCCAGGAATTTGTTTTTATAATTTCTTTGCAGTTGGCAAACAGTTACTTACCCTCGGCTTGAGAAATCCATTTTCGCGCTGCTGGTCCTGAGCCTGTCGTGTGTAACTGTTGACCCGCTGGGTGACCTGGACTGATTCACTGCCCTGACTCCAACCCAGAGGAAAGGCTTGGCTCTCTCAAGCTCCTTCTACCTTTAAAATCTATGACTCTAGCTTATGGTTCATGAAAACATCATAAAAAATTCTCGCCAGGATTAGGTTTCTTAAAAAGTTGAGATGGTTTAGTTAGTGTTCTGCGAGTAGTCAAAGCCAACTGTGAATTACACCTAAACTGTGACGCCTGTGGCCATATGGTGACCTGCTTGGTTTAGTGCTAGTTAGCAGCTGATATGTGTGATTTGTTTGTTTGTTTGTTTGTTTGTTTGTTCAAGGTTTTTTGGAGGGGCACAGGGTGTTCATGTGTAGGTGTTTGTATGTGTAGGCCAGAGATCAACCTTGGGTGTCAGTTCTCAGGAGCTAGTCACATTGTATTTTGAGATAGTCTTTCCCTGAGACCTGTGACACACTGACTAGATTAGACTGGCTGGTCAACAAGGCCCAAGGTTCTGCTTGTCTCCACCTCCCCAGTGCTGGGATTACAAATGCACCACATACAGCTTTGTATGTAGATTCTGGGTACCAAACTAAGGTCCCCATATCGGCATGGAAGGTATTTTAAAGGTTTAGTTATCTCCCCAGTACAAGCCATGTGTGTTTTAAGTCAACAATCCCTTTTGGAGTTCCCAAACTGTCTCAGATTTTTAGACACAAATAGCAAATATCTATGTGTCCACCACCCACAAGATAACTGTAAGCATATTTCCCCAAGCTGATGGCCAGTGTAGACACTATTCATGCTGCCCAAGTGCTTAAGCCTCATCACTGCTGGTGAAGTGAGGGCTGCTAGCCTTCCACTGAGACCCTGAGATGAAAGGGCTTCTTTGCCTAAAGCCACACCCAGTTCTCAGGCTTGTGACCCAATGGGTCCAACTCTAAAGGGCCATGTCAACGCCTACATTCCTGAAAGATGAACTGAGGCTATTACTGTAGGCGTATTTACTACTGTTGCAGGTTAGCTTCTCCCCCAGCATGTGCCTCCATGGAGCATGCCCCAATAAACTCGCTGCACAGACAGGCCAGCATTAGCCTGCTCCCTTGCACAGATGGGCCAGCCTTAGCCTGCTCCATAGAGGTTTTGTCCTAGCCAAGCCACATATGGACCTGAATTCTAAATTGAGTTCTCTTTGTTTCTAGAGGTAGACCTGGAATTTGTTTCAGCAAAATAGAAATAGAGATGACCACCTTGTAGAATTGTTTATTATAACAAAATTTGGAAACTAATACCAAGTACACAGTAAATGAACAGTTAAAGTTCATACTCATGGAACAATCACCATGTATCAGACTCTAGTTTATGGATGTTTCCACAAATGTACTCTGTGGGGACAATGACATCCTTATTTTATAGAGGAGAAAAACCAAGTCACAGATACGTTAAGTAACTTCATCAAGATCACACAGCTAATAAATCACAGTCAAGAAAACAAACCACACAGCCAGACTGCAGAACCAATATTCTTCATTAAAACTCTACTGCCTCTTTGCTAGCAAAGAAAGAAAACGTAAAATAAATATGTTTTGTCTGACAGTAAGCAAAAGAAGCATGAATTTTTATTCCTGTACGTTCCATGGGTTTTGCTTATTTTTGCTTCAGATCAACCCTTGATACAAAGGGTGGGTGAAATGTCAGGGGGCTGCCTGGGCTCGTGTCTTGGAACCTAGTTAGTTAGTCAGTGACTCCAGATTGATCATCAGACCACTAGAGTCAATACAGCACTTATTTTTGTTGTCCATTTCTGTTTTAATGAAACTTGGGCTGGGTTTCTTTCTTCGTGAACCCTACTGAGTGTAGGGTCAATAAATAAAATAAAGACATTTCACTAGTTGGGTAGTAATTTCATGTACTAGAGGGTTCGTGTTCTATCTCTTCCTATAGTGTTATACTTCTGTCTCCCCAGGATTACTGAGAAGGACTCATGGAAGGTGAGGGGGACTGTGACAAAGGCCCCATCATTCCCTCCTCCCCTCCCCTAATTACAGTGCATAATTGTGTTCCCTTCAGACTGGTTAGGACCCAAGGGAAGCCATTATTTCCCATGCTGACTTTACTGAAATCAGGTTTGCACCATAATTTCTCTCCTGGGGAAAACTACATCAATGGTGCTTGTTTGGGCCCCGTTAATACTTTGTAAGTCAGAGGAGTCCCTTGCTCTTTTTAAGGCACAAGTCTGCTAAAGTTTTTACAACTTGCAAATGAAATGGTTTTTCATCTTCTGCTATGAGACAGCTAAAGTGGAAGAGAGCGCCTTCCACACCATATAAATTAAGCATCTGAGTAATATACAGTCCCAGGTACTGTTGCCAGACTAGCATAACTGAATAAAGTCAACAGACTAAATGTTCCCTTGGCAGTCGGCAAGGGTATGAGATATAGCACCTGGGGCTGTCCCCATGGGTCCCCTCATTAAATCACAGCCAAGAGCTCAGAATCCCAGTATCCCAAGAGATGCAGGAGCTGGTGTATGGAGCACTCATCCTGTTCTAAGTGACATAGTTGTCACCCCTCTTGTTGGAGGGAGTAGAAACTCTCAGAACAATAAAGAGAGTGGAGGGGGGAGGGGAGTGCAGGAATTTCCCTTCAATTTGAGAAGATTCGTTACTTATGTGTCATCCATAAAATGGTGGGTTTTCACTATATCAGAGAAAAACCCAATGTTGTGGGGGCATTTTGTCTATGGATCCAATATTTATTTTCAGGCCAGGAAAACATAGAAAACATTTCTCTCTCCCCTAGTTTCTAGGTGTTGGTCAACATCTGAGTTTTCAGGAGAAGTCTTGGTCTACAAAGGGTGGTAAGAACAACACATGCAAACATCTATGTTCAGGCTCTACGTATTTGGTTCTTTTCATGGATAGCTTCAGGGGTGGGGACCCAGTCCTCTGTCATCTGCTTTTTGAGCAAATGGAGCTTTAAAAATTAGAATATGGTTTTGAACTTATCCACTCTACCCTGGGAGAGTTCAGGCAGCCCGTGGAGAGCCGGGATGAGGAACCAACAGATGCATTCATTTAGTCAGTAGAAATTCCCGCTACACTTGGTGATTTGCATGTGGTCTGTGCGTATGACATATGAATGTGTTTGTACGGAGAGTGCTTCGGGTGGAGGCCACAGGTTAACATTCGGTGTCTTCCTCAATAGCTCTTCGGCTTGTTTTTTAGGACAGATCTCTCATTGAAGCCAGAGCTTGTCAATTCAGCAAGGACAGCTGGCCAGTGAGGTCCAGGAATCCACCAGTCCCTGCCTCTCCGGTAGTGAGGTTATGGGTACATCTCACCCAGCTTTTAACATGAGTGCTGGACATCTGAACTCAGGTCCTCATGCTTGTGTGACAAGCACTTTACCAACCAAGTCATTTTCTAAGCCCTGGAAATCTATTTTTAGATCATATTCATTATACAGTAGACAAGCAGGACCCTCTGTCCTCCCTATAAAGGCCTATCAGAATCAAGGACGAGGAGGGGACTATGAACAGTGGAACGTTGTGATCTTTCTTAACATGGTTGATGCAGCATCTCCAAAGAGGAATACGTGGAAAGAAAAGGAGTGGCTATGGCAGTTATGGTGTTTACTGACCCCTGGGCAATTGTAAGGCATGATGATCCCTTTATGGTGAAGGAGAAGGGTGTAGTGGTGCCTTAGACCTTTCCATAAGATCTAGTACAGAGACAGTCCTGGGCACACTAATATCTTCATGTTCTTTTAGAAAAAAAAAATAACAAAGAAGAAAAACTTCCCAGGGCCTGGGTTATGAATGTGGCCTTGAAAATGTCAACAGACTTATTGTCTTGTTGAGTCTGCAGCCACACAGCAGCACAGCAGGTGTGAGTGTCCCCCCCACTTCAGAGGCAGCTCACTTTGAAGCTGGAGAATCAAGGACACTGGTACCTTCAAGGAAACAGGGATATAATTATCAAACGCCCCCTTTGCCAGTGACCTTCCATTCCTCGGGCTTCTCCGACTCCCTCTGCTGGCACTGGCCCAGGTCCTCACAGACAGAGCTCAGTGTCTCAGACACTCAGATGGAGAAGTGACCCCTCAAACACCCTTTGAAATTGTTCCTAATCTCTTCCTACTATACTGCTTTCCTGACATAAATCTACCAGCCCCAGGGGCCTCAAACCCCTTCTACTGGCCCACGCAGACCGGAGTCTGGGCAGCTACAGTGTGGAGTGTGCGCTTTCCTTTCCTCACCTGCCCCACCTGTCTGGGATCTCGGACCCCAGTGTGTCTGAGAAGGTTCAAACATAATCTCCTAGCTACTTGCCAAGCTCCATCCTCACCTCTATCCTCAAAGCCTGACTTCTCAAGGCCACAGGAAGCTCAGAGTAGGGGCTCTTAACTGTTGCATTTGAGATGTTGAAAGCGGGAGTCTAATAGACTGAGTGAAGGAAAACAAAAGAAAAATAATGCTGAAGAATCCATCTACTCAGAATACCTCAGGGCAGTTTCTCAGCTGTAGCCAGTCTAGTATTTGGGCTCCTTGTCTTCAAGGAGAAAACCCTGGACTGTTTACTAGCATTCTATGAGTCAAGAGTCCAGATTCAGGGTTCTACAACACTTCTACCCTGCTTCTTTACACACACCACCACCACCACCACCACCCCATATAGTAGTCTTGGTCCTAAGAGACCCACTGAATTGTAAGGATTCTTTCAGAATACCCAGAATGTATTCTACATCATTACAAAACAATAATTGCTGCTGATATATATTATTTAGTAAAATTCTATTTTCTAGACTTCATAAAAACTATCTAAACTTATAGATTTTTTTTTCTGGAAAAAAATCAGAAGCATTATTCCCCATAAAGTTTGGAACAGATTAGGAATACACATTTCACTGTTATGATTAAGATGTCTTGAAAATTCTAGAACATTGCTTATCAACTGGTAAAGATTCCACTTCATAGTAGAAACTGAGCAATATCCAGAGCCAGCTTCAGTTGTCACAACTTTGGAGCTGCAAGGGCTACTGGTATCTAGTGTGGGAGGAGCCAGGATGAGATACCCAACTGTGATGCACAGGGTAACCCATGACATAGGATCATCCCATGACAAAATCAAGATCATTGGAGCTGAGAAGCAATGTTCTACAGGATACAAAAATAACCATCAAATGTAAATAATGGATGAAGCTAAGGAGACCATTAGCGTTCATGCCATTAATTGTGAGTAATATGGCTCCCCTAGAGATCCTTAAATAGGTTTGAGCACTGCTCAGTGATGGAGAACTTGCTTAACTATACAAGCTCTGATTCTGTCCCGAGCCCTACGGAGAAAAATACCATAGGTGGATAAAATGTCTTCAATTACGGGCCAAAAAGGAGTCTTTAAATTTTCTGATAGGTTTATTGAGTTCACAAGAGCACACTTAGCAAACATTAGTTATTAAAATCTGCTATAGCACATAAAGGTTATGATGCCCTTCGAGGCCAGGGAGTCAACTTTAAAATGTTTTGGTGTGCTTTTCTTTTTAATTTATCGAATTATTTATGTGTGTATATGGGGGGGGAAGGCACACAGTGTGCCGCAGTACATATGTGGAGGTCAACTCTAGGCAACTTGTTCTCTCCTGCCACCTTGTGGGATCCAGGGATCAAATTCATACCATTAGGCTTGTGAACAAGTGCCCCTACTCACTGAGCAATCTCACTGCTAGCCCTGCACCCCAACACTGCCACAAAAAAGTCCTTTTTAAGATAAATTTTACACTGTAGCCCAGGCTAGTCTTCAACTGCAACAATCCTCTTTGGAGTGCTGAGATTAAAAGTTTAGATTATCTTACCCAATTAACTTTAACATTTTAATGGCCTTAAACTACAGCCCTGCAATACAAAACATTAAAAAAAAAAACCCTTAAGAAAATGCTAAACACTTTGATTTTTTTATCCTGGTAAAAATAGCTATCATCATTTGTATAACTTGCAAATGCTGGTAAGGGTGTGGGGAGAGAGAAACCCTTGTTCATTGCTAAAGGGAACAAAAGGTAATATAGCTACTATAGAAATCAGTATAACATTTCCTCAAAGTAACTAAAAATAGAACTACCATGCCTGCCTCAGCTGCAGCACTCTTGGGTATATACCCCAGAAACTATACGTTATACGGTAACATGCTACAGAGAAATTAACATGCTACAGAGAGATTAACATGCTACAGAGAGATTAACATGCTACAGAGAGATTAACATGCTACAGAGAGATTAACATGCTACAGAGAGATCAACATGCTACAGAGAGATTAACATGCTGCAGAGAGATTAACATGCTACAGAGAGATTCGCACATCCTCTTTAATTACTGCACTATTCACAATAGCCAGGAAATAAAACCAGCAACTAGAGGCCCATCAATAGATGAATGGATAAAATGTGGCACAGACACACACTGGAACTTGATTCATCTGTAAAACGAACAAACAAATTAATTAATTAATTAATTAATAAGAAAAGAAGAAATTACAACTTTGGAGGAAATGATAGAAATGGAGATTAGTGTGTTAAGTAAAATAAGCCATGATCAAAACAATAAATACCACTTGTTTTCTCACATGAGGAATCTAGAGGTGTGTGTGTGTGTGTGTGTGTGTGTGTGTGGTGTGTGTGTGTTACATGAAAGAGAACCATGAGAGGGAAGAAAGAACGTTAACAGGAGAGAGTCGGAAGTAGGGAAGGGTAATAGAACACGTGATGTGAAAGCAGAATATGAGTCTGGCTTATGGAGAGGAAGGGGACCAGCAAGAGGGGGCTGGAGGGGCTGGAAAGATGGCTCAGTGCTTAAGAGCACTTGGTTGCTCTTTCACAAGACTCAGGCTTGAGGACTAGCATCCACAGGGTAGTTTACAGCCATCTCAGTTCCAGGGAATCCAACACCTTCTTCTGACCTCTGCTGACACCAGACACACATGTGCTGCACAGATATACACACAAACAAAACATTCATATAAATAAAATTTTTAAAAAAACTAGAGGGAATGAAGAAGAAGAATGGGGGGGGGACAAATAAGAACAAAGCATAATGACAAAGATGAATGAAAATGCCATAGGAAACCCCATCACTTTGTATGCTAAGCCAAAAGCTTAATCTTAAAACCCATATGAAACCAAAATACGCACAGCTTCCCAAACTGTAAGCAGGAGTCCAGAGCTACAGTCAAAGGTAGTTTAAATCTCCCAAAACTATTTGAGGAAAATGTAGATATAAACAAACATCCCTTTTAAGATGGCAATTTCCCCAGAGTCCTTAATAAGGATAGTACTCCAACACATCACTGGACATCAATAAGTAAAATAAAAATAGATCACTATGATCCAGCAGACATAATCTTCTTCAAGGGAGGGCCTATGATTTGTTTGTCTTTCTGTCCCAAGAGCTGACACATATCATAAGCCCAATGTTCAAGAATTAATGAAATAAAAAATACACAAAGAGAGGCCTGGAAATAATGCCTCAGCAGTTAGAAGCACTTGCTGCTCTGGCAGATGACCTGGATTCAATTCCTAGAAATAACATGTTAGTTCAAAACAGTCTACAACTCTAGTTCCAGGGATCTGACACCCTCTTCTGGCCTCTGCAGGCACCAAGCACACATTTATTGCATAGATATACATACAAGCAAAACACCTGTACATACTGTGTGTGTGTATGTACACTCACATGTTTGTGTGTATGCATGTATACACAAAAACAAAGAGTTGACTTGTCATATATTGACTTACAACCTCAACAATTATAATACAACATCTGAGAACCCATATCTGGAAAGCTGGATGAACAGTCAATATCTTAATATAAGGTCCTATCTCATGCTACAACTATGAAATGGATAGTACAAGCTAAAAATAGAGAGCCCATAGGAATGACCACTGATATTTAGTAAGGACAATAAACTTAAGTTTTAAACGTTAAAGACTTGTGTGCTTCTAGAAGTATCTATATGCAAATAACCTAACTATGTAAACAGTTTCCTTCACTTTATGATAAGACTTTGGGAAGTGAGGGAAAGGAGAGAGAAAAGAATAATGAAAACCCAGGAATTTTTGGAAAATGATCAAAAGCTTTTCCCTTCTTAATCACTTCTGTCCAAACTCATCCATTTGCCCCAGAACCCATAATATTATAAAGGTATTCATTTCATATCTTTAAGGATTTGAAAATACTACCATCAAATTTATTATAATCTCATATAGACATGTAGAAACAGTGGTCCATAGACAGTGTTCAACAAAAAACACAATCCAAAAACTCATTTTCTGTGGAATAAAGTCTGAAACTTAGAGACAAGAGAAAAAAATACCATTTTCTGAAGTCTTGCTGAGTGCCAGACATCCTCTCATGGAACTTGTCATGCATTCTTCCAATTAGTCCTCACCACTTAAACCTTAGTTTCTATGACACCACGTTTTATGTTTTAAACTAATTATTTACATTTTAGGTGGTGCTACAGGCATTCTATCACTGAGATACATCCCTAACACCCAGCCTACTTTTTGGTGAGGGGCAGAGTCTCACTGTGTAGCTCAGCCTGCTCTTGAACTTACTATGTAACCAAGTCTAACTGAAAAACTCCATCTTCATGACTCAGCCTGTAGGCTTAGACTTCTCAAAACCTACTAAGTGTTCTTAAACAATTTAACTTCTCTCCTAGTCCTATAGAGATAGTAGAAAGAAAAGGTTAATAGGCCAAGGAAAATATAGACCTGTTTAAAAATAGTTCTTTGGGACGATTCCAATCTTCACTGTCAGGATATCAGCAATTCAGTCCACACAAATCATCATTGGTAGCTTGATCTACTCACAAACACCATTCATGAATAAGCAATGGCAGTTCAATCTAGTAGAAACTGCAAGCATCTGCCAAATGACCTGAGTCCCTGAAAGTAGCAAGAAGCCACTGGAATATCATGAGAAGTTCTTTGGTGTGTTTCTCTTTACAAAGTCACAATAAATAATGATCAGCAAAGAATGCAAGGGGAACCAACGCCACAGTGTCGTCAGCGAAGATGAGCATGAGCAAAGCCCAAACAAAGACCAGCAAAGAGTGGCAAGGTGAACCAATGCCACAGCATCACCCACTGTCTGTTAGGTTAGGCTTCTACCCTTTCCACACATCACGTGTCAACCATCTGCTCCAGCAAAACATCACATGCCCTTTTCCCAGGCAGCTTCCAGAAAAATACTATGTGTCTGTTCTCAGTAAAACATCCTCCCATGTGTCTGCTTCAGCAAAACATCCTCTCATAAGACAGTTTCCAGAAAAACATCACATGATACAACTGAGACTCCAAAGAAACCAGAAATTTCCATTTCTTCGGCCCCTCCAGCTCTGGTACTCCAGATGTGTACCACCATCTCCAGCTACATGACACTATTTTAATGTTAACTTGTCAAGGCAGCAGGATCCCAGATATCTGGATGAGTCTAGAAGAGATTTGCATCTGAGTTTATAGGTGAAGAAAGGAAGAGCTCTTCCCAAGAGTGAGTGGGCATCATCCACTCTCACCCACCCAAGAACCTGAAGAGAACAAAAGAGATAAAGAGGCATTTACTTCCTGTATGAGATGGGCATCCTTTTCTGTGGGACACTGTGGCTTCTTGTTGTAAGGTCTTTGGACTTTAGTTGATTATACTACCAGGTTTCCCGGGCTGTAGCTTGTGGCCAGAAAATCACAATGACACAGTTCAATTCTAATAATAAAATTTCCCCTGTTCTGTTTCTCTAGCTAAAAAGTTGGGGATAGTGTTTGAAATCATAACTAGGAAAGATTTTATTGAGAAGTTGGAAAAGTTAGGAAGGACTCAGGACAATGGGTAGGAATGCAGTTGTGGAAAGAACCTTCAAGGTAGATGGACAACCCAGAGTGAAAGCTTTGTCTGGAGAAGGGGTAGGTGTTGAACAAAGAGTTGAAGAATTTGCCATGAGGAAAGGCAGGGGGACAATGGGCTGGAGCTTGAAAGCCATGGGGAGGACTCTTCTCAAAGGAGAGGGATGAAACAGAGAGTTTTATTGATCTCTTCTACACCAGGCTGGATCCTCTGTCTGCTGTTGGAAAGAGACGGAAGGGACAGCCACAGATCAAGGGAAGACAATGAAAAAGTGTTAATTAGGTACAAGACACATATGAAGGATTTAGGAGTGAAGTTTTAAAAGGTCATAAGATGTGGGCTGGAAGTGTGGCTTAGTGGGAGAGAGGTAGGAAGGGCAGAGAGGAGAGGAAAGGCAGTTAGTGTGTATGAGTCCTTGGGTTCATTCCTACCGCCCAAAGCAAACACACACAAAGATCATATCAGTTCACGTGTGGTTTGAAGGTGTAATCAGTAGAATTTACCAGCAAAATGAATAAAATGTGAGGACAGAAGAGAAACTAAACAAACAAGCAACCAGAAGGCATGAGGAGTATCAGGTTTTTTGGTTCCAATCAATGCAATAGAGACGGTGCTCCCAGGTGGGAGGCTCTAGTGCCTGTTAGAATCCGGGACAGGGACCACCTGGGTATAGGTATTACTAACGTCAAAGCTTAAATGCCAGCTAGTGGCTTCAGAACTTGATAACTGGAGGTTTGTTCCTACGTTAGAACCAGGGGAATGAAACCATTTTCTTCTAGAAGTTAGCCAGAAAATGATTATGAAGGAATTGTACAATCTCTTTTTTGTGTGAATTTTTGCTTCTGATTCCCCCAACCTTTTTCTTATTTCCTCATTATTTCCCTTTTCTAAATGTAGGTACACACCTCTGATCACAGAACTTGATAGGTGAGGTTCAAAGCCAGCCTGGGGTACGTGGTAAAACTTTCTTTATAAACTAAGGGCTTGGGGTGTCACTTAGTGGGAAAACTTGTCTAATGTTTATGAGACCCTGAGCCCAATAAAAATCTAAAATCAAATTGGAATTTGCTGAAGAGGTTTCTGGCACAATGACAAGGTCACTGCTCCCAGTGGGATGAATGTACCATTCACAGCTGGTTCCACAGAAGCTGTGGCTCTCTGTTTACTGACACCTTCTGAGAACTACTATGAACTCAGACACTCCCTCTATCCTGGTCTGCTGGGCTGCCGATGCCCTGGACCTCTTGACCAGTTCAAAGTTTCTCTGGGCTGACAAAGGTGGAAGATGGGGAGTCAAACTAATCACTCCTTAACCTTGTGACATGTTAGGAGATTCATGAGTGTCCTTATCATTCTTGTTTTCTTATCTTGGTTATAAGTCAGGGTCACTGTGAGTTTTTAGACAGCATATGAAAGGGAAAGGCAATTGATCATCATAGGAATAAAAGAGGGGGCTATTCCTCAAAGCAGATGTCTTGTCTCATTAACGCTTGAAGTTTTATGTGCCCAGACCCTCACTAGTTGCTGTTTGGGATGTGGATATGGGATCTAGGTTCAGTGATGTTTACCAATCTCCTACTCTGCAAAGGTCAAGTGCCCTTGCTGTGTTAGTGCGTGGAATCCTTGGGACCCCTCTGAGAGGTTGATATTATTCTATTACAGCAGGAGAAAAAGAGCTCAGAGTTAGAGCCACAAGCCCTGAGCCTGTGAGTGACAAAGCCAGACTTCAAACTTCTTAACCTCATGTCATGAGCAAAGAATGAAATATTTAGATGCAAAACAGTTTCTAAGCCCCCCTCTTGGCTAAAGATGCCCCATCTTCAATTAACGATAGATAGACTGTGTCTTGTAGGAGAGTTTCACCTTTCAACGTGAAGATCATACCCTCTATTGCCAGGGAAAAAGTGGTGAGTACTTCGTCAAGTTTTTCAGAGATGGGTTGTGGACACAGAAATGTCCCTTTTTCCATGTGCCCATGAAAATGTCTACACCAACACCCATGAGAATCAGTGGGATGTCGAGAGAAGTGGCAGTCACCATTTACCAGCTGCTTCCTGCTCCAGGCAGACTGCATGCTGAATGCCCTCTGTGGAGTTCCTCTTAATCTCTGCACTAATACTATGGGGCAAATTCTGTCATTGCGCCTGTTTTACAGCTGAGGAAAATAGATCCCATGTGTTAACACTATCTTAACACTCAAGCTCCTCCAGGCTCCAAGATCTACTATCCCAGCCTTAGTAGGACAGTGACTTGTTGCTTTCTCTACAGCCCCATCCCCACTGTTTGGAAATCTTGTTCTCATTGAAATGACTCAAACTGCACTCATGCGTATGGAGGTTGGCATAAGATGCTGCCTTGCACTCTACATCCTCTTGTGGAAAAAGACTCCTCCTCTTTTCACTTCTTTTCTTTCTTTCTTTCTTTCTTTCTTTCTTTCTTTCTTTCTTTCTTTCTTCCCTTCCTCTCTCTCCCTCTCTCTCCCTCCCTCCCCCTCTCTCTTCTCTCTCTCCCTCCCTTTCTCTCTCTCTCTCTCTCTCTCTCTCTCTTTCTCTCTCTCTGACATATTTGAGGATGACCTTGAACTCACTATGTATCTGAAGATGATCTCAAACATCTGATCTTCCTGCCTCCACGTCCCAAGTGCTGGCATGCTGCACCACACCTAGTTTATGCAATGCCCAGAGGACCAGTGGCTTTGTACATCTTAGTCAAGCATGCTATATAACTGGGTCACATTCCCAGCTCTATACAGACATTTTTTTTTCTTTTTAGGCCTGGCAATTTCATTTCTAGTTTTTCCTTAGAAATGAGCAAGTACATGTATGAAAATGTAGGTTCTATTCCTTGGTATTTAAATTATTTTTTGTTTATTTTTATGTATGTATTTATTTATTTTGAGATAGCATCCCACTATGTGGCCTTGGCTGGTTTGGAACTCACTATGTAGACCAGATCAATCTCAAACTTAGAGAGTTCTGCCTGTCTCTACCTCCTGAGTGATGAGATTAAAGGTATGTGCCACCATGTCTGGCTTTATTAGGTGGTTAACCACATTACTATGTAAGCTTTTAGGCTCAAATATCTCAAATAGAGAAGCTAAATTCATTATAGTATACCTGTATTAGAAATCTTACAAGATCATTAAAATATCATGTAGTAGAATATTTAACGATGGAGCACGCCTGTGACATACTTAGTGAACACAAGTGGGCATCGCCCCAACCATGTGCTGTACATTCATGAGTATATGATATGCATTGAGAAAGTATTGGAAGAAGTGTAGTAAACCTTCCCAGAGGACTCGGTCATTTTTTCATTTCATAAATTGTACTCACTCAAACTTGTTCCTGTGTAAAAAAAAAAAAAAAAAAAAGTGCACATTTGGGTCTCAGCTTACCTGTCCCATCCTCAGGGGTCTCGTCTATGACTACCTACTATACTCTATAAATGTAAATTACCCTTTCCTGTCCTTTGGCAGTGTGTCCTGGTCTCTTTCCCTTTCAGCACATGTCACTGCTGTGAGGATATATATATATAGTCCTGTGTTCGGGTTGTCCCTCACCTGTTTCCCACAGCATTGAAGCTCTGTGAAGGTGAGACTCACATCTGTTTGAGAACCACCATATCCAAATACTTACTGAGACACCGCTCAAGGAAGACTCTTTTGACTAGACCAATGCATTAATGACCAAGGATAATTGAAAGTTGTTGGGCAGTGACTCTGCCTCTCTTAGAGACAGACAGCGGGGAGTTTTTAGTAGGTTGGCTACATAACCGGAATAACGCACCAGCTGTAGCAGTTTGTACAAAGAAACATTGCACTTGTTTCTAGACCATTTCCTATGAACGGATCACTGGCTTTGAATTATGACTTACATCTCACAAGTAATATGAAGTGGAAAAAAATATCACCAAGTGCAGGCTGCCCATTAAATGCACAGTGGGCCAGGTCTATAGATGAGCATGGCGCTAGCCTGGATCGCTTTGCCTTGGCACACTACACCTTATGTCCCATATGACACCTCTAAATCTAACTCCCTTCTTGTTGTGGAGGAAGGGAAACTGCTACCCCAGAGATTTTTCTGACCTCTCCAGAACAGCAGTTCTAAAGTAGAAGTCATCGCTCAAAGAACCACCCTGATAACCACAGGATCAACAAAAGCCGCTGGGGGCCCAGCTGAGAGCAGATCACTCTCCTGAGAGAAAGGAAATTTCCCCATGCATATTACTATTCCTCATGCATATTCCTATTCCCTATGCATATTCCTATAGTGGGAAGAAATAAGACATCATGCTGCATGTTGACTTCTTCTCCCCTGCAGATTGTCACTAGCAACGTTTATCTGACTTCACACAGAACCTCGAGGACCATCTAAGGGCCTAGCTATAGTCTCAGGGAACCAGGGGAGGAACTGGGCGTGTGTGGTGGGGGCTGAGGATGGCAATAATATTTTTCAGGCTCTATTCAAACAACTTGTATCTCCTACCATCTCCATTCCATCTTGCTATCAATTTTTCTAACACTTGGTGGCCAGTTCACCTCATAAATCAATCTGTATGAGAGGTTGGAGGGTAACCACAGCCAATGAAAACCTCCTCACAATATGTCATCCGAGAACCCACGGCCGGGTTCTCCACAGGTCCTTAGGACCCTTGGTTACTCTGATCAGATCGGAAGAGGGGGAACTAAATTGAGTAGACACATTTTTCTATTATTCCAAGGCACAAACCCAAATGTTTTTATAAAAGAAAGAAGAGGAAAGGGGGAAAGATACAATAAAAACAATGTGGATAGAAGAATAGGGACCACAGCTTAGAGTGGGGTTCTAAGGAGTCCACTGAAAGAGTAGCTGTCCATCCTGGAGGTGCTGTCTCCACGGTTTATGATCTGAGTCTTGTCTGTGCTGTGTCCAACAAGCATAACTCAACCACTGATTCCTGTGTGCTGGGACTGGTGAGACACTGCAGAGGCCTGGAAGGTACTGGATAAGTTAATTGCTTTCTATTAAAAAAACAGCTTTGTTATTTTTAAAACTCATGTACATGTATATATGCCAGCATGAGGTTATGTGCACCACATGCATGAAGGTGCCTGCAGATGCCAGAGGACACAGGAACTAGAATCACAAGGGAGCTGCCTAATGGGGATTCTGGGAACCTCCGAATTCATTTACAAACACAGTAAGAACCCTTAGCCACTGAGCTGTCTCTCCAGCCCCGTGTTAATTGCATTTTAGAAGACCATCTGCCTTTTAATCTCTTCTTGTTCGCACATTCACACACATGAACACGTACACACATGTGTATGTACACGTCATAGTCATGAGAGTTAAGGAAGAAATATTGAGAGTAAAATGCCCATATGCAGCTCATGCAGAATGTTGAGAGTTGGCATTTATTTCTGAAATACTTAGGCTAACTCTGACTCTGGCTTTATTGCATGCATTCTGTGCTGCCACCCCAGGAAACAGCTGCCGCTCTTTTGATACCTGAGTATATGACCTTGGGATAGGTATTTTTAGATTTATTATACTTATTCTGTCTTAAAAAGCTTTGTTATCTACACAAATACAGTGAATTTGTCCAAATTTGGGGAAAAATTAAAGCAAATTCAATACGCTCAAAAAATTTTTTTCTGGAAAAAGCCTACAAACACTCATCAGCAGTGAACAGTTAAATAAATTCAGTACATATAATGGAATGAGACTCAGGCACCAGTAAGAACACATGGCACTATGGAGGGATTTTAGAAAATATTTTTGCTGAGTAAGAAAATCTTGCTACAAAAGCATGGTTCCATGCTTCAGGGTTCCATTTATGTGAAAGTCTAATCTAAAGTGATAGAAGACAGACTTGTGCTTGCCAGAGGCTGGGGAAATGGGATGATAGTGGTGACTGAACAACACTCACGACAGAAATATGACATTACCTTGATCATACTGTTGGATATACAACTGCCTGTATTTATCAAAACTCATTCAAGGAGCTGGCAAGATGGCTCGGTGGGTCAAGGAGCTCTCTGCAAGCCAAGCCTGAGGATCTGAGTTTGCTCCATGGGACCCATGCGATGGCAAGAGAGAACCAACTCCTGAAAGTTGTCTTCTTGCCTCTAAAAGTGTGTTGTGGCATGCATGTGCGTATATGTGTGTACACACACACTAAATGATTTTTTAAAATATAAAACACATTATTTAAAGGATATACTTTAAGTGGGTGCTGTTAAATGTGTAAAATAAAACATTGATAAAGTTAATTCTTTTTTTTTTGTTTTGTTTTTGTTTTGTTTTTTCGAGACAGGGTTTCTCTGTGTAGTTCTGGCTGTCCTGGAACTCACTCTGTTAATTCTTTTAAAGTACCTTTGAGTCTGTTTTTCTCTGCATGAACCTGATGTGAGTCTGAGGCTGGTGTGTTGTGAAGGTGTTCTGAGGCTCCTGCTGTTGGAGTTGCTGTCTGCTACAACCCAGGTCTTTCTGGGAACGACCCGATGCTCCTGTTTGGAAGTCACGCTGTTTTTCCATCTCCCAGGGATTTGCTGCAGAACACTGCCCCCAAGTTCATTATCTCAGCACTTAATGTTTTGTTTTTGTTTTTTCAAAATACAGAAAAGTAATTAGAAGTCATGATGGGCAATAACCTCTGTCCCAAATTACCTTTTTTAATTGGATGGTGCTTTTGAATTGTTCAAGCTCAAATAATTAATTTTAAAACTGCCAGTCCCTTGATGGGATTTTTTTTTTTTTGGAATGTGCGTGCCAAGTGTAACAAGGAATGTTTTTTGTGGTCAGATCTTAACCCCTGAAGACACATGATAAACTCCAGCCCACTAATGTGCTTGAGATAGTCGACAGGTACCCAGCCACGAGAAGAAAATAACTGTCCAGGCAACCTCGCAAGTTGAGAGTTAACTGTTTCTTTAGTGACCCTAATAAAAACCCATGCTTTAATCAATCCCAAGAAGACAGAATCAGGTTTCAGATTCACTGGGGTTTGATAATTGAGTGCATTCCTGACACATCTTGGGATCACTGAGGCTCTGAAGGGAAACCCTGGACATGAAGATGAATGGCATTGTGAACTTCGGTAAAGAATACATTCCCTACCAACTACACTCATGAGGGAAAGACTTGTTTCTATAGAAGATGAAAGATCAACCTCATTTGCATTGCTAACTAAATCATTAGAGATCCTCTCTCCCACCCACTCACCCCGCAGAAGACCCAAGGTCCTTCCTGCTAGGAAGAGGCACTGCCTGCCCTCCCTCTCCACTGTTGATGGGGTGTCTTCATCAGAACTGACCTCCCTAAACCGAATTCCAGGTTATCCTTTGTAAATGTTTGTTCTCCACAAGGGCAGGGTGACTTCCTAAGTGTGTGAGCTGGCTGGAGATCTGAGAGAACTTACAAAAGAGAATCAGGTCTATCCTTGAACTTGAAGAGCCATGCACAGCAGCACACATATGGCCACTTTGGCTTGAGGCCCTGAGGTGGAACCCAAAGTGGCCTCAGAAAAGTAGTGCTTCAGAGCACATGGCTTGTGCCTACCTCTATGTCTCTACTCTGTCATAGACAAGTAGAAGGTGAGCCTTTTAAAATCAAGTTTACTAATACAGACTTAAAAGATGGCCTAGACCTGCAGAAAAAAAGTGGTGGTTTGTGTGTGTGTGCACGCACGCCTGTGTGCGTGCATGCATGCCTGCACACACGTAAGTATGAATGCATGTGGAAGCCAGAGTACATTTTCCTCAGTTTCTCGCCACTTAATGTTTGAAACAGAGTCTCACACTGAGCCTGGAACTTGCTGATTTGGCTAAACCGACTGCCATGGAGCAGTAAGTAGGGCTCCTCCTGTCCCTGTTTCTCACACAAGGATTATAAGTACACACTAACATGCTGCTGTGCCTGGTGTGTGTGTGGGGGGCACACTCTCGGACATGTGTACATTAGGACCAGACTCAGGTCCCCATGCCTACACAGCAAGTACTTTAACAAATGAGCCATCTCCCCACCCCAAGAGCAGCCAAGCTTTCATCTCACCTCTAAAAAGGCTGACAGAGTCTGGGCATGTGATGAGACAGGCCTGTAAGCCTCGTGGACTCTGAAACCCTAAGATTACTCCTCCACTGTTTGTGTTAGCGCATGTCTAATACAAAGTAAACACAAAGGGCAGTTGCTGAATACAGACTTGGTTTACAGTTCCACCTATGCCTCCTGTCTCATTTTCCTCTTGTTTTTAAATTCTGGATCAAATACTGCTGAGATGCATAAAGCAGAAACTTAAGGGTTCCTTGGAAAGTCCACTGGATGGTGTTCTGCTTGGGCAAACTGGTGACAGAATGTTGTTAAAGTGGGCACAGGTGAAAGACTAAGGCAGACTCATGAAGGAACATTTTACTGAAGCAGACACAGGAGAAAGGATGTTCTGCTAAAGCAAGGACATGAAAGGACACGTGATAAAGGAGTCTTTGCTAATGACACACATGTATTGATACGCCTTACATGTTGTAGTTAAACTGCATTTGTCAGGACTCCATAGAGAAACCCCCCCCAAAAAAAACCCTCTGGTGGTGTGCTGTGGTTTCTAGCTGCTTCTGTGGACTCTGGCTGATTGACAGAGTGATGTCCCCTGAGACAGATGCATGTGCTCAGGCAAAACACATGGCGAGGCAAGACCAGTGGAGGACACATGACGTTTGGAGGGTATAAATAGGACTTGATGGACAATGACAAAGAGAGAGCTAGGCTTGCTTATAGAACTAGCTGTGCAATGCCCGTGGTAGGTCCTTTACCCTAATGTGGGTTTCAGAAATTGTGGACATGTCACTTAACTAAACCATAAGAGCTACGGAAGTCATAAAAATCTCAAGTCTTCCCTGATCTTGGCATCCCTAAGAGAGACATAGCTCAGAACTTCTCCTGGTGTTCCTCCTGGTCCCTTCTGCTGACTTGTGCTGTGTCTGCTAGGTAGTGCCACTGCTGCTGATTCGTATTTGCTATCCCTACTCCAGCAAGCTGGACGGCTGGTGTATCAGTGAAGTGTTTTCAAGTGAATTGAGCTGAGCTGCCACAGCTGACCTGTGAACTGAACTGCCACTTTCCAGACAACACGGATGGGAGTTGCTCCAAAGAACCTTTCTAAACACACACACACACACACACACACACACACACACACAGAGGCTTAAAATTGATATAGAGCAAAAATGGCATCCTGTTTTCATTCACATTTTTTAAAGTTTATTTTGTGTGATTCTCATTGCATGTGTGTGTGTGTCTGTTTGTCCTGTCTGTCTGTCTGTCTGTCTGTTTGTTCACATACACATCTGTACATATACACACAGGGGGTGGAGCATGAGTGTTCAGGTACATATGAGGATGTGCTTGTGCTACAGGGCACCTACAGAGGTCAGATGACATCTCCCAGTGTCACTCCCAGCCTTCTACCTTGTTTGTGACAATCTCATCACCCCTTCACATGCCAGGCTAGCTAGCATGTGAGTTTCCAATGATTTACCTGTCTTCACTTCGTCGGAAGAGTATGGGATTACAGCGCTGCCACATCTGGCTTTCATGTGGTGTGCGGGGATCTGTGTCCTCATGCTCAAATGGCAAGCTCTTTACCCACTGAAACACACCACCCCAGCCTCTCATTTGTCAGTCCTAAGAGTGTGGCACACATATCTACTTGATACCTGATCGGTGCTTGTTAACTGATGCATCTTTGATTTAATTACACTGTAAGTTTGAGCCATTAGTGTGGGTGTGTGTGGAAAGGCTGGTCTTGGTTGGTAGATACATGTGACCAAAGCTAAATGTGGTGTTAGCTAAAGTTAGGAAGCTGGGAGGCTGCACAAGATAGCACTCCCACGTCCCTGGAAGGCACAGTTTCACAATTCTGGACAAAAGGGCAGCCCTTCCTGTTTACTTTTCGATGATTAGATTGTTCTCTCATTTGTTAACACAGTGAATTCTTTTGAGCCATGAACATGGCCCCTGAGTAAGGTGACATGGGGGAGACACACAGAAAGCCCGAGCCCTGCAGTGCTGGTGCCCAGGCTCAGTGGAATCACCATCAGATAAGGTCCTGGCTCTTGGATGAGCCTTGAGGTCAGGACCTGCAAACAATGGGCATCCGACATCGGCGTCCTGACTACCAGCTAGACCCGCCTGTCCTGTGGAAACAGAAGCCATGGATGGGAGCTTGAATCCAGACTCTCTGGAACTCTCCTCTTCCTACCTTTGTAAAGAATGTCAAAGGTGTTTTAATCAGAGAGATCAGGATAGAAAAGAAGGATCTGTAACAGCTTCGTCCACACAGACCTAGCCCTAAAATCAATCTGGAAATGTCAATGATCCTGATCACATTTAAAAAGTCAAGGTCTAAGTCTGCTTTACTACACCATGCATGCCAGTAACTTCAGTGTAATGGGTGGGAACTGCATTCAGTACTGGTGCTAAGCAGACAATTCATTCATTCACTCACTCATTCATTCCTTCATTCATTGCCTTATTGGTCCTTTCACATACAGATGTTTAATGAGTAAAGCTTTGTTTTAGGTATTCTGGCGGTTGTGAAAATTCACTGTAGCCTCTGGCCTAACAAGCCTTTGGGAGAAAGAAGAGATAAAGCATGCATTTAAAAAACACAGATTAAAAAAACGTTGTCAACTGCCCAAGCAATTCAAGTGGGGTAGCCCAGAGATCCGGCTAGAGGGAATGGCTTCGTGGGGGAGCAAGACTTGGAGGAAGGATGGGAAGTCCGCACATGGAAATAACTGGGCGTGAGAAAGAGAATTGGGAATTAACATACATTTTTTTTTTCCAGAGGAAGAAACATGCAAGGTGTGGATGTGAAAGTGAGCAATTCCATGTTATGGGAGCAGAGAGCATATTAAACAGAGACGGAGATGTGTGACTACCCAGTTAGGGAGGTTTGGGTAATACACTGTATCAGTCTGCTGTGATAAACCCATAGCCAAAAGCATCTTGGGGAGAAAAGGATTTATTACATCTTACAGGTTAGAATCCACCATCAAGAAAAGTCAGGGCAGAAAACACAAAGGCACATTGCTTCCTAGCTTGCTGTCTATGACCCACTCAGCTTGATTTCTTACACCATCCAGGACCATCCGCCAAGCCATCCAAGACACTGCCTCCAGTGAGCTGGATTCTCTGCATCAACCATCAGTCAAATCAAAGCCAAACAATACAAAGAACAACAAAAACCAAACCAAACAAACAATGCCACTCTTCCCCAAAGGAAGCCACAGTTACAGGCTAACCTAATGGAACCAGTTCCTCAGTTGAGACTCCCTCTTCCCCAGTGGCTCTATTTTGTGTCAAGTTGACAAAAAAATAACCAGCACACATACCTAACAGAAGCTATCAAACAATTTATCATCCATATAAGAGCACAATACAGAATGAAAGGGAATAGAAAATTATTGAAACTGTATTATTTTTTGAAATATTTACTGATCAACATGTCTTTATAGGGTAATCTTTTTAAAAGTTCTATTAAGAATTATTTTCAGAAAATACTGAAAAGTATTCATACATATTTAGATATCCTAGGATGCTGAAGCAAACAAAAATTAATCACTTTTTTATGTTGATCATGTGGATATTTATAAGTAAGATAGAACAATCTTGGTGAATACTCACATATTTGAGTCAGGCTCTTGGACTGATCTGCCTTTAATCTTAATTTGGTGAGTAGGCAATTTAGGAAATTTATGTACTACTTTTTAATTTCAAAAGTTATTTATTTTTATTGATGTGTATGTGTGCATGTCTAATTGACTGTATGTGCACTAGGTATGTGCAAGTGGCTAAGAGGCCAGAAAAGGGCAACAGATCCCCTGGTACTGGAGTTTGGCGGTTGTGAGCTTCCTGATAGGGCTGCTGTCTCTCCAGCCCTAGAAGTATTTTTAAAGTCATTATTTTGTGAATAACACAGAAATGTAACCTCATGATTAAGTAACCTGTTTTTTTCTTCGTTAGTTAGTGATATCATTATGAAGTTAATAATGCATGGCAAATGTTCACAACACAGTGCGCAGGCTGTATGTTTACAATTCTCATAAAATAGAAACAACAGTACGTGTGTGCTGGTACTCACCTTTATTCCCAGCATTCGGTAACAGAAGCAGGCTGATCTCTGTGTATTTGATGCCAGTCTGGTCTACGTAGTAAGTTCTAAGCCTACGAGAAGTATACAGTGAGACTCATTCTTAAAAGAAGAAAATAAAAAGAAAGGAAGGAAGGAAGGAAGGAAGGAGGGAGGGAGGGAGGGAGGGGGGGAGAGAGAGAGAGAGAGAGAGAGAGAGAGAGAGAGAGAAAGAAAGAAAGAGAGGGAGGGAGGGATAGAGGGAGGGAAGGAGGGAGGAAAGGAAAGGAAAAAAGAAAGAAAGAAAAGAGGAGACAGAGAGGAAGGAGGGAAGATAGGAAGGAAGGAGGAAGAGGGGAAGGGAGGTCCAATATCTATCTATCTATCTATCATCTATCTATCTATCTATCAATCTACCTATCATCTATCTATCTGCCAGTCACAGAGTATAGGCAGCATGTGTAATGCTTTAGACTGTACCCCTGGAACTGTAAACCAAAATAAACCCTTCTTTCTTTGAGCTGTAAAAAACAGTAACTGATTTTTTTTATGAAACTTCTTCCTTCCCTCCCCCCTCCTCCTTCAGTCCTTCTTCCTTCCTCCTCCTTCCTCTGTCCCTTCCCCCTCCTTTTTTCCCTCTCCATTGCTGCTATAATGAATTATGAGGTACTTCCTGGATCCATCTTCAGGGTGTGTCCCGTTACCCTAGCTGTTGACAGTGTTCCACAGCTCACAGGAGACTCCATCTCCAGAAAGCTGCCCTTTCCAAATTAGGCTCCCTCCCTGGGGATGACCTTTGTCCTCTAATGGGTGGATGGCAAAGGCAGAAGTCAGGATGAAATAGAAAGCCTCATTCCAGTACAACCCCGTTTACCCCAGCTCCAGGACTGCTGTGGGCTCAGAGGAGGCTTGGCTGCACCAATATCCAGGTTTCATTTCTCACTATGCCCAGTCCATCCTCCCTCAAGCTCTCAAGAAAGTATTCTTAAGAATTTTCTCCAAAGAAAGCCTGCAGGAAAAATACCAATTCAGAACCAGTTTCTTGGAAATCCCATCTAAGACAGCTGCTGTTTATTGCCACATCTTTAGAAAACAAAACAAACACCTTGACCAAGGTCTAGGGAGATGGCTCAGTGGATAAAGTACTTGCCACAGAAGCATGAGGACCTGAGTTCAGATCTCCACAACCTGGGGAAGCATCCCAGCTCTGCAGTGTAGATCTGTAACCACAGTGCTGGGAAGGAGAAGCAGGAGAAGCAGGACTCACTGGCCAATCAGTCTCGCCAAACTGATGAGCACCGGGCTGAGTGAGAATCCTCATCTCCTCGAAAATACAAGAGAGCAATTGAGGAAGACACACTGACCTCTGGCTTCTGCACACACATGTATGTGCATATGCATAACCATGTATGCGGCGCGCAGCCTCGCCGATAAGGAGAACGCCACACTCAGGATTCTTCTGACAGCAATTTATTGTACAGCTCTTTTAGATGGCAGTGAGGCGAGGGACCCCAAGCCCCAAAAACCTGTGGCTTATATAGAGCCCTAGGAGACGTGCCACACACTCATTGGCTCTTATGATATCGCCAAATTAGCATACTGGTTTTCACGCCTTGCGCAGGCGCACATTCAAGCAAGGCTCTCAAGAAGAACCAGGAAGCAGGAAACCAGCGCCATGTTGCAATGGTGAACGCGGCTCCTAACATCTCCCCCTTTTTTATTAAATTGCTACAACAATTTTCCAACTGTTATTTCGCCGATCAAGCCCACCGTTCTACCAGTAAGGCGTTCAAGGCAGTTAAACAGTATTGAGACCCTCCACACTTATGTCCCGTGCAATGGGAACCCGAGCCCTGGGAAGTGTGGAGGACTACCACTCAGGATTCCTGGTGCAATGGGAACACGAGCCCTCAGGGTATCCCATTGAATGATAGTGTCTCATTGTTTAAGCATATTTAACCAAGCCTGAGGGGATGTTCCCTGCTCTGAGGCTTTATCTCTATGATGTTGTTTTTTAAATTTGCAGAGCAACCAGAGTGTGATCAGCACTCCCCCAAAGATCATACAGCCAAACATTCCCACCCCACCCACTCCTTAAAAAAGGAGAAGGTGGACGTGAGCCAGGAAGTGAAGTCTCTAACATCAATCGGGTTTATTCTGGTCCCATTCAAAACAGCAATCTTGAGCAGGAGTTCTTCTTGTAGCTCCTCAGCCTGTTGTGACCAATTTCCTAGAGTTGCAAAGGCTGATAAACTGGTAGCAACCCCCGCTAAATTTGTCTTCAGGGGTTGGTGAGTCCTCTTTCACAGTTCTGGTCAGTCTGCTTGGTATCCAGATTGGATTTTCTTGATCCTGTGGAAAAACACAAACAGCTCCCCTGGATCTCACTAAAACTGGATCCGGGCCCTTCCATTGGTTAGTTAAGACATCTTTCCATTTAACATATTCTTTTTGAGGACTTGGAGCCACATGTCTGTCAGCAGCAGATTGTCCATCAGAATCCAGATTTAAAAAATTTAAGGTAAATAGGGCTAAGGAGATAGATGTCTTAGGTCCCATGTTGGGGCCTATTCCTCCCTTTTGTTTTTGTAAATAAGTTTTCAATGTGCCATTGGCACGTTCCACAATCCCTTGTGCCTGAGGATTATATGGCAAGCCAGTTATATGACGGACACCAAGCCTTAAGCAAAACTGTTGAAAGGTTTTAGACGTATAGGCTGGTCCATTATCAGTCTTCAGCTGAAGGGGCTTGCCCCAAGCAGCCCAGGCTTCAAGGCAGTGAGTAATAACATGTGACACTTTTTCTCCCGCAAGGGGGGTGGCGTGGATGATGCCAGAGCATGTATCCACAGATACATGAATAAATTTTTGTTTTCCAAAGGCATTGCAATGTGTAACATCCATGTGCCAGATATGAAGGGGTTGTAGACCTCTGGGATTAACTCCTATAGATGGAGAGGGTCTGAATTCTGCACAGGAGGTACATTTCAGAACAATATCTCGCGCTTCTGCACGAGTTAAATGAAACTTTAATCTCAGGGTATTGGCTGGTACATGATAAAGTTTATGAAAATCAATTGCACCCTCTAATGGCGAACTTACCCAAAATAGGTTTTTAGCGGCTTTATCAGCAATAGCATTAGCCTGAGACATAGGTCCAGGAAGCAATGAATGTGCTCTCATGTGTTGAGTAAAAAATGGGTGACATCTACTACGAATATGGTTTTGAATGTCTTTGAATATCTCAGTAACCATGCTTTTAGGGTGAATAAAATCAGCCACTTCTAATTGTCCACACCTGAAACATTTAACATTAGAGGCCCTCTGAGCCGCTAAAACAGCAGCTGCCAATCCGGCATTAGATAGAGGTCCTCCTATTTCTCTACAAGCCTTCATCCATGCATTTAATCCTTTCCCTTTCCAAGGTGTAATAGCATTTCTGCATTCTCTAGTACATTGTTCAAAAATTAGTTGTTCTATGAGAGGCATGGCCGTCTCAGGATCTCCAAAAATCCTTCCTGCCGCCTCCTTCATCCTTGCCACAAAGTCTGAGAACGGCTCATTGTTTCCTTGAATAATTCTTGTCAAGTTTCCTGAAACCTGTCCTTTGTTAGGGAGACTTTTCCATGCTTTTACAGCTGCCTTATTAATTTGCTCATATACTTCTACAGGGTAGGCCGTTTGATTGATAGCCCATTGTCCCTGCCCTGTAAGCATGTCAAAGTTCCATTGTGGATGCCCCTGAGCTAAATTTTGTCTTGCCTGTGAAGCACAGAATTCTTGAAAAATGGATTTCCAATCTAGATATTGTCCCATAGTCAGGCAAGCCTTAACAGTATTATACCAGTCATCTGGTGTCATGGCACTGACCATAAGTCTTTCTATTAATGCCTGAGTAAAAGAGGCATTGATTCCATAAGTCTGTACCGATTCAGCTAGCGTTTTTAATTGTTTTAAATCTAGCTGTGAATGTTGTCTGGTTTGGTTAGCATCTTCCCATACGGGAAAGGCTACTCTTATCTTTTCTCTTTCCTTAGCTGTAATAAGAGAATTGGACGACAGTCTTTCCTGTCTCTCTTTTGGTTTTTTCTTTTTAACTCTAACTACTTCCTCCAATGGTGGGGCAGATGGGGCATACCCCGGTGCATAAGGCGAATCCAGCCCGTATCTTTCAGACTCATAACGGGCTGCTTCTTTATCTAACTCTGCCTGTTCCTCAAGATCTAACACACTATCAGAGGATGAGGTGTCGGTATCCTCTGTATCTTCTTCATCCCCCGAGGACGTCTCCTCAGAGGCAAAGTCATTAATTCTTAAATTCTGAAACTCAGTTAACACAGGATATAGTTTTCTCTTAGGCTCTTCCTGTTTTTTATGTTCCTTTTTTGTAGCTACTTCTTTCTTAATTTCCTCTTTTTTCTTTTCCTTTTTCTTTATTTTATTTTTAGCACTCTTATACTTTTCTGCTTCTGATAGGCTATCCTGGTGTTCTGCTAAAGCTCTTTGTCCCTCTCTTACCTTGTCTTGGCATTTTGTATCCTCTATACACGGAGGGCAAGTACACTCCTTTCCTTGTGTATGGTAGTTAAAACAGAAGCAGAGCACAAGAACTACCACAGCCCAAACAGGGATAGCAATAGCAAAATAGACAGGATCCACCATACCTTGCAAAAAAGCGTCTAGACTTCTCGCACCGTCAGTTCTGAACCCTCTGTTGAGCCAACAGGATCCTTCGAAACTGGATAAAACACCGAAACGTTCGGCTTCGTTCCCAGGTTTCCGGCACCAGTTGCGGCGCACAGCCTCGCCGATAAGGAGAACACCACACTCAGGATTCTTCTGACAGCAATTTATTGTACAGCTCTTTTAGATGGCAGTGAAGTGAGGGACCCCAAGCCCCAAAAACCTGTGGCTTATATAGAGCCCTAGGAGACGTGCCACACACTCATTGGCTCTTATGATATCGCCAAATTAGCATACTGGTTTTCACACCTTGCGCAGGCGCACATTCAAGCAAGGCTCTCAAGAAGAACCAGGAAGCAGGAAACCGGCGCCATGTTGCAATGGCGAATGCGGCTCCTAACACATGTAGACACATATGAACATGTACTCATGTACAAAACTCCATGATCAAACATATATTGTGGCATACACCTAGAATTCCAGCACCAGAAAGCTGAAGCTGGATGATCGTAAGTTTGAGGCCAATCTGGTGTTCATAGAGAGGCTCTCTCTCTCTCTCTCTCTCTCTCTCTCAAAAAAAAAAATCAAGATTAATTAATAAATAGAATTACCAAACAATGAACTAAATGCAGTTTTCATGATTACTAAACCATAAGCATCTGTACTGAGCATGCCCAGATGATTACACATTTAGGGTGGCAATGCTCAGCCTCCCCGCTTTGCTTGTTGCTGATTGTTCCCATTTCTTTTGAGCCCAGTTGGCCTGGCGGGTACAGTACCAAGAGACCAGCAGGAACAGCATGGTCCCTGTCTCTCACCATTACTGCAGACAACAATAACCATCTGTCAGTACTGTCCTGTCCCAGAACAAGGATGTTTTTATCATCAGGTGATCTGTACAGTCCTTGAAGGGCAAGCATTGATTGTCTTTGCATGCTGACAGGATCTCCTACAAGAGGAGCACCAGTCTTTCAGACTCAAACAGGTGCTAATGGGAGGAATCCATTGATCGCACCCACATCTCAGGCTCATGGGAAACCACCACAACTCTAGCTGTTCAAAGTAGAAGTCTAGTTCAAACCATCTCACCTTTCCACGCCACGACTGATTAAAACATGAGCCACCTGGTCAAACTTTAGATAAGAGTCTGGGGAAACCGACATTAAGTGTGTGTATCAGGGCATGTACACACTCACAGTCACCTGGATGTACAGGCAACAGAAGGTTGCTAAAGCCCTGTGCTGGAGAATATTATTTCATGCCTTGTAACCTTGAATGAATGCAGGTTTGCCCTTCACTGATGTCACTGGAACTAACAACACTAGAAGAAAAACGTAAATGCACAATAAAATATGCCAGGTGTTGTCACAGCCCAATAGCATGGTCTAGGTGCATACTGTGCAGCAGAGATTGCTGTCAACCTGACAGACAGCAATCAAAATGAATGTCAACCAGTGCACACTACCAAGAGGCAGCACCCAATTCACAGGGATTCCTCAGTAACTACACATGAACACATCCTCTATATTGAGAGAAGATACTAGTCAGTTAATGTGAGCGGACTTGGGGGGTTGCATGTATAAAACAACCACTTCAGGCAAGTCAGGCTGGGCTTAGCAGTTAAAGGTACCTGCTTGACTACCATGAATTATATACATAATTTTATTACTCTCACACATTAATATGTTTATTTTGATCAAATCTCTGCTTCATTCTACCACTCCAATTCTTTCAAGGTTCTCCTCCCCTTATAGTCCCCTCCTAGTTTCATGTCTGTGTCTGTGTGCGTGTGGCTGTGCGTGTGTGTGTGTGTGTGTGTGTGCGTGTGTGCTCGAGAGCGTGTGCATTCATGTGCAAGTGTGTGTTCGTGTGCATGTGTGTGTATGCATGTGTAAAACATACTGAGATAAATTATCCTGGGCCACCTACCTGGGGCTCCAGCCCTGAGGATATCTGACCTTCTGTCTCCTAGCAACCACAACTGCTTGTAGCTTTTCCTAAGAGTGGGGCTCTGTGAGTCCTCGCCATCCGTGGTGGATATCAACTAGACTGATCTTGTGCAGGTCATTTGCAGGCATCCACAGCTGCAGGGACTTCATGAGCACAATTGCCTGCCGTGTCCAGAAGACACAGCTCATAGCTTCCTCCCTGACCTCTGGCTCTTACAATCTTTCTACCCTCTCTCCATAGATGTTTCCTGTGCCTCGGGCAGGAAAGTTATCTTGTTTAGGGATGGGCTCTTACTCTCTGCACATTGTTGGTCTGTGGTTCTCTGTGTTAGCCTCTGTCCACCTTGAAAAGAAGCTTGTCTGAGCTGCAGAGTCACGGTTATATCAAAAAGTCAGCAGTTCCCAGTGCCAACAGAAAATGCAAGTGCTGACAGAGATTCCAGCCTTGCACTGAGGATTTGAATTGATTGTTTAAAGTCAAAGGCTTCTGTAGCAAGCCAAGAAATTTCTAACCTATGCCCTTGGGAGACTAAAGAAAAAGGTCATCTTCTCTGCTCTCTACTGAATCTCTGTCCATGTCAGAAAGAGTGTGTGTACGAAGTGTGTGTAGTAAGTGTGTATGTGCATGTTCATATGCTTAAGTGCAAGTGGAGGCCAGAGGTTGACATCAAGTGTCTTCTTCAGCCGCTCTTCACATATTTTTGAGGCAGGGTCTCTCACTGAACCTGGAGTTTATTGATTCCACTAGGTTTATTGATTAAGCTGACCAGTGAGCTCAGAGATCTGCCTACCTCCATTCCCCCAGCACTGAAGTTGCAGACACCTGCCACCATGCCTGGCAAAACTTTGGTTTTCATGCTTGCCCAGAAAACACTTTGCTGACTGAGCCATTTCCGTTTCCCCAACCCTTTAGTTAAGTCTTTGAACTTAATGCTTAACTCAGATTTCTGTATTTATGCAAAAAGGTTACACACTTAATTTTTTTTCATATGTGTGTGTGTGCACAAACTCATATAAAAGTCAGGGGAAACTAGAAGTCGGTTCCCTCCCTTTGCCAGACTTAGAGGCAAGCACCTTTCCCCACTGAACCATCTTGCTGGTCCCAACGCTTTTCACTTTCATAGCAACCATAAGCACTATAGAACAGCACTAGGGATCAAACACCTGGAATTTGATGCTATTAATTTTATATTTGGAAGACTCAGAATAGTTCCAAGAAAATCTGAGGTAGACACAGGTGAGTGGGAATCTAGCAACCGTTTGGGCATGTTCAGGGATTCCCTATTGGTCATCAGTTTCCTCAGAAAACTTCTGCTGTGTAAACACTGTCATTTAATCACACCAACAAATTACCAACTGCACCTTCTTGCTGCACTGCCCCCTCTCCCAGTCACAGCGGATTCAATAAGGCATATGGTAATGAAAACTTAAGGAGAAATTAGTTTTTAGATGAAATTATTTCATTCTGATGTTCCATTTCCAGACAATAATTGCCCTTCAGAAATGCCAGCAGGATACAAGAAGCCGTAAAGGCGAGAAATGTGAACATTAACGGAAAAGCTAGCTCCGTTATGATGTCATTAAATAAAGCACACACTCACATAACCAGGAGCCAAACAGACCATAAAACAGCTGATATCTTCCCATGAAGACCAACTGAGCCTACCTTAAGAGTGAGGACTGTTTTTACCAGTTAGATATGTTCTGTAAATGGACTGAAGATAATCCAAGCTCTAAAGATTTGGTAAAATATAAAGTGTTCGATAGTATAAAATAATTGTCACAGATGAAACATCCACACGGTGTACAGAAATAAGAACATGGCTATCCTCAAGCCTTTCTGAGCACAGTGGGTCTACAGTGGGAAACGGACGAGGACCTGCTGTGTTTAATAATGATTGGATAAACTTTGGAGAAAAACTTAATTTTGCATCCTAACACCTGAGAAAGTGCATTATCATATGTTGGGAGCCAACTGCTAGCAGAAAGCAGCTATCATCTGTACAGCCATCTCAGGCCATATACCCTGACAAGAGACTTATTTTTAACAGCCGACAACAGCTGAGCACACTCTGATAAACATCATGTATTTCTCCCGTTTCTTGTTTTGTTGTTTAGTGCCCCCAGCTGCAAGGTACACGTAGTAAAGTGTCTTCAGCTGCACTCCCCTGCTTGTGCTTATATATACCCAGGATTTCCTTTCAATAAAGGCGAGACTTGAACAGACTCTGTCTTGTCTCCATTCTTGGCGTCTCTTGCCCCTCCATCCCCACTCTCTCTCTCTCTTGCTAGACCCTGACCCACAGACCTGAGCAGCAGCTCAGGCCGGGACAATCATAAGGTCTGAAGCACAAGATTTTACAAGATTAAAAGGCATACCTTGAGCTGGACCTTGTAATGAAGGCTTGAGTGATGGTTTGAGTGAGAACAGTCCCCACAGGCTCATTCATATACTTGAATGTTGGTTTCTCAGTTGGTGACTGTTTAGGAAATATTAGAAGATGTGACCCTGCTGGAGAGGATGTGTCGCTGAGAACAAGCTTTGAGCTTTCAAAAGCCTATGCTGGGCACAGTCGCTCTCACTCTCCCTCCCTCTCCCCTTCCTCCTCTCCCTCCCTCTCCCTCCCTCTCCCTTCCCCTCCCTTTTCCTCCTCTCTCTCCCTCCCTCTCCCTTCCCCCTCCCCTTCCTTCTCTCTCTCCCTCCCTCTCCCTTCCCCTCCTTCTCTCTCCCTCTCCCTCCCCCTCCCCTTCCTTCTCTCTCTCTCCCTCCCTCTCCCTCCCCCTCCCCTTCCTCCTCCCTCTCCCTCCCTCTCCCTTCCCCTCCCCTTCCTCCTCTCTCTCCCTCTCCTTCCTCCTCTCTCTCCCTCCCCTTTCTCCTCTCTCTCCCTCCCTCTCCCTTCCTCTTTTTCCCTCTCCCTCTCTCTCCCCCTCTCTCCCCCTCTCCCCCTCTCTCTCCTTCTCCCCCTTCTCTCTCTGCCTTGTGCTTGTTGCGGATCAGATATAAGCTCTCAGGTACTGTTCCAGAGCCATTGCTGCCTGCCTGCTGCTATGCTCTCCACCATGGTGGTCATGAACTCAGCCTAGGCAACCGTAATTAAGTTCCCAATTAAATGCTTCCTTTGACAAGTTGCTTTGGTCATGGTGCCTCTTCACAGCAACTGAACAGTAAGTATGATAGCCTGCAATCCCAGGAACTCTGAAGACTTAGGCATGAGAATCAGAGTTCAAGGCCAACCTGACGATACAGTGAGCACAGGGCAAGCCTGAGAAACCTAGTGCGACCCACTCTCAATCAGTAGACTCGGAGCTGAGCACGCAGGTCAGTGCTAGAGTATCTGCCTAGTATGATAGAATTATTGCCTAGTGATCAATCCCTAGTACCAAAAACAATCTAGTTGTTACCCAACTGAAAATTCTTTTAAAATTCAAATTGAGACAATTAAGTATTTTAACATGAATTTCAGAAGTTTGAAGTATTAGATAACATTTTCTAACATCTATCCTCAGTCTCAGAGCGAAATTCCTTGGTGCTTAAATTTTAAAGAAAAATTAGACAGGAATTGTTACAAAAACTCCGTTTCAGGCTAATAATAAGAAATATCGGAGCTTGCTGCATTGCAGCCGCCGCAGCATCACTCGGCTCCTCACTTCCAACACTGGCGGCTCCGAGCCTGAGCGGTGGCGGCACCCCAGGGCCCATCGGGCCTCCAGCTTCTGGCTACCCGGCGGTCAGCAGCATGCAGGGTTAACGCAAAGCACTGAAGTTGAATTTTGCAAATCCACCCGTCAAATCAACAGCATCCTAATACTACAGGAGTCCAGAACCCACACATAGAATACGGTCAACTGTGGATGAAAAAGAACAACAACAACTTCTCATGGATTTGGATGTAGTCATGCGGAGTAGTGATTACCCATACATTGTTCAGTTCTATAGTGCACTCTTCAGAGAGGGCGACTGTTGGATCTGTATGGAGCTCATGTCTACCTCGTTCGATAAGTTTTTCAAATATGTATATAGTGTATTAGATGACGTTATTCCGGAAGAGATCTTAGGCAAAAATCACTTTAGCAACTGTGAAAGCACTAAACCACTTAAAAGAAAACTTGAAAATTATTCACAGAGACATCAAACCTTCCAATATTCTTCTGGACAGAAGTGGAAATATAAAGCTCTGTGATTTCGGCATCAGTGGACAGCTTGTGGACTCTATTGCCAAGACAAGAGATGCTGGGTGTAGGCCGTATATGGCACCTGAAAGAATAGACCCAAGTGCGTCAAGACAAGGGTATGATGTCCGCTCTGATGTCTGGAGTTTGGGGATCACATTGTATGAGTTGGCCACAGGCCGATTTCCGTATCCAAAGTGGAATAGTGTATTTGATCAGCTAACACAAGTGGTGAAAGGAGACCCTCCACAGCTGAGTAATTCCGAAGAAAGGGAGTTCTCCCCCAGTTTCATCAACTTTGTCAACTCGTGCCTTACAAAGGATGATTCCAAAAGGCCAAAGTATAAAGAGCTTCTGAAACATCCCTTTATTTTGATGTATGAAGAACGTACTGTAGAGGTCGCATGCTGTGTTTGTAAAATCCTGGATCAGATGCTAGCTACTCCCAGCTCTCCCATGTATGTCGATGATACCACTGCTACATCAGACTCTAGAAAAAAGGGCTGAGAGGAAGCAAGCCGTAAAGAGTTTTCATCCTGTATCACAGTGTTTTTATTGCTCGCCCAGACACCACGTGCAGTAAGATTGGTGTTCGTTTCCATCATGTCTGTACACTTCTGTCACCTAGAATGTGCATCCCTGTAATACCTGACTGACCACAGTGTTAGTGCTGGTCAGAGAGACCTCATCCTGCTCTTTTGTGATGAACATTTCATGACGTGCGGAAGTCAGTACGATCAAGTTGTTGACTGTGATTAGATCACACCTTACATTCATTTCTAGACTCAAAACCTGGAGACGCAGCTACTGGAATGGTGTTTTGTGAGACTTCCAAAGCTGAAAGGACACAGTCATGGATGTACTATGTCTGAACACAGAGACCTGGGCTTGAGTGAGAAGAGCTTGCACAGCCAGTGAGACACATTGCCTTCTGCAGCTGGGAGACAAAGGAAGCAGTTCCTTTTTTCACCAAGTGCAATAGATTTGCTCATCTGATATTCTGTTGCTTTATAGTCAGTCGATGTTTGGGGATCGATGTGCTCAGCCAAATTCCCTGTTCAAAATACCATGTTAAATTAGAATTAATCTATCTTTACCAAAAAGCACATTGCTTTCAGAGAGGTGAAAATTAAAATACTGAGACAGGAAAAGAAAAGAAATATCAATTGGTATTTATATAAATCTAATTTTAAAAGACGCTTGCTTGCTACTGTGGGGGATAGAAGATATATCTCGTGCACAGCAAGTTCCTTTTCACTGAGCTGCACTCTGTTACATCAGTGTGTGGCGTGTGAGAGCGTGTGCATATGCGTGTGCTTAATCAGTTTTTAAGATGCTGCCTGGACTTGCTAGTCTTTACTATTTCTTAGGTTTATTTTTATGTGTGTGAGTGTTTTGCCTGAATGTGTGTATGTGCACCACATGTATACCTGCTGCCTGCCGATGCAGAAGAAGGTGCCATCCTCCCTGAAACTGAGCAACCATGGGGTGCCAGGAGTCAAACCTGGGTCCTCTGCAAGAGCAGCAAGTCCCCTTACCACTGGGGCCTCTCACACACTCCTCTAGTCTTTTCCTTTTAATGGCAATTATTTGTCAAAAAATAGATTTTACAGTCTTTTGGTTAATTATACACTGTGCACTACTGTGAATTATAAATGAAAACAATCTAAAAGAAAATTTTAAACTTTTAGAGGCTGAGGAATGTAGAAAAAAATTCAATTTATATTTCGATTTCAGTCTCTCAGAAATATATGAACATCTGACAAAAAGTTTTCAAGGTTCAGATAGTTTATATGTGATGGAAAGTCTATGAAGGAAGCACAAATTCAAAGGGAAGGAGTCTCTGAACGTCTGTCCTTCAGGAGGCAGGTGTTTGAGGGAGTGAATCTATCCTAGGAAAATCAGCAGGGGGCTGCTGGTTTCTGAAATGAAGATTGATTGCACCAGGTGAGCAAATCCCAGACAGCCACACTGACCAGGGATTTCCCTATGAAAGAAGGCCTGTCATGGGCTGGACTTGTGGGTAACTCATTCTACTGGCGCCCGGCAACCATCATGGTGACAGTGAAACAGACAGACTAGATCTCTTTGCACACAGTGTCATCTCCTTCTATTTGGAGAATGCAGTTCCTTTTAGTTCTGACAGTTCTGCAGGATCCATCCACTTTTGTGGGGTGGGCCAGCCTCAAATCACCAGGTTCTCGTTATAATCAGCCATTGCAATGGGGTCCGATCACACAGTGCAGTGTGGGTGAGCCTATTCCTGTGAATTAGGGCTGAATTAGAGAGGGTATTATAGCAGGAGCTGGTAAGCCACCCCCACAGGAGTCCACCAACAGCTAGGGGCTTTAGTAGCAAAAGAGGAATAGAAGGCAGGCTGCAGAAAAGTGGGAAATGAGAAAGTAGCTTTTAAAAACCTAGCCAGCAATGGCAGGGGGACAGATGAAACCGCAACCAGAGGAAGGTCTGGGAGCAGGGAAGGTGTCAAGTGTGGCACCAATGAGACAATCTAGATATAACCAGTGTTCCCTTCTCTCCAGTGCATGTAAGCACCTGGTCTTAGAATCTGTCTGTAATGGTTCTTCAAGGAGCCTTAACCTAAAAATAGAAGCCATGCTGCAATGTGGGGGAATAGCATGGGCTTTAGACTGTAGAAGCCGTGATCAGGATGCTTCTCCTCCTGGATGTTCCTCTTAGTAGATGTTGACTTTGGACATGTCACTCAGCCTCAGTTTTCTAATATGGAGAATGGGGATAAAAAGAATCATGGCCATTGTGACAGTATTCACATCCTGCAAAAGCTCAAGCCAGACAAAATCCCAGAATTGAAGATGGAGGTGGGCCTGAAGTCCCACCCATCCTGAGGAATGATCAGTAATTGATAGCTACAGGGAGAAGGTATGGCCCATATTGGATTGATCACACTGCAGTATATGGGCCAGCACAAATTGGACTTGACAGGTTGGGTGTGTAGGGAAGTGGGGTAGATCTAGGGGGAATTGTGGAAGGGGTAAGTATGTTCAAAATACAAAATCGAGAATCAAATTAATTCTAGATTAATAACAGTGTCTTAAAAGAGTTGTAGCATGACTGAGCTGTAGCTATGCTACAAACTGTGAGGAGACCAGCAGGCAGAGCTCTAAGACACAGCACACTGGCAGCACCAGCAGCATCCATCAGACAATTCGGAGTACTTCTTAGTCCCATAAGATTTTTGCTTTAGAGAATAGAAATTTGCAGGTACAAGTCAGTGATAGGTTATTTCTTCATCGCCGGGGAAATGAGCCAATTTAAGACAGATTAGATTATAATAAAGGCAGGTTTATTGGGAAGCTGCTCTCAGATGGGCGAGTTTATTGGCCCCAAGGACCAAGCTCACCGAAGTCGCCATGGGGAAGAGGGGAGGGAAGAGAGAAAAAGAGGGGAGAAGGAGGAGGAGGAGGAAGTAGAAAAAGAGGTAGAGGATGAAGAGGAGAATGAGGAGGAAGAGGAGGAGAAGGAGGGAGCCCCTGAGCAAAAAGTCTGGATTATATAGGAAGAAGGGCAGCCCAGCCCCTGGGCTGGAAAGTTCAAGGTTGAGGGCAGGGCATGCCAGGTCGGGACTGAGGGATGCTGGGAGAACCTGGAGGTCTGGTCTGTTTTGGTATGTAAAATATGCACCTCAGCCCCTTGTCCCAGGATCCAAAACCAAACAGCCAGTAGCAACCATCTAATAAGACTCTAATTTTTTTTAAAAAAAAGAACCTGATAGATATTTATTGACTTTTTCAAAGTCACAAAGTTAGTGAGGGACGTGATTGAGCTGACCTAAGCCTCTGACTTTCTCTTTACCACTCTTTGCACTCAGTTTCTAGGGTGAGCCCATTTTTTGTTATGGTGATTCCTTCTAATCATCCCATTATGGTGGAATTTGCTTTTTAGCTAAGAGAGATCCAAACTGTGAAGTCTCAAATGGGCCCAGAAATTCCTATTAGAACACAGCAGGCTTGGTGTCCAGCTGTGGGGGATAAAGAAACCAAGGGCTTACCCCAGGGAACGGCTGTGAAGGGTCTACAGCAGCCTCAACTCCTGCAGCCTTCAGGAGCATAGGTCTGAGTCTTGGCAGGGTCAACACACGAGCTTAACCTTTTAAGACAGATAAATTGAGTTCTTTGGAATGTCCCTGTTAGTGGGCTCGTAGGGGTCTTCCAGATGAGCCCCTTGCTAAGTGAAACTTGGTCTGCTTTGCATCAATCTTACACAGTCTCAAGATAATCTCTGGCTGGGTCTCCACAAGGCCAAAGCCAGTGGCAGGAAGTTCAGTGCATCACCTCTCAGTCTTCAGGGAGAATTGCTTGGGTTGCTCTTAGCCACATTACTTATAGAGGAGTTTGGAAACTGTACCTCCAAAAGTCAAGAAATGTTTAAACAAGTTCTGATCCATTTACACGAGGGACTAGTGCCCTGTTAATGGCTACTATTGCTTTCTTAGAACCCAAGCATCTCAGCCAGGCATGGTATGCATCCCTGTGATTCTAGTACTCCAGAAGCTGATACAAGAGGGTCACAAGTTCAAGGTCAGCCTGGACTATGTAGTAAGGCCAGTCTCAAACTAGTAAAATGGCATTCAAAGAGCTAGGGATGAATGTCACAGAGCAGGCAGGGGGTCTTCTGTTCAAGCTCCAGTGTAGAAGAAGGAAAAAAAAAGACAGAGCGTCAAATCATCTCCATCTGGCTAATTCTTCAAAATAAACTAATAACACATAATTGACAAATGTCACAGTTCTGACAGAGCCTCAGCGAGCCTGCTATGGGACCTTTTATAGTGTTTCTGTTTAGTGGACACCACGGACGCCATGGAAGTTATCTTGTGCTCTCCTAACCATGACTGCTACAAATGGCTTCTTTTTCAGTGGAATTTATGAGAATGGGGGTGTAATTAATCCTAGAAGTGGATTTGAATTCTTTTTGGTACTGAAAGATATGAAACTCTTGACAAAAGTAACAGATGGCATAACTGTTAAATGTATGACCTGATTATTTAAAATAATTGTTTCTACCAAGTGAAAATCTTTCCTGGAATTAATGATTTTTCAGAGTCCAAGTCTGACACTGTAACGGCAGCACACATGCTTCAGAGAGTGTGACAAGAAGCCTGTAGTCATAAGTTTTACTAAGGATGAGGGGAAGCTGTAAGGTCCCAACATTTCCTGTGGAGATGTAAATGGACCAGTCACGTTGGAAATAGTTTGGCAAGTCCCCAAAACATGAAATACAGAGTCACAATATAACCCACTTGCTACCTAAAAGATAGATATAATATCTGATTTTTTAAAATACATGAAAATAAAAACATAGATTCATATATAAACTTGTACATATATACTAACAGCTGCAGCAATATTCACATTAGCCCCTCAAAAAGGAAACAACTCAAATGTCCATCAACTACGGAAAGGACAAGCAAAACAGATATATCTATGTAATGGAATACTATCTGGCTGTGAAAATGTAGCGTGTCAATACATGTCAACACATGCTACAGGGTGGATGAGATTTGAAAACACTATGTTCAAAGAAGCTCTCCCCCACCCTCTCCCCACCCCATATTATATATAGTGTGATTCCATTTGTATTAAAGAGACAAAAATTAATGATTATGTAAGCTGAGCATTTGGGGGAATAAAAATTTCCTTTCGGCAGTGATGCAAATGCCCTAAACTCAATGGTAGTGATGACTACACCAGTCTGACTATGTGAAAATATCAAATTATGCTCCATGTGGGCAGACCGTATGGTATGAGAATTTTATCTCAATAAAACTGTTTTTAAAAATAAGCTCAGAGACTAGTGTGCTCTTTGATTAAACTCGGGGTCACACACAGTGGGAAGTGGAGGGTTTGCTTCTCTGAATTTGGAAGGGTTGAGTCAACTTTGGAAGTCAAGTCATCAAATGCAGAAAATGTATCTGGAACCATCAGCAAACATGGTGTCCAAAACTGAGAAGAGCAATGCACTGGGTTGTGAGGCTGATGCGATTAAACCAGTGAAACGTGACCCACAATATTCGTGTTAGACCCATGACATCACGAAACTGGTAGAAAACAGTAATCTGCACGGTATTTAGAGCTACCAGCTCTGCGATCGCCTCAACCAATTGATCCTAATCTGCTTATCAGAGGCAAGGGGATCTTGACATATCTTCCCCTTTAGACAGGAAGACATTCCCACATAATAATCACATCCTTATAGAAATTGAAAACGTATGTTCAAGCCATGGTGGTCTCGCAAAAAATCTAAATCCATATAATGTTTCCTGACTCACTGTCACCGTTCATTTTGTCCCACAGAATAATCAGAGTTCACCAGCCCGTACAATGACCGATAGCTTTTTCATAAAAGGATATTTTACAAAATATTGAAATGTAGCCCATTTCTACCTGATAGATGACTGGACCTATGCACTTTGACCTCTCGTTGGCCTTTGTTGCTTGTGACCTTGCTAAAATGATTAATATCCTTTTAACAACTGCAGGCCTTGGAAAGCAGTATGTTGTCGCTGTGTGCAGAGGCCAGGTGAAGTTGTTCAAACACAAACCTGCTAATACTGTGCAGTGCTGATGTGGTTATCTTTGTTTTTGATATTCTTCTATAAGGCAGGAGCTTGTAGGTTATGTATTTTTGAGATCTATCACGTTCATTCATTCATTCACTCATTTACTTATTTATTTAATATTGGGACAGGGTCTCACTATATATCCTTGACTGGCCTCGAACTCACTGTATAAACAAGACTGGCCTAGAACTCAAGAGATCTGCCTGTCTCTACCTCCCAAGTGCCAAGATTAAAGGTGTATACTACTCAGATACCTGGCTCAGATACCTTATTTTTGTCTGTTTGTTTGTTTATTTGTTTGTGTTGTTGGTTTTTTTTTAAATTGAGATGGGGTTTCTCTGTGTAGTGCTGGCTGTCCTGAACTCCCTTTGTAGACCAGGCTGGCCTCTAACTAACATGGATTCACCTGCCTCTGCCTCTCAAGTGCTTAGGTAAAAGTGTCACCACTGCCTGGTCATTTTTATTTTTTAAAGTTATAAGGGGTGTTTTAGTTTAGGAAGTATTGTCTGCTTTTATATTTTCTTTTGTTTTGTGTTGCATTGATTTTATTTTTAAGACTAGAGTGGAACTACATAGTAGAAACAAACCTCAGACTTGTAATAATCCTTCTGCCTCGAGCCTTTAGCATGCTGGGATTACAGGAGTGTGCCACCCATGCTTAGCTAGGTTTTGGGGGTTTGTTTTTGGTTTTGTTTTTTAATTATTATTATTTCTGAAAGAGATCATGATTGGTGCATTGACACAACCCCATCACTCCTAACTTCAAAGTGATGGTTAATTGTGATTTCTCCATCACACAAGTCTTGTTTCAGTTGGTGTTCTGTGCCTTTGGGACCACTTAGCTCTTACCACTGTGAAGTCCCAATATCACCCTACCACAGTCGACTCTGTGCACCATCAAAATCAAAACCTACAAGCTGAGGATACAGCTTGTAGTAGAGTGAGCCTAACTGTAAAGTGCTGGTCAAAAGAACCAAAAATTAACAAATAGATGAATGGCTAGAACAGAAGAACAGCAGTGACACATACCTGAAGCACCAGAGTTCTGGCCTTCATCAGCAATCAAGAGAATCTCTTCAGGGACTGGGTGGAAGACAGACCAGGTCTTTCTAAACTAACACCACTCTGTCTGGAAATGGTGAGATATACCCATGTTTTTCTTACTGACTTATACTTTGACTTAATGCAAAAGTCAAAAGGAAAAATAAGAGCAAGAAGTGTGTGAGTGTGCATGCGTGTATGGGGGGGGGCAGGAGACTATGAACCATTTTCTTGGCTTACAAAATGTTTTATGAGTCCAGTGTTCCCCGAAGAGGTTCATAGAAAATAAATTTAAATTCTTTAGCAATTTGCTTGGTATCCATCATTACTCCTAACCTGTAAAGGGATATTTGCAATTCTGAAAACGAATGTGTTTGATACAATGCATTTTCTTATGACTTTGGGAAGAAAGGTCCTTCCTTTCAGAGACAAGCAGGGTGAGGAGGGAAAGGGTCTGGGGAGTTGGGAGCATTGCTTCGTTCCGAAGCCTTCATCTGCCAGGAGATCAACGGGTCACTACATCAACCCCACAACAAGGCATTTCCTACCTCTTCTAAATCCCACGACATTCTACAGAGAGGGTTTTTTCCCCCAGCAATTTACATAAAATACTATTAGAGTGAGGGTTTTCTTTTTTTCTTAATGGCTCTAAGGTTAAAGTTGAAAATACCAACTTGATGCAGGGCCAAGATGTGGCCATATTGAATGTCACTTCCATGTTTTCCAGTAAATCACTTCATTATCCAAAATCATAATCTTCGGTGGCTTTACCAAGAATTGCTTCGCTCCACTTAAAGGAAGTCTGATTTAATTTGCTATCTTCATCTACATTCTCGTTTTCTTTTTATAGATTTTTTTTTTTAAAAGCAAGTTATCAGTAGGATCTTCCTTCACTCAAACATAAGTGAAAGTTTTATCTATCTGGAGATATCACTAAAATAATTTATTGCTAGGGAAACAAAACCTTTTGTCTGAAAGTATATTTCTTCCCGACAGCTGTGGTATTTCAGAGAAAGCACCAGAGCCATGATGGCCTGGACTGTAATCAACCGTTCTTAATAGGAAACTTTACAGACTTTTAATAAGATATCCTCCAATAATTTATGAGCCGAGGTTTTGAAGTGAAGAGGCATTGTTTGGCAATATGTTCTTCCTCTAATCTCAGGAAATTTAAATAAAAGCGTACTCATTTCCTCTGAACTCAGCAGTTCTTCTGGTTTTTTTAAAAAAAAAAAAAAAGATTAAGAAAAACACCTGCCACACTAGTCTGAAAGTATGTTTTTCATGCTTTAAGCAAAATGACGCTAAGATGCTAAGACAGACAAACAAACAAACACCTTGGTGCTGAAGTTTTCATGCAGACTTCCCCGCTCTCTGCTAAAAAGCTGGGGAGATGGCTCAGTCTGTAAAGCCCCTTGATGCAGTGACATAAGGATCTGAGTTCGGATCCTTAGCATCTGTGTAAAAAGCTGGGCATAGTGGTGTGTGTGTGTGTGTATGTGTATGTGTGTGTGTAATCTTGGCTCTGGGAAGACGGAGACAGGAGAGTCCCTGGAGGTTGATTACTAGCCAACTGTGTAAGCTCTAGGTTGCACCATGGAAGACCCTGTCTCAGAAGATAAGGTGGTGATTAACTGAGGAAGACATCTGACGTTAACCTCTGACCTCCACATGTATGTGTGTCCCCTTCCCCGCCAAAAAAAAAAAAGAGAATTCTTTTAAAGAATCCATAGGGTAATACTGTTTTAAAATGAGCAGAAAAGTCTTTGCTTATTTACAAACTACATACACTAATCCCTGAGACTCCTACTATCTCAGTCCACTGGGTCTGATATAAACAACTTCAACATCCCGCCCCATTGTTTTCTTGGCATTAATTTGATGCTTCACTTTTCTCATTAAAGCATCTCCATTCTTGTTGCTTTTACCACCATTGTCTAATGGCCTTTGTTTTGATTTTGGTTTATAATGTCTTTCTCTCTTCAAAATAGAACTTGAAATCCTACTCGCATCCACAATGACAGCTTCATCTTAGGTGACACTAGCTCCCTCCTACCTGGGGCAGCAGATGGTACTGATGTGCTTCTTGGGCTTTAATGACCCAATACTTGGACTCCTTGGTTGTTTCTTAGGAGGTCTGATTCAGGGACATAAATTCTGCACCCCTAAGAAGCTCCTAGTGCTGCTGGCCCCACAGCCACACAGTGTAGAGCAGTGTCTTGCGTGATATCAAGGTTCCTTCTGACTTCAGATGTCATATCCTGTCGTTCCAATGGGGTTCTTTTAAGGCCAGTGGAGAGTCTAAAAATGCTCTAAAATCCTCATGAGAACAATTTAGATACTTTGACAAGCACACATTAATGCCCCTTCTTCAGGAAATGCAAGTAGGATGGGGAGGGGGAGTTGGGGGAAGCCATCTATCCTTAACTGATTAGTAGTAAATGCACTGTTGACTTTATCTTTGTGGTGTTTAAAGAAAAGATTATTCCGTCCATACTCATGCCAGCTCCTTCCCTCCCTCTCTTCCTTTCTTCCAGTGTTTTGAGCCTTTCCCCACTCCGTACACACTCCGACAGGCAGCCTCTGGACACAGATATTTTGCTTTCATTCACCAGCCATCATTCAGAAGTTTACAGGTCTGTGATGTTAGGAAGGAAAGGAGATGCCGAGCTATGCTTCTGATGTCAAACCATAGCTGTGTTCTCTAAGAAGGGTAAAGAGAAATAAATAAGGAATTCATCTTGCATGTTCCTGAGATACTCAGGGTCTTAGCCACCATCTGGGAGCTTTGATTCTCCAACACTTGATTTTTTTTCCTACATCATCCATGCTGTGTTTGCAACTATAAATGATTCTTCCTAAGCCTTCAGCCAAGATATAAATAAAGATTTCCTCCAAATTTTAAAAACAATCCATTAGCTCAGGACGCACTGTTGTGGGCACTGTCCTGTGGCTTTTCTTTTTTGGATTAAAGGTATACTAACTTAGAAAAATAGAAAACTGAAGTTTTCATTTTTTGGATATCTTTCTGTTTCCATTTTCTGCATTTTTCAAGTGAATAGATCAAGGACAATGACCTCGCTTTCCTATTTAACTTTGTAGATGAACATCCAATTTAATAAAAGACTTCAAGAACATTTATTCACTGGGTACATGTGAGTGGAAGGAATTTTTGAGATATTACTTTTTTGTAAAATTTCCAAATCCATTTGCATAAGCCTTGGATCAGATTGTTTGAGTCATTCAGAGATCAAAACAACCAATGTCTGACAATTCAAAGGCCCTAGCAACAACAGGCAAAACAAACAAACAAAAGGCTGGAGATGAGGAAAGGAGAAGAGGAGCTGTAAAGAGATTTCCCTCTGAAGGAATGTTCAGTCAGTGCTGTGAGGGAGAAGGGGATCTGCCTGCCCGGTGTCATCAGTCCAAGAGGCTGATGTTATGGCAGATGACAAACGTGTGACCTTAGTTCAGAAGTTGCTGCTGTCGTAAGCAATCTTAAAAGCAGTTTGAAAACATAGCTGTCTTCATTATATCACACAGTTTTGTACGTCAGGATTTTGACCAGACCTAAAAACCAGACCTAAAAGCTCTTCTGTGTAATATCAACAGAGACCACCTAGGGGATGAGTTCATCGCTAAGACCCAAGATGGCCTTGCTGACTTGTCTGGTAACTTGGTAGGGTAGGCTTGGCTGGGTTGTTGACCAGAAATTTTCCAGAGATTTCTCTGGCAACATGGCTGAAGGACTAAACTCCTTAGAATGGCCAACAATAATTCAGTGTCAAAGGGGAATCTGTGCATTATTTTATGGTCCATCTTTGGAGGTCATGTAACATTGTTTCTCTGTATTCTTTTGGTCAAAGGAATCCTAAGTCCAACTCATTGAAAGAGAGGAGACAAAGACATCCTCCCCCATCTCAAAATGTCAAAAAGTTGTGGCCATTTCAAAACCTGTCACACCCTAAAACCCAAGAAATACCTTTAGAAATGAAGGAGCTCAATAGTTAAGTACTGACTACCACAGTACACTTTCTTCTCAGCATGGAGGTCACTAACTTACTATTTTCACTACGTATACATTAGAATCTAGGGCAGATTTTTAAAGGATGAGGTATTTACACCATCAGGTGTTCACTATCTGTATTGCTTTTTTGTGCTCTAGTGGCAACTGAGATTTTCATGTAGTTAATAAAAAAGAAACCAGTAAAAATCTGAAACATTGAGGGCCCAGAACAGGCTGACTTGCAAGAGAAAGCTGCACTCTCATGCCACCTAAAGGGTACAGTTTGGGCACCTGGCCCTCACAGATGATTTATTCTTAAATAATTGCTTGTATATAAGCCAACCAAATTGAGGAGTGGCTGCCGATGGATACAGGGTCCCTTCAAGAGATGACAAGAAGGTTATGGAGTCAAATAGTATTCATAGTCACAACATCCTAGAAAAAAAGCACTAAGTTGAACATTTTTTAAAGGGAGGTTTTTAAATACATGGGTTATACCTAAGACAATATTAATAACACACAAGCCTTACAGAAGTCAGAAAAAGGAATGTTATCAATTCTGAAAGCAATACTTTAACTAGCAAGGAAAGTTATTATATCCAGTAGGTGATGTTAAAAACCCTGATTTATACTCTCTACCATGCATGTTGACAGTCCCAGTGAGCAGTCAAGCAAAATGGGAAGGGGGTTACACTCTGCCACAGGTCCCCAGTTACCATCACCTCGACAGCCACACTCCTCAAGCTGCTCATTAAAATGTCCGAGTACAACCTCTCTGACCTAAACCTAACAAGACTGTCAGCACCACTGGATCAATACAGAAACCCACAGGATGGGTTTTCACACACTGGCCGCTCTAGTGTTTGCTTTGAAACTAATCTGAAAGCATGACACAAAAATAAATAAATAATAGTAACTTCCCCATTCCAAACTGTGAACTCATGCTATTGCGGTTATTAGTGTGTTTGCTTATTTAATATTCAGAAATAATTTTCTCTCTTCTTTGATAATTTTTCAGCCCATTATAAGGCCTATCATGTTTTGTTTTGTTTTAAAGGTTCTTTTATTGACTGTCACTGAAAAACAAAGCCACTTGATTTCTGCCAATATCTTGGGGTAGTGGTTATCGACAGTTACTAATGTACTTTAAATTTCTGACATAAATTGGTAAAGATAGGTTCATAAATCAAGGCATCCAATACATGCATTTTTAGCTATCATTCAGCAGGCCTCAACACACTCTTCCACAGGAAAAAAAGATGGTCTAAGGTTTCTCCCCTGGAGAGACTCTATGCTGAATATGCTTCTGAAAGTGTCAAGGTGCTGAGCGAGGTAGGTCATAGGCCAATGGGGTGGCAGTTGTAACCCCACACTCACGCTGAGCGTGGCAGTGAGGTCCTTCTGGTGATTGGTCTTAACTCTCCAAGTTCCCAGGCTCCTTGACCTGAGTACTCCTAGGTACCTAGAGTCCTCTGGCATCCCTCTCCATCAATGCTCCAGTGTTCTCACTGGCTCCTCCAAACGGATGCTAAACCAATAACCCTGTTGGATGATACTCGGAGAACAGTGCATCTGCACATAGGCGGCCTTAGCTGCTGTAAACAACCTGGGATACTCCGGGTGCTTTACAAGCCTATCAAAAGAGGCTGTTTCCAGTGGCACCCTGACCCAAGAAATAACTGTATAAGGAAAATGGCAAATGGGAGGACATTTGGGGAAATAGAGATTTCTCAGCCAGCCACAAATCACATCTTACATGTGTTATGTGCTCCGTGGTAGTGCTAAACACACATGCTTCTGAGTTTCATGAGTTTGTAACGAGAGATTGAATGTTGCATCTTTAATACTAAATTGCTTATTATGAGACGGATGCTATCTGCATGGCCTCACTTCAGTGAGCATCATACTGCCAAAGTCTTACTATGGTGGTGCAGTTGTTACTCAGTGCTGTCCCCCCTATCCTGGCTCCTATACATTCTAACCACCAGGCACCACGCCCCACGCCTCCTAGTGGACCTCTGAGGCACTGCAAAAGGCCCTTTCCCTTCTCTCACCACAGTGGCTGTAGGTGCCAGCTCCAATAATACCTTTCTTTAGTATATACTACCCGCTCTTCAAAAAGCTGCCACAACCCCTTCTGGCTTTGTAGGTGGAAGGGGGAAGGGTGCGTGCATGTGTAGGAAGGCCAGAGAACAACTTTAGATGAACGTTCCTCAAGGGCTGTGCACCTCATTTTGAGCCAGGATTGCTCACTGACCTAGAACCCACCAATTAGGCTAAGGTAGCTAGCAAGCGAGCCCTAAAGCTCTTCTTGCCTCTGCCTACCCAGTGCCGGGATTGCAAGCATGTACGACCACATTCAGCTTTTAAAATGGGTTCTGGGGTCGACCTCATATCCTCATGCTGGCATGGCAACCATCTTTACCGACTAACCGGAGGTGACAATCCCCACCCCATTCTACTGACCCGAGGTGACAGTCCCTGCCCCACTCTAGTTTTTCGAATTTGAGGTTTTCTTTTCCACCCTCTTGTCTTTGTGTGGTGCTAGAAGTTGAATCTAGGATAAAATGTACACTAGAAAAGCCCCCTACCACTGGTCTGCATTCTCAGCTCTAGACTATGAATATTCCAGCAAGACTAAACTCTGCCGTCACCCAGTTTTGGTGTCTCACCTACTTTCAGATGATAAACTCTACTCCCATTGAATCCTATAGAGCACTGTTCCATCCCTCACAAAGTTATGGTAGTGTTCATACAGGAAGGAGCCCTGAAACAGCGGCCCCAAGGCTGAATGTGCAGTCTGCACAATGTTTCAATAGTAACTGCAATTATGTGTCAATAGGAAAAATGCTCTCTCCTAGACAAGGCTTATTACCCAGCATGCCAGGGTCCCCCAGGCCCATAGCACCCATATAGGTTGCTTTGTGTCCTGTAGACGTCTGAATTTGCAGCTCCTGGGGTAACGTAAAAAGACTGTTCACTCTTATTAAAGAGGTTGCTCTGTCCTGACCATCTACTTCATCTTGTCTTTTAGCACTGGGTCCTTGTCTTCCAGCCTTACCTTACCCCTGTGTCCCAGGCTTCTTCACTTCTTATTCCCTGAGCATGGTAGTGTATGGCCTAACACACACGGCACTCCTAGTATTTATTTATTTATTTATGATTTTGTTTTTACCTTTTTTTTTGTGGAAACTGTCCCACATGTCTCAGACTGGCCTTAGACTGGTTGTGTAACCCAGGATGACCTTAACTGTTTGTGCCTCCTGCCTCTACCTCCTGAGTACAGGGGTTACAGGTGTGTCCACTCATTCCCAGTTCATATGATGCTGGGACTCAAATGCACAGCTTTATGTATGTTAGGCAAGCACTCTACCGCTTGAGCCACATGCCTGGCTCATCATCCTTAGCATTTACAAAGAAGAATCTAGAAAAGGCTATCCAAGTATAAACATGTAGCAAGCCTACTCTAAGCACCATGAGGTGTACTCTCAGGTGGCCACAAGACCTCTGTCACTAGTCTACTTATTTGTAAGACAGGCCTTGGGCACATTCTTTTTGGCAGAGCTTGAAAGACAGAATTTTTTTTCCTGTACCACAGACACAGTAATAGCAAAACACGCCAGCTAGCAAGCCCTTAGTGTCGAAAACAACTCATTAAATTTATTGGTTCTTTGATGTCCAATTCAGGGCAGGCTCTTCTCATTATTTTGCCAAAGGAAGTCAAGGTCATCAAGTTGTGTTTTTTAATGGGGATTGATACACTTTTATGAAAGGAACTTGGTGGAATTTCTAAAGAACATCCATTTCTCTTCCCCCTAAGTACAGTAACCTTGCCGTGGCCCCTTGCAGCTCCTCAAACCAATGTGAATTTGTGGCTTTCTCAGGCATTGCACAACCCATCTGACAAAGTGTTCTGACTTTTTCACCTAAATGTCAGAAACTTTTTCGTTATCCAAGAGAAGACAGCATCATTATCGAAGGCCCTTCTCGTCTCGATTCTATGGAAGCCACTGACCATATTAGGGAAATAACAGGCAGATAAAGTTGAGATGGGAGCATTCATCTTTTGTGTGTGATTAAAAAAAAAGTTTGTGGTCGACATGGGAAGTCACTACACGCTTCATTGGAAGAAATGCTCTTTCTGCTTGAAAGCGTGGGGACTTCAGATGGGCCTCCCCTTTGCTAGGATGAGTAAAAACAATATCATTTTCCCTGATAGCTGCTGCATTGAAGGGAAGGGTTATTTATTTAAACTTCTGAAGCATGAAGCCAAATGCAGCCCAGTGTGTGCTGTGTCTGTCTGAGACATCATAAGTCAGAGATAAGAGTTTACGAAGCGTTGGGTCAGCAGCCCCGTTCCCAGTTTCTCATGGAAAATCCACAGAGCATCCTGCAGCCACTGCCTCCAATTAAAGAAGCCTGGTTTCAACAGGCACTGCACCTCCTGTCGCAGCCTCTTCTTCCTTCCCAAAGAAATATCTTTGAGCAATTCCACTATGGGAGGATGATAAACAGCTCTTTTATTGCCTGCTAAAAGCCATTGTCAGTACTAAGAACAATGTCTCTGAAAGTCTTTGTTCCACAGCCTCCCACAGAACACCTGGGGCCGCTAAATCCCATCCCTTCAGCACCTGAAGGTGCCTTGGAGTTTCACCCACTCTTTAAAGCCTTTGCTTGTCCATTTGCAGTCAGGAGTCTTCCAGCAGAGGCTGTGAAGCACTGGCCTTCAGAACAGAGCCCAACTCCCAGTCCCTAAAGCAGAGACAATTGGTGAAGTTTTACAGCCACACCCTAACCACAAATCCTTCACGAGATCCCAACAGCCTCTCACTCTTAGCTTTTCTTATTCTCTGTTATTCCCTCCACATGAATTGCATCCCCCCATCAGTTTTTTTTCTCAGATTCAATGCTGTATTCTATTGTTACTCGAACAAGCTCACACTAGCATAATGGCCTGAAACCAGAGAAATTTGCTGCTGTGTAATACTGAAAGTCAGAATCCAGAATTAGTCTTACAAGGCTAAAGAAGCCTCAGGGAAATTTGATCCTTGTCCCTTATAGTTTCTGGTGGCTTCTGGCATCTGGGGAGCTGGTGGCTACAACATTTCAACTCTGCCTCCTGTTAACAGTCCTCTCTTCTGTAATCAGATCTCCTCTTCTCCCTGTCATAAAGAAGTTTGAGATTACATTTAAAGCTCCAGGAGATATGGTACCCTCTTCTGGCCTCTGTGGGTACTACACACACACACACACACACACACACACACATTTAAAAATAAATAAGACAAGATGAGATATCATTATGTGTCATTACAGTAGCCCAGATCCAGAACATTAACAACACAGAATGTTGATAAGAGCATGGAGAGACAGGAGTATTTTTTTTTCTTTTGTAGGAGAGCATTCTAACCCTTAGGGCCACTTTGGAAAATTAGTGGTTTCTTACAAAAACAAACATACATACTCCTACTATATGATGAGCAGTATTTGTCCAAAGAACTGAGAACTTATGTCCACACAATATCAGCACAAGATCTTTAAAAGTTTTGTCTGAGGGGATGGATGCTTCCATGAGTAAAGTGCTTGCCCAGGACCTGAGTTCAGACCCCCAGCACCCATGTGAAAAGCTAGATTTGATGATAAGCACTTGGGGTAGGGAAGGTAGACAAAGGTGAACAACTGGGGCTTCCTGCTTGTCTATTCTAATCAAACCTGTGAGCTATATAGGCTTCAGGAGAGACCCTGTCTAAAAGCGTTAAGGCGATTGGGAGCTGCCTAGCACAGGTAAGAGGAACTGAACTTGGTCCCCAGCAAGAGCAGTCTACACTCAGAAGAGCTGAGCTAGCTCTTCAGTTCGATCTCATTCCGGATTTAATTTGCATTTCTGTGGTGGCATTTGCCCCAGAGCAGTCTTTCATAGGCTAATTTGCCATCTGTATATCTGGTGATATGTCTTAAGATCTTTGGCTCACTTTAAAAAAAAAAAAAAAAGTTCTTTTTATTTTTTAAAATTGAGTTTCATGATTAATATTTTAGCTGTAGCAAATTTAAAGGGAGTCCTTACTGTTCAGAGCTGCATGCAGAAATAATTAAGTGATACGTATGTATACTTAATGTAAGTGAGACAATGTTTGGGATTAGTTTGGGATTATCCATGGATGGATAGACTCAAGAGCAGGGAGCAGCACTTCCTAGCTGTCCCAGTCTGATGCCTGTACATGGGATGCTTCCCACTATTCACTTCACCGTGCACATTTGAACGTTTTGGTCATTTGGTTTTGAAATTAAGTCTTGGTTTTCCTCTAGACTTAAAGTAGCAGCAACCATAAAGCAATCATAATAGCAACCATTCCAAGCACAAACATTCAGAGTATTTTAAGTTACAAGCTGTCCAGTGTCACAACCCAGAATTCCCCAATGGCTTGTTAGTGGGGAATGTAAGATCTGAAATTTAAGTACCTGGGGACTACTTAGCTATCCCATGCACCTTACGTTCTACGTGAGTTTTATTTGAATGTCTCAATGTGTTTCCAAATATCCTAGGGCTAGACACAAGATTTAAACACACTATAAATCTTACCAAGTTCATAGATGGTTACTATTACTTGTTCTCAAACATCTTGATCATATTGGAGGCCATAAACCAAAACTGTCAGTTCACACCCTGCTATACCTTGGCTTTGGAGTGAAACTTAAAAGCAAAATTTACCCCATCTTCTATGACTTTTATCAGGAAAAAAAATAGAAAATGTGTTTGAAACGAGAATATGCTCATTAAACTGTAAAGATTTTTAAAAATAGGGCTGGAGAGATGGCTCAGTGGTTAAGAGCACTGACTGTTCTTCCAGAGGTCCTGAGTTCAATTCCCAGCAACCACATGGTGGCTCATAACCATCTTTAATGGGATCTGATGCCCTCTTCTGGTGTGTCTGAAGAGAGTGACAGTGTACATCATATACATAAAATAAATAAATCTTTTTTTAAAAAAAGATTTTTCAAAATAAATAGCTGTCTCTCAATATTTGATGCTGTCCTCACAGTCTCAAAACTTTGAAATTATTATTACTATGCCCTATATAAACTTTTGAATAAAATTTTTAAGTTAAAAATTGTGTGTGTGTGTGTGTGCGCGCGCGCATGCACCATGCATACTCTCTAGTGCATGCATGTGTGGGGGCCAGCAGTTGATGTCCTGTGGCTTCCTCATTTGCTTCTCTACCTTAGTTTTTGAGACAGGGTTTCTCATTGAAGCTGGAGTTTGCCAGCTTCCGCCAGGCTGGTTGGCCAGTGAGCCCTGAGGAACATCATGTCTCTGCACACACACACACACACACACACACACACACACACACACACTTGGGTTACAGGAGAATACTGCCACACCCAACATTCTACCTGGGTACTAGGGATCTGAATTCAAGTCCTCATGATCATGTGTGGCTGGCCCTTCACCCACTGGGCCATATTCCTAGTTCCAGACTTTTGTGTACATAATTAGTGTATACTTGGTACTGGGAAAATGGAGGAAACACAGCACATTTCTGTCCGTGAAGGAGCAAGTCCAAAGAACAGGACAGACACGTGAATCAAGCTGCCTTGTTGTCGTTTCACACAAATTCTCATATGGTGACTCTGCTCTAAGAGTTCCAACCACCTTGTTTTCAAACGAATCCCTGTTTATTTTTCTTTTATATGTATGAGTGTGTACCTGCTTGTCTGTATACTGCTTGAATGGAGTGCCCACGGAGGCCGGAAGGGAACATCAGATCCTTTAAGGCAGCTTTGAACTGCTGAGAAAGGAACCCGGGATCAGCAAGTACTCTTTACTGCTAAGCCATCTCTCCAGCCATTAAGCTGTCTTGTAAGAGGAGCAAATTCTGGGGATCTGACATTCAGTCTGGGTGAGCTGTTAATTTAATTGTAATAACCCTTACACGCTATATCAATGTAATATGTTCATATATATCTTGAATCTATACAATCTTCATTATTATTTAAGTTTTATTTATCTTTTTAAAATATGGTATAGTGCTAGTGGCAACTCTGGCAGGAGGCTGTGGTGAAGTGCATTGTGGGTTGGTGTAGCCATGGCACCCTTTTGGCTTGTGTCTGCTGCCAGCCTATGGCCTTCATACCGCTGCCCCTGGCCCCCAGCTTCCCTCACTGCACCATGCTCTGCCTTGAGAGAATCAGGAAGAGGCTAGGGACTGCAACCACCTTGGTGCCTGTGCAAGTATCCGTGGCAGGTCACACACTTGTGCTGCCAGAACAGTAACGCACCCCCCCTTTGGGGCTAGAGGGAATCAAGGACCTAGTGATGTATGTCTTGAAACTCTATGACAAAACTGACTCAGAAAAGCTCTCAGTAAATCTCATTTTATGAAGGACCTGGGCTCAGACACTTTGGACCAAGCAGAGATTAGTATACCTTTGAAAGGTGAATTTGGGTTTGAAATACCTGCTATAGATGCAGAGAAGTTAATGTGTTCACAAGAAAGTGTAGAAGCCACTGCAGATAAGAAGGATGTATATGAATAAAGTCTCAGAGTCTTCTTCCTCACCAAAAGGACTCTAAGAACACACAGTGGCATCATGGCTGACTGACAGTGGTTCTATTGGACTTGTATTTAAATTTTCTGAGGGTTTTACCCTTTAAAAAATAAATCTACTACAAAACTAAAAAAATAATTCTGTGCATGTGTGTTTTCTTGGGTGTGGAAGGTACATACATGTCATGATGTACATGTGGAGGTTAGAGGGCAATCTTAGGGGTTGGTCCTCACCTTCCACCACATTTGAAACAGTCTCTTCATTGTTTGTTGCTGCAGACATTGGGTAAGATTCCAAAGATTCTCCTGTCTTTGCCTTTTTTGTCCCATAGGAATCCTGGGATTACAGGCACATGCCTTCCAACACCCACCTTACAGGAGCTCTGAGGATCCGAACCCAAGTCCTCACACTTGCACAGTGGACACTCTGCCCACTGAGCCATCTCCTCCGCCCTCTTTTATTCTGCCTCTGATTTGGGATCTTGCTACTCAGCCTAAGATCACCTCAAATTCATGGCCCTAATTGATTTTTGTTTCAAGCTATTTTATTTCATGTGTATGGGTGTTTCATCTGCATGTATAGCTGTGCATTATGTGTGTGTGTGCTGCCCGCAGTGGCCAAAAGAGGGCATCAAATCCCCTAAGACTGGAGTTACAGGTGATTATGAACCACCATGAGTGCTTGGGACTAGAACTCTTCCTCCGGAAGAGCAGTTAGTGCTCTTAACCATTGAGCCATTTCTCCAGCTCCCTGCCCTGCTTTTGTTGTTTGTAAGAAGAAAATAACTAACAAATGTTCTGGTATAAGTCTCTATTCTTCAACTCTTTCTGGTCAGTCACTGTTTCTCTCTGATTCTCAGTGGAGACTATCATCCCATGTGACTGCAGACATCCTAGTCTCTTTCAATGAGACATGAAATATACAGGGAAGAGCATGAACTGGAGGGCCAGATTGCATAGGCAGACTTACAGTACCCAGATGCCTTGAGGTATATGATGTCTTTGTACCAGTTTCCTTTTCACCTGTATCCTGGGAACAAAAGCTATACTACCTCATAAGGCTACTGCAAAGCTCTAAGAGTCACTTTCTAGAAAAGTCCCAGAATACCATCTGCTGTGAGGACTGTGAGCATCTGCTGTTAACAGTGATGATTTTTTGCCAGCTTACTCAGTGGTCATCACTGCTTATGTTGATTCCCCTTGCTGTGTGTTACAATGTATCTAGGCTGCTTACTTCCCTTAATTCACAAAGTACTTCCAGTAAAAGACATTGGTGTGTGCAAAAATATTGCAAGAACCTGGAGTCCACTGATAATTCTCATTTGCAAAAAAATTATATATATATATATATGTGTGTGTGTGTGTGTGTGTGTGTATACATATATATATATATATACACACACATACACATACACATACACATATACATATATTGCTCTACTCAACTCTCAGTCTTCTGTTGGGTTGGTGGAGCCTGCACTGGAACCTCGATGCATAGGCTGTATAGCCCATCTGTCCCCCCACAAAGGAGTGTTGAAGTCTCTCTCCTGGTCCTAGCAAATATAAGCTCTGTCTGAAGGATAACTTCTACCCAAGTGTCTATGGTTCATAGTAATACTATTCTTTAGTGTTACACAAAACAACTTAGCAACTCACCCGGAGCTGCTCTGTCAAAGCAGGATTGGTTTTGCCTCCACATAATTCAGTCTTGTTATGTATTGTTTCTCTTTCAAAGAAAAGAATGGTCTTTCCTTAAAGAGGAACTCATGGGGCAAGCAAGATGGTTTAATGTGTAAGGGTTTTGCCCCTAGGCCTGATGACCTGAGTTTAATCCCTGGAACCTACAGGGTAGGAGAAAACCAACTTCCATAAACTGTCCTCTGAACTCCATATAGGTGCTGTGGCTGTGGTGTGTGTGTGTGTGTGTGTGTGTGTGTGTGTGTGTGTGTAAAGAAGCCAAGCATGGTAGTACATGTCTTTAATCAGGAGGCAGAGGTAAGAATATATATCTCTTCATTCAAGTTCAAGGCCATTTTGGTCTACATGATGAGTTATAGGCCAACCAGAGCTACATAGTGAAACCCTGTCTCTGAATGAATGGATGGATAGATAGATAGATAGATAGATAGATAGATAGATAGATAGATAGAATGATGCAACAACCTGTAAAATAGTGACCTTAGTTATATTTCTTTCCTTTCCTTTGGCTTTTAAGTTTTTACTGTCCATATGCATAACATATGCATAAAGTAAGTGCAGAGGACAAGTTCTGCAAGCAAATCCAAGGCTTTCCGACAACACTTAAGCCTAACCTTAGCACATCCTTACTTCAATATGATTCTTTCTAAGTGTTTATCGTGATAATGCTGAGGGGACATGTGAACATGAGCAATGAGTAGCTTGGGACGCATGAAGGACTTGGGACAATAGTTTTCTTCTTTATATAGCTCCAATGCGTGTGCTACAGAGAGAGAGAGAGAGAGAGAGAGAGAGAGAGAGAGAGAGAGAGAATGCCATTTGAATGTGCTGCTCATCTGATTTTTCTCCTCAGTTCCATTGCCCTCTACCTGCTCCCATCCCACCCTGTTTCTTTGACGGTCCTCTGTTTACACCTGACGATGCCCTCCCCTTGCTCCTCGCTCACCTCTAGTGACTCTCAAATTCAGCTATAGAGTGCCCTTTCCCACTTACCCAGTTCTGTTTCCACCCCAGGCACTCATAATCCAGTCCCAAATTTAAGAGGAAAAGTGGCTATCTCTTCTCTAGATCTGAAGTCTCCAAGAAAAATAGCCCATGGTGGCTAAAAATGCCTTTTTGAATAAGGTCTAAGAGGCAAACCTAAATACACAGGTGCCCACGTGTGCACTTCCTTTCTAGGAATTGCTGTCATTCATTTATGGAAGCCCTGATTGATATTGAGACTTGCGTTTCACAAAGGCATCCACTTGAAGGCATCAGTGCTTGGATTGGGACCCAGCTCTGCTTGATGGCAAAGCCCATCTCTTTCAGTTGCATCTTGCCCTTGGCAGAGTTTGTCATGGTTGTTGCACACACTGACACATCAGCTTTAGAATGAAACCTTGCTTTCTAGACAGGCCAGATCCCTCCCACAAGCCCCAGAACTCTGAACATTTTATACTCTATTGGATTTTTGCTACTTGTTTCTTATTTTTAAATCATGTCTCTTGGAAAAAATTTATAGATGAAATGAAGTGATGGCCAGGTGCTAAGTGCATTATAAGAACTCGAGTTGAGAACGTCCTTTCTGGCCTGTGACATGGCTCTGTGACTAAAGCACTTGGGACCATACATAATGAACTCAGTTCAGGTTCCTAGTCTATGACCACAGTAAGCTCCTCCCAGACAGGGAAAGGTAAGATTAGAGATTCACCAAGAGTTTTCAGGAAGCTAGCCTGACAAACACAGCAGTGAACAGGCAGAAAAACTGTGTCTTAGACAGGATAGAAGACAAGTATCTATCCCTGGGGTTGTCCCCTGACCTCCACATGCATGACATAGCATACCTACATACATATACACCTACACTCAACACACACATACATGTACACACATTTCAAAAAAAATCAGTTGATCCTTGCTTCTTTCTCCCCTGGAGCTGGAGTTACAGGTTACTGTGAACTGCCTGGTAGGAATGTTGAGAACCGAACTCAGGTCCTAGAGGAGGAGAAGAGCAGTACCTGCCCTTAACCACTGAGCCATCTCTCCACCCAGTCCTTATTTTCTTATAGGGACTCTCAACCCCTTTAGTCTCCACTCCTTTTCACATTTGCTTTTGGACTGGATCGTATTTTCACAACTTGCCTTTTCCTGGATTGAGTACTCTTTTTTATTTATTTTGGAGTGTATTGTTTTGAGACAGAGTCCCACTGTAGAGCTCTGACTCTAGATTAGGCTGGCCTTGAACTCACAGAGATTCACAATATGTTTCTGCCTCCCAAGTACTGGGATCAAAGGTGTGCACCACCACCCCCAGCAGTGGGTGCTCTCATCTTTGTTAACAGGAAGGACGATGTCCCTCCAGTTAGACCACAAGCTATCCGTGAGTTGGTTTTCTCTGTGTTCCACAAAAATCCCGTTAGCTCTTTGTGCAGTAGAGTGCCAAAACAGGGATTCAATAAATTAAAGGCTTATTTGGTTTTCTTTTCTGAGGGAGACAGGACTATGGCCTCTCCTCTGCGTCTCTCCTCGACTCTTCAGACTCCTCTGAAACCACATTCCCACACACGGCCCAGCTGAAATAACAGCAGGACCGGCTTTCGCTTTTATAGTACCATATACGTTCCAAAGTGTTTTCCCATCTCTTATCTCAGCTCTTCCTCACCAGAATCCTACGAGGTAGGAAGAGCAGATAAACTTGGTCTTACGTGATAGATGGTGGAGCGGAGGACGAGCGAGGTTAAGTGGCTTGCCCAGTCTCTCACCACCCCACTACATCTGCCAGAATTATCTTCCTCAAAATAAATATAAACATGTCATTCCCCTGCATAAAATCATCAACAGGACTCCCGCTGTCTACAGGGTAAAGTGCAAACTCCTTAGCAGGGCATGGTCCCTTCACATCCTGGCCCCATGCTCCCCAACAGCTTCATCTTCTACTCCTTCACTCCCCCATCTCCCCGGAATCCCGCCAGTCCCCAGCCTCATCTGCTTTCAAGACTGCAGGCCTTTAGACTTCCTCTGCCTGGAATGTCCTTTGGAGTTGAGATTCTTGCTGCCACCTTCCAACCTAAGCAGACCTAAAGCCTCTGGCCTTTTTCAGGCACCTGCACACACATTTGCATACATGTGCACACATGCACACACATGCACAGCCCTTTCTTATAGGAACAGCCATCTTGTAACTCTTTCAAGGAGGTCAAATAAGCACCCCCTCTATCACCTCCTACCTGGCTCTCCATGTGCTGGGAAAGTCACTCACTACTCATTCGTCCATTGTCAAGAGAGTCTCACAATGTAAGCCAGGCTTTGTCTCAAACCCATGCTTCTATAGCCTCGGCCTCCCAAATGCTGAGATTACAGGCACACACCACTATGCCAGGCAAGTCAACCACTTACTAAACACAACCAGCTTTCTGTCAGTGTTCACTCCTTATCCTGCTCTATGTTCTTTTCCCCTTTTCCTTGTCCCCCGTAGCACTTTCTATCTTCAAACATATAGTACTATTTGCAGATGATACTGTCTTTGAGTCTGCCTCTCCTAGAATGGGAAACCCCAAAGCCCACCACAATGACACACTTCTAACAAAGCCGTAACTCCCAATCCTTGTCAAGTAGTGCCACGCATTAATGACAAAGCCCTCCAGTCTCTGAGGCTTGGGGGGAGTGGAGCATCCTTATTCAAACCACTACAAGAGTATCTCACTTACACTTCCAGGTAGCAGTCCAGCACTGAAGGAAGTCAAGCCTGGAACTCAAGGAAGGCAGGAACCTGGAGGCAGGAACTAATGTAGAAGCCATGGGGCAGCGCTGCTTACTGGCTTGCTCCTCATGGCTTGTTCAGCCTGTTTTCTTACAGAACTCAGGACCACCAGCGCAGGGGTGCCCTCACCCACATTAAACTGCCCAACCATCAACCACTGATTCAGAAAGCATCCTACAGGCTTCCTTACAGCCCTGTAGTATGGAGACATTTTGTCAGCTGACATTCCCTCCTTTGAGATGAATCTAGCTCATGTCAAGTCAACATCAAAATAGCTAGAACAGCATCAGCAAAGCAGCCTCTACTCTAGCATTGAGGCTATCCACAGAAAACACAGTCTCTATGGCAGAGACAGGAGAATGGACAATCGAACACAGTGTAGTTAAGTGTCGTGATGCAGACAGAGGTGTGCACTGTGTGAGCTGCTGACACAGAAGAGGAGCTGTCGAAAAGTCAGGAACCAGGGGCAAGATGGAGACCAAGGCAGCAGACAGAGAGGGTGAGTCTGCAGAGATCTACTAAAGCGAGCCTTGGCTACCACATAAAAATCAAACACATTCAGAAGAACGTGAGGGGGCTTTTGCATTTGGGAAGTTACATGTGAAAATGCAATAGTCTAATTAGGGTGCATATGGGGTAGGACATAAAAGCACGGGGGTAGAATCTGTCTACATCTGCACAGAATGTGAGACACTTCTGAGCAGAATTGGGTCCATTTCCACTTCAGACTCAGACTCAGAGTTACACTCAGACTCAGGAGTCTTTTCCTAAAAACCTTCTCCAGTTCTCTCTCTGTAAGGGAAGCTGTCAAAAATGACTGACTCTGTTGCTGCTGTCTAGCAAGGACTATCTGAATCAGTCCTTGGCAACATCAGCAGGGTCCCCAGGGCACACAACCTGATACATTAAACCTGCTTCATTCTGGTCACTTCTAGACCAGCAGAAATTTGAGATAACTTCTTTTATTGCCCCACCTTTTTAACTCAACCTCTCCTTTTATTTTTAAGTTTGAAGTGAATTCTCACAACTAGAGATATATGAATTGTGACTTTGGTTCAATTGTCAGAAACTTTTTAAAGATTTACTTACGTGGATGAATGTTTTGCCCGCATGTATGTATATATGCCACATAGATGCCTATTGCCACAGAGGTTAGAAGGCCTCTGAAAATGGAATTATGGATGGTCATAAGTCACCACTGAGTCCAGGTTCTCTGCAAGAGCAGCAAGTGCTCTTAACCTCCGAGTCATTTCTCCAGCTCTACCAAATACATATTTAAGACTTTTCCACTCATGGTGAGTGCCTGTGCCTGCGTGTGTGTATGTGCCACCGTGCACTTGTAGGTGCTTGTGAAGCCAGAAGAAGTCAGATCTCCTAGAACTACAGTTGCAAGTGGTTGAAAGACACTGGATGGTTACTTGGAACCAAACCTGGGTCTTCTGAAAGAACTGCTGACCCATCTCTCCAGCTCCAGAAACTAATTATTTGTTGACTGTTTCTAAGAATCTCGTGAGTATCAAGGATTTTGCTAGAGATCCCTTGTTGCAAAGACCAGTACTAACTCACAATCATGGCTCTCATGGGCTTGTAGCCCAGTGGGGAAAGGGAGAGATGTGGTAGAGAACAAATACGGTAGCATAGAAAGGGCAAACAGGGGAGGGGTTTTTTCCTTCCTCTGAAGAGAGAAAAGACAGGTCTCATCAGAGTCAAAGCTCGTGTGTGTGTGTTCATCAGTGGACACCGGAGCATGAACGTTTGAGGTATACGCTTGGAATCTGAACCAGGCTGGTGCACTGAGGGAGAGCAACATGGTGAGACCTGCGATGTGTCAGGAACTGGGATCTTATTCAATAGGTCAGTGTGTCTCTGTGACAAACACCTGCACCAGATTCTGTCCGAGCTTCCTTGTCCAGCTGTAGTGTTGCTAAGATGCAGAGCCTGGAGACGGATGGGTGGAGTGGGAAAGAAGAGGGATTCACAAAGCTCTTCCAGTGCTTCCAAGGTGCAAGGGAAGCTTGCGGATTGCTGGCATAAGCAATGCTCAGCCCTGCACGCGGATTTTAAGAAGAGAAACAGTAGTTCTGCCCATGATCCTAAGCTCCAGCACTTTTGGAGGCTAGGTGTGTAATATAAATGATCAAGGCAGGCGGTAGATGTCATTAATCATAACACAGGGAGCTGTGGGGACTGTGTCACAACAGAATCTAAATGAAGTGACCATAGTCCAATTAATTGTTGACTAGAAAGGAATTTCAATCCAGGACTATTCCTCTTAGTCTAGGTTTTCAAAATTGAATGGGTGGTGTTTGTACAGCAAACAGCCCAGGAAGATGGGGACAATGTTTTCATCCCAAGCTAAGTGCAGCCATGTTCACTGTGCCTTGTAAACTATTAAGGTCCCCTAAGCTTCAACTCACAGCTGGTCCTATTCACACAACCCCCATGGGAACCAGAGGCAGGGGGCTGTAATAATGTCCAAACCTTGGCAATGCTGAGGTGGGGTAACTTTTAGGAGGTAGAACCCAACACAAGGTAATTATGTTGTGAGGTCACAGGCCTCGGATGGGACTAAGGCTGGTTTCTCGGGTGAGTGAATTGTTACAGAGCACATTGACCCCCATCCCTGGCCTCTTCTGCTTGTCGTCAGTGTCCTTTCTGTGGGACACAGCAAGTAGAGAGTTTGCTGGTACAGTGATTCCTTGAGCTCAGCCCTCTGGAACTATTAGCTAAACAAATCTCACTTATCATAAAACACCAAGGATCAGGCATTTTGCTGTATCAATACACAATGGATTGAGATAGTGGTGCTTGGGTATTCTGTTTTACCAGTCATCTCTACTTACAGAGTGACCAGCTCTAATTTGAATTCACTTCGTCCTTTGAGGCTCTGCTGACAGGAGCAAGAAGTAACCAGGCTCTGACAACATAAATTAAAATCTACTCTTTCCCTAACAACAACATAAAACATCATGGTTTATGTCCCAAGAAACAAAAGGAGACAGTTTTCCATGGAGAATGTTTTTACACCGTGTAACCAGAGTCCCACACTTTGCAGCTTGTGAAATTGGGTCCTCATTATCAAAGCTTCACCTCTCTCCAAGCCAATGCTGCATTTTAGGGCCTGTTACTTGAAGCCCTGCAATTCTCACACATGTTTTCAGTAAGGCTGGCTGAAAGTGACAAAAGGAAAATGGACACATAGGGCTTGCACAGATAAGCAGTGTGTTCTTGGAAAATCACAAGTCTGGAGACTCATTCCCCAGGCTGATAAAGCAGTTCCCCAGGGAGCCAGGACGAGGGTTGCTTTTAGCTTTTGAGTGCATTTTTTGGCTTACAGAACTCATCCTCCATTTGTTACCTTGAGGTTGTAAAATGGTTGCCTCACCCCCAGTTCCCGTTTACACCCAGTGTAGGAAGAAAAGAGGGGGAATGTGAAAGTGTCCCAAAAGGTATATCTGATTCTATTTAATGAATTTTCCAGAGCGCTCCATGTAGCAATTCTTTTACTGACCGGATGTTTTATCTCCACCCCAGCTGCAAGAAAAAGGCAAGGAAATGGTGTCCATCTGCTGGACCAATAGTTTGGATCCTAAACGTCCCCCCAAGGCTCATGTGTTAGAGATGTCTTTCATTTAGTATACTATTACCAGGGCTCATGTCTATTGTAGCATCTGTGTCTTTCATTCCTTTTTATTGATGAATGATATTCTATTGTGCAAATATACTACGTTTATGTATCTGCCAAATGATGGACAGTGGCTACTATGTATGAACATTTTGTTCTTTATAAATAATGCATCCATAAACATGTATGTACACATGTGGCCGAAGTTTTGTTTTTTGGTTTGCTTGATTGATTTTCAGTTCCAATAACTGTACTCAGGGTTTCATCACTACCACAAAGCTACCACCTCAGCACTCATGCACCAGCTCTTGTATGAATATATTCTTTGTAGTTCTTTTGGATATATACCTATGGACAGAGTTACCATTTCACCATTTTGAAAAACTGTCATACTATTTTTTAAAACAACATCCTTCATTTTACATGGCTATTATCAGTGTGGACATGGTGGCTCACCCACAATGTGTGCTACATAGTTTGCGTGTCTTTCTGAGCATATGTTATGCTTCAATGCAAAGGTTTAAAAGCACATATTTTGTAACAGGTGAGGAGTTCACACATTTCATTCATTAATTCATTCATTCATTCATTTACTTATTTATTTTCAAGATAGGGTTTCTCTGTGTAACCCTGGCTGCCCTGCTGCCTCTGCCTACCCTGCTGGGGTTAAAGGTGTGGGCCACCACCTCCTGGCTCACACATTTCATTTTTAAAATGAATTCACCAACAACCAGAAATAAGAGATAAACAGAAGTTTTTAGGTGTGGTAGCCCTACCATCTCCAACTCCCAGTTAAAGATATTTGCTAGTGTGTTCTTCTGTCTCCTGGTAGCAGCTGCCTAAGTCCTCTGAATGTTTGGATTCACTTTAAATAGTTTTTTATTTTCATTTTCTTTTCTTTTCTCTTTTTGAGATAGGATCTTATTCATTATGTAGCTTTGACTAGCCTAGAATTCTTCATGTAGACCAGGTTGGTCTTAAACTTAGAGAGATCTATTTGCCTCTCTCTCTCTCTCTCTCTCTCTCTCTCTCTCTCTCTCTCTCTCT
>NW_021604618.1:9184591-9247395 GCF_004785775.1 Grammomys surdaster | reverse complement strand
CTCTCTCTCTCTCTCTCTCTCTCTCTCTCTCTCTCTCTCTCTCTCTGTCTCACACACACACACACACACACACACACACATGAGAGAGAGAGAGAGAGAGAGAGAGAGAGAGAGAGAGAGAGAGAGAGACTGAGACCAATAAGGCCAGCAGGCTCTTGAGCTGGAGTGGAGGGAAGGACCTACTGCTGGTTGTGAGTGGCCCCTGGTGGGTTAACAGGCAGGAAAAAAAAGTCGGATTCTTCGAGCCCTTTGTGTCTGCCACTGCTGCATAGTTCAGGCCGCAGCTACCTTAGCATTCATGCAGATTCCCTCAGCTTCATGCAGATTCCCTCAGCTTCCAGGCAAAGCTGCACTCTCCAGTCCCCTCACTCTGAAGTTTTCAGCTCCTTAGACTGAGCAGCCTCTGGTTTCTTCAGCTCTCAAATTTACAGACAGCCATCAGGAGCCTCCCCAGCCTCTGACGGTGAAGGCTGATCTAATAAATCACATCCTGTAATTACACACACACTCTCTTGGTGCTGTTTCTGAGAAGGTTGATGAATTCAAGCAGTGCAAGGCTATGGTTGGTGTGGCTCAGATAGGAGCTCAGAACAGTAAGGTTTTTCCTCTAACATTTAACAATGACTGGGACATAAATCTCCTGTATCCTCTGCTGTCACTAAAGCTCTTGATGAGAACAGCAAATTCTTCCCACTGGGCTACGCATGCCTTTTCAAAGTCACTTTAAAAACCTGAGTGATAAATATGTCTTCTTCAGACCCAACAGATTCATGAATGTTTCTAAGACTGGCTATGTCACATAACATGAAGAGGTGGACCTGAGGCCCGCACCCTTCATATGTAGACTATTGGGAAGGTGGTACTTTCTGTGGTCAGTGTGTTTGAGGTGTCAAGCTCTGAACTGGTTCTGCCATAGCTCATGTGTAATCTATTTCGGTAAAGCGCCAATCAGCTGAACTCACCATTATTTGTTTCCCTATAAAGTCACTGTAATCGTATGCTGCCTCGCTAGTATAAAACTTAATTATTAGCTGTAAAACTCTGAGATCCTAAAAGGATAGTAGTGTTCTGAATTCAGTGCTGCATGACAACAGCTAAAGGAGACCAAGATTCCCACCATAAATATACACAATAAAAGCCAGTAACATGCACTTACATAAACAAGCCTTTTATTTTCAAAGTGATGACTTCAGAGTTCAACTTTCCTGAGTCGGTCAAAATTCAGTTCCTTTGTTGTTAGGCAAAGCCCATGTAATAGCACATGAAAACAAGATGGAAGTTTATGTTTTCCTCCATTAAAACAAGCCCAGAAAAAGACAGTCGTGGTTGGCACAGCATCTCCCTGGTATCAGGATAAGAGCCCTTTTTACCTCTCCCTGCCACTGTGACTTTTACCTTCAAGGCCACAGCTAGATTTCAGCTGGATTGCTGCAGCTTCCACCATCAAAGCCGTGGTTTATACATCAAAATAAGACGAAAGAGCGAGCAAAAGAGTCAGTTTCTAAGTAAAGCGGTGCCTTTTAAAAATTAAAGAGCCCTGGGCCTGCCTGTGATATGGCAAGGTGTGGAGAAACACTTGGCAAGCCTGAGGACATGGTTCAATTCCCAGGCCCTGCAGTAGAAGAAGTTATCTCCTTGACACAACATTCACATGTATGTGCCCATAATCCCCCGCTACATACATACATACATACATACATACATACATACACACACACATCCCCCAAACAGAGGGAAGCAGGTATGAAAAATTCAAGTTTTCCAGAATTTTTCATCAGAAAGAATAAAGAATTAAAAATAAAAGGAGAGCTAGGAAGACGGCTCAGTGTGTAAGAGCAATTGCTCTGCAAGCACAAGGACCTGAATTCGAGTCCCCAGCAGGCACATAAAAAAGTATGCCTGTAACTCAGAAAATGGAAACAATAAAGTCAGGATTTCAGGGTCAGTTGCAGCTACACGCTGAGTTCAAGGCCAACCTGGATTAGTGAGAACTCACCTCAAAAGAAAACAAACAGCCACATCAGCTAGAAAAACAGCTTGGCCTTTCAGAATACATAGGGTTTTGTTCAACTTTCTGTTCCTTCTGTTTTAGGAAGTTCTGAGGATAGTTTGAGAAAGTCTCAAGAAGGGTAATACAGTAGTGAAGGTTGTAATTGTGGTATCAGCAGGGGTGACCCTTTACAGCTATTGACACACTAGTGACCCCCATTTTTTGTCAGGCATCAAGTTAGAATCAGCTAACTCCAGTTTCAACTGACTCTAAACTTTTATTTTAAGCATTTAGAATGCTTCCTACCATGTAGTAGATAGTATTTCTTATACCATTTGCCTAAGGGAGATTTATGTTAAAAAAAAAAAACTTAGAGTATCAGAAAACATATTAACTAAAAATAATGCTAGGGTTTTTTTTTTCAATTTAGAAACGAATTTGACAAAAAGTATCATTGAAAAATTATAAATCATCGAAAAATTATAAAGGACTATGCTGGTTAGTTTTATGTCAGTTTCACACAATATTATAATTATCTGAGACGGGGGAACTTCCATTGAGAAAATGCTTCCTTGAGATTGGGCTTGCAGGCAAGCTTTTAAGGCATTTTCTTAGTTAGGGACCAATGAGGCAGGGCCCCGCCCATTGTGGATGGTGCCACTACTGGGTTGGTGGTCCTCAGTTCTATAGGCAGGCTGAGCAAGTCATGGAAAGCAGGCCAATAAGCAGCAGCCTCCTTGGCCTCTGCGTAGGCGCCAGTCTTGACTTCATTCAGTGATGGACAATAATGTGGAAGTGTAAGCCAAATAAACCTTTTCCTCCCTAGCCTGGTTTTAGTCACGGTGTTTCATCATAGCAATTATAACCTTAATATGACAGTTTTCTGCTTAGTGATAGAAAACTTGCTTTGTACACGCAAAGCCTTGGGTTTGATTCCACCACAGTAACATAAACGATAAATAAGTTGCATGCTTTAGTTTTGTTCTATCTGGTAGGTCAAGCACCTCCAACAGTGTCTGGTACATAATTATGTCAGAGAGATCAGTATGTTTTTAGTGAATGAATAAACGTCTAAAGATTCAAATAATTTTGTATCTATCCTTTTGCTACCTCCCTCTCAAAAGTCCCCTGAAGTCCCCTTTTTTTATTTCATAGAATAAAAGTCATAGATTAAAGGAAATCGGTTTTTTTTAAAAAAAAGGGTGGGGTTGGTGGTGGTAGAGGGGGAAAGGGGTTAACATTAAAATAGGGTTTTAAAATATTCAACAAAATATCTGTATTTTTAAAGACTTAATGATGAGTTAAAATACTGAAGAAAAAGCTGGCAACATTAAGGTTTAAAATACATTTTCATCAAGAAAGGGGAAAGAAATTGAAAGCATGGTTGAAAAGTATTAATCTCAGAGAAAATGTCACCTTTCAAAATCAAAGTGAAGGCTGCTGTGATGAGCAAGGGCTGTACTCCAGCCTCAGTGCCCTGGCTTTGGCCTAGTTAGCTAGTCTATTAACGTGTTTACAGGGCCCTTGGGTATCTTCTCCCACCTAAAATTCTGAACAGACCATTCTGTGTTCTAGTTCATCGCACCAGTCCCCTCTTAAACCTTCTCCTTCTCTCCCCGCCCCCCTCAGAAATCTGTTCCCTTCTCTTCAACCAGCCTCCCTTCCTTTTCTTCCTTGAGAATGTATCTACTGCTCATTCTACTTTGTAACCCGGCACTCCAGGAAGATTGTCTTAGTTTGCTTCCCATTGCTGTGATAAAACATTGGCCAAAAACGACTTGGGGAAAAGGGTTCATTTCATCTTACAACCCTCAGGTTAAGCTCCACTGCTGAGGGAAGTCAGGGCAGGAACCCAAGGCAGGAACCTGGAGGTGGGAAGGAAGCAGAGGCTTGCTTACTGCTTACTGACTTCCTCCTTGTGGCTAGTTCTGTTTGCTTTTCAAAACAACTCAGGGACACTTATCCAGGGTGGCACCACCCACAATGGGCTGGGTCCCCACATCAATCATTAATGAAGAGAATACCTGACAGGTCACTTAATGGGGGCATTTTATCAACTGTGAATATCATGTGTATATTCTCTAATGAAGTCTGTTTTTACTTTTTCAGCCCACTTTTTAATTGCATTTCCCCCTTATTGTTCTTGGTTTTCCATGGCTCCAAGTTCTGCATCCAGATTCAATCAACTGAAGACCAAAATATTCTGGAAAAATATCTGTACTGGATATGCAGACTTTGTCATTTCCTAGAAAACAAAGGACATTAGAATTTACATTGGATTAGGTATTTTAAGAGTCCTGGAGATGACTTAAAGTATACAGGAAAATGTAAAGAGGCTATACACACACACTAAGCCGTTTTTATATAAGGGTCTTGAACACCATAGATTTGGCATCTATAGAGGAGGAATCCTCGAAACAATCCCTAACAGGTACTGAGTATTGTGTATTCTGGACAAGTCCTCATTAGTTAAGTGGGAGCATTCTTTGAAAACTAGTAACCCTTAAGTAGCAAGGAATATTGCCTAGGAACTGGACCAGCAAACTGGGTTGAAGCATAACACAGAAAGAAAAAGTTCCAAGGCTTTAGGGACAGGGGCATCTGGAAAGCTTTCAGAATCAACAAGAGCACACTAAGCCTCCGACGCTTTGTCCCGAAGAGGGTTCACCGCTGGCGGGCAAGCGGGCAGAGAATATTTTAGCCCAACCCACCTAAGTTTCGGGGGCGGGGTTTAGGTAGCCACCGAGGAGCTGAAGCAGAGACCAATAGCCGACGCCGGCGGGGAGGAAGTAGTGCTGCGGGCTCCGCCCGCGTGACACGCCCTATCTGGCTGACCCGGAAGCGGTTGTGCGCAACTCTGCGCTGTACTGCTCCTTTTCCGGTCGGCGTGGTTCTGGAGTGGAGCGTCTTCCGCAGCCCGGCCTTCGCCATGAGCGTCCCGGCCTTCATCGATATCAGCGAGGAAGACCAGGTGCACGTTGCGGGACTCGCGGGGCGGTGGGTGTGGGAGATCTCCGGGACCGAGCCCATGAGGTGGGAGCGTGCTCCCCTAACCTGGGTCTTGGCGCGTGCGCGGCCGAGGTTCCGGACGTGGGCCCGGTGGGCTTCGGGACTCATCTGAAGTCCCAGATGACGACTCAGAACTTTCCGCGGATAGGGAACAGTGTCTGCGAACTTCCCGTGTGGCCGGGAGAAGCAACTTTGAGCGTCTAAATGCGGGTCTTAGGCGGCCACAGGCGAGGGTGGCCTGTATTTTACTTGTTGACTCGTGTTTTCTGTTCCCATAATCCCACCTGTCAGTCCCAAGTCGGCTGTGAGGCATAAGCATCTGGCGGGCCATCCTAGACACTTTGAAGTTCACTAATTGGGGTTTACACTTCGATGTGCAGAACAGACGGCTTCTCGTTTTTCTTGTAACAGAAGTTTAATTGTTGGGAAGACAGTCTTTCAATTTTGTATAACCAAAACTGTTCTTTGAAGATATTCGTCGTGTGCATGCATGCGTTTCTATAATAGCCACTGACAGAAACTTGAGCTTCTGTATGTTAAACTAGAAAGGAGAGGAAGTTATGCATACATAGAGAGATGCAGAAGAAACATTATTTGATAGCAATGAAAGCTAGAGTTCCCAGGAATTGGCTAGTATTTACTGAAAAGGTACTCCTGTCCAGGGTCTGAATAGAGAACTTATCATTTTGGCCTTATTATAGAGTGTCTTGTGGTCTACAAGAATGATATAAAAACATTAAACTTAACTAATTCTTAGAAAAAGGGTTGTAAAGGAGGAAGTGAACAAATGCTTTCTTTAACTCTTGGTTAGATTATATATTTGTGTCATAAAGAAAAAAATGATTTCTGGTGTTATTTTGTTCTTTCTGACATGACACTTGAGTTTTCAAAATATCTTTTTTTATAATACCATGCCACCTTCAATATACCTGCTATTGTTTGGAAAAATAATTCCATCAGACCTATGGGTTTGTTAGGTTTCTGAGGTGACTAAGCACATTTGTGGGAGTAAAAACGTTGTCTATTTCCCCAAAGGTTCTTTTGGCTTTATCCAGACAATTTGACATCCGTGCATTTTCTATCCGTCCTCCCTTCTCGTTTTGATTTATAGGAAGTGTTTCACTGTGACTGACCAGGAACCTGTAGAGATGCCCCTGCCTCTGCTTCAAGTGCTGTGGCCACAGTTGTAGCCACCTCACGCTGCCCATCACCTTACCCTGCCACTTGTGCATTTTCTAATGGAACACTTTGCTGCTTTACATTTTTAATTCTTTTAGCTTTAAAAGTCACCTGCATTTATGTGTCACTATATGAATGCTAAACCATCAAAGGAAAAAAGTTACTAAAGATCATAATTAGGGAGTAAAGTAAGAAACATCCAAATGACTTTAATTTAGTACGAATATTGCTTTCTGACTCAGAGAGCCATCTTACATTTTAAGATATTTGTTACACGGTGCATCCAATTTGATATGCAAGCATTTTAATGCAGGCTGCACTGACAGGCATTGTCTTTTTTATATCGATATCTCCCAAATGCTTGTCTCAAATGATTCTCAAGTTATTAGCAAATGATTAGCCTGTTGTCCGGATGATGACTGTGGTTTTTAGTAGTGCTATTTTTATATACATTGGACAGCAATAAAATTTTCATTTATTGGAAAAAAATCCTTCGATTTGTCAAGTCAGATTGACTTCTCTTTAGTCCCAGTGGAGACCACTTAGGTTAAATAAAAAAACATTTGCTGCTGACTGGAAGTCCAGTGGAAACAGGTGACAGGAAACTGGATATGATCTTCGTGAACTGTGTGCCTGCATGGGCTTTGTAGAGGGAAGGGAGGGAATCAACACAATTTGAGGGCAGTTAGTTAGCACTTGCCTGTTACTTTGGAAGCAGAACAATTGGGTTTGATATATCTGTTTCGTCATAAGTCAGTTTTACAAGTGGTTCTAGAGAGTTAGCAACCCTGTTTGTTTGTTTGATTCATAGGCTGCTGAACTTCGCGCTTATCTGAAATCAAAAGGAGCTGAGATCTCAGAAGAGAACTCAGAAGGTGGACTTCATGTAGATTTAGCTCAGATTATTGAAGCCTGTGATGTGTGTTTGAAGGAAGATGATAAAGGTTTGTTTTAATTCTTTCTACAAAGTATTTCTTACAAGTTCTCGTAAGAGAACTCTACCGTACCATAAAATTTTTCTTGACAGTTATATGCTTTGGTTTGTTTGAAATTGATTGTTAAGCAGTATGGAGGGGAAAGAATACAATTAAAAATACATTGTGAAAATATTTTTTTAGTTAAATATTTTCAGTCAGTTTTTAATGTAATCTTTATATAATTTCAAGTTTTTTTCTGTTAGACCTGTAAAATAAGCTGTTCTGGGGAAACCTTTTGAATATATATACTACATATATACTAGATGTTGATGGTTTTAAAATGAACTGAAGAGGTTTGGATAGACACCAGGGACGGTGTTATTTCAAGTAATATTTAATTGTTGGGCTGCTCTCATTTATTAAGATACAGCTGGAGTTTCTGTACTATGAACTCTGAAATATTTGTTTAAGTTTAAAGATTAAATTTTGAGTGTAATTAATATCTGTAATACTTGAAAATGAGTTAATCAGCTAGGAATTTAACAGCCCTTCATTTCTTTCTTTTTTTTTTCCTTTTTCTTTTTCTTTTTTTTTTTTTTTTTTGGTGTTTCGAGACAGAGTTTCTCTGTGTAGTCCTGGGTGTCCTGGAACTCACTCTGTAGACCAGGCTGGCCTCGAACTCAGAAATCCGCCTGCCTCTGCCTCCCAAGTGCTGGGATTAAAGGCGTGTGCCACCACTGCCCAGCAGCCCTTCATTTCTATGAGACATCCTGACCTAAAATCCAGCTAGTAATTTCAAGATGGTTGGATTTTATGCCAATAAAAATAATAAAAGAAAACATGGGCATGTAAATCATGCACCTGCTTCTGATTGCTGGCTCTATAGTTTTGCTGGGAAGTGTGAATTTATGGATGCTGTATACTTAAAGCTCTCCCTGAAATCAAGGTCGTCTCCAACTTTCACAATGTATTTTAAGCATCTTTGTATTGAAATGTTAGAAATACATGGCAAATTACACATGGTGAACATTGTGTCTCTGCTGATTGCTCTCTTGATGCCTATGCAGATGTTGAAAGTGTGATGAACAGTGTGGTGTCCCTCCTGTTGATCCTGGAACCAGACAAGCAAGAAGCATTGATTGAAAGTCTATGTGAAAAGTTGGTCAAGTTTCGGGAAGGCGAACGCCCGTCTCTGAGACTGCAACTGTAAGTTTAAGACTGCAAGACATGGGTGGAGAGATGCCTCTGAAGATACCTGAGTTTGGTTCCCAACACTCATGTCAGGTGGCTCAGCTTCCTGTAACTCCAGTTCCTGGGGATCAATACTCCTGGTCTCCGCTGGCACCTACACACATGTATGCACACACATACTTTTTTTTTTTTTTTAAGAAACAATTCATAGGGCTGTTTGTATGGTATAAATTGTGATTGTTAGAAGCAGGAATTCTGGAAATAGACTGTCAGTATCTTTCTATGTCTTGGGCAGTCACTCAACCTTTCTGTGCCCAGGTTCCCTCTTTCGTAAGATGAAATTATTAGTGCTGCCTTGTATTTGTGGTGGGAGCAGGTAACCTCAATTAGTACTTTGTTTGTTGACCAGGCTCAGCAACCTTTTCCATGGAATGGACAAGAATACTCCTGTAAGGTACACAGTGTACTGCAGCCTCATCAAAGTGGCGGCATCATGTGGGGCCATCCAGTACATCCCAACAGAGCTGGATCAAGTGAGTGTTCTAGCTAAGAGAGTAGCAGTTCCCTGAACTTCATCTTTGATTCTCCTTTTGGGCAGTGTGGGATGTAGTTTTTTGAGACAGGAGCTTCTGTAGCCCCAGGTGGACTCAGACTTGCTGTGTAGTTGTGGATGAGCTTGAACCAATCCTCCTGCCCCTCCTTCTAAGTGCTAAGTGCACTAAACTGACTGTGCTCTGCTCAGCTCAGCTCTGTTAATAAATTCTCTCCTTTCCTATAAATCACATTGTAGGTGAGAAAGTGGATCTCTGACTGGAAGCTCACCACTGAAAAGAAACACACCCTCTTAAGACTGCTCTACGAGGCGCTCGTGGATTGTAAGAAAAGGTATTCAGAAGTGCTGCACTGACCCCCAGCTGTCTATTAAGTAGATGGGCATGTTTCTTGAAGACAAGTCGAGCTAGTAGTTTTACTTTGTTCTCCACAGTCATCAGAAGTCTTTAGCTCCCAAGTTAAGGGTAATTGCAAAGACTTAACTGGGTAGCGTAACTAGTAGAGGGCTGGGAGGTGTGAAGCCCTGAGTACCCAGAACCACTTAAAACCAGGTGTGGCGGCGTGTGCTTCTGATCCTGGTGCTGGGGAGGTAGCAGGACTAGGAGTTCAAAGTCATCCTCTGAGGTGTATACCAGCCTAGGGTACATAAGTCCCTTCTTTGAAGAAAAAATAATTTTTTTAAGTATTTTTTTCCTCATTTTTAAACTTTTCAGAAAGCAAAACTTGATTTTGTTTTAAAACAATTGTAAACTCCAAACCTGTATATGATGTTAGATGAAGTTACTTAATACCTGGGGATGCCGCCATGTTTGTTAAGAGGTGGTGTGGGCTCTGAGAAAGAGAAGTTGCTCTGAGCTGAGAGCTGCAGAATTAAATGAGTTCTTCTTGGGTTTGGTAAGGTCTTGGTGTAAAGGCTTCTTTCTGTTCAACTCATCAAACCCACTAGCCAAAATACCTTCTATTTCAGTATCCTAGCCTTAGGTGCCTGCAAACAGTCAGCCATGTTGTATGGCTGTTTAAATGCAGGCTAATCCTAGCTGCTTTACTTAGCTTTTTCTTATGTGTTTAATACTTCTAAAACAAACAAACAAAAAAAACCCCACTCTTCAGTTAATTTCCTTAACACAAATTTCATAGTAGCTTTTAGTGCTAGTATTAGCAAGATTAATTCAGTTGTTATGTGGTACACTGTAAATATTTTCATACTCTTTAAGAAAAGTTACAAGGAGAAAGACACATAATTTTGTTGTGAAGGTTGCTGTGTTTATAATAAGGAAACAGTGCTTACCTTTGTAGTCTGTATTCTGAAGCAGTGGGTAGTTTACTGTATGCTGGCCTGGTTGTAATAGCATTTTAACCAGTTGTCAGTAAAAGGTTGAGAGGAAGTAGTTTACTTTGAAAACTATTCCAGATGGAATACATGCAGAGACTGTAAGAGACGCATGTATTTTAGTGTACAGGCTGTGGAATCAGGCCTCTGGGGTTTAGACCTTGAGTTTATTTGTATGGCCCTGAGCAGAGTAGACTGCTTAGTGTAGTTGTAGTCATCCAAAATGGAAATAGCACCCTTCTACTCCCTATTCGGGTTGCTAAGGACATCACGTTTAGAGTTTTAAAGGCTTAATTAATTACTAAGCTTGTTAATGTTGAGTAGGACTATCTTCCCTGTTGAGCTTTTCATTTTTAAGCTTGCGTTTAGGAATTGAGTTGGTTTTTCCAACACAGTGTTTCTAGGTGATGGGTGTTGTGATTGCCTGTGAATGTAAGGTGCTTGCTGGAGTTGGTACCTCCTTTCTGGAGAAGTTCTCTTTATCATTGCTTGTTTGGCTCTCAGTCTGTTATGTATGGAAAGAAAACAGTGGAGTTCCAGAGCTGTTCTCAGAGAACTGAAATAGATCAGTGCCATCTACAGGACTACTGGATCTGCCCTGGTGTTTGCCTATTACAGTATACTTAACCACAGCTAAGCACTTTTCTCTTTTTAAAACGTTGTATTATTAGTGTGGGGGGCGGGGCGTGTGCAGGAGGGGCACACGAGTGATTGAATATCAGAGGACAACTTAGTGAAGTCAGTTCTCTCCTTCCACCGTTCCATGGCTTCTGAAGGTTTCCACAGATGTTCTTTGCAGCGCAAGTACCTCTGCCTTTGAGCCATCTCACAGGCCTCACCTTTTCTCTCCTAGAAAGTTTTTACAGTTAGATTTTGAGGCCCCTTGGTATTCTTCTCTCAGTCACAACTCTCCGTCTTACCTGCCTATTCTGTTGTGTTTGTTCCCTGTGGTTTGCTTGTTCACTGTAGCTGTGGAGAAGCCGGGGTCCTAGTGTCCTTGGGTGGGCTGGTTCTTTGTGTTGGTAGTTTATATTCCCTGCTGCACACTTGGCATCTGGGCCAGCACCTGTGCCCTGACCAGCTAACATGGGCCAGTGCCCTGCTCACTGCAGCTCCATTTGCTCCCGCACATTCTCTTAAAGTGCTTTACCTTGAGCAATCTTCTTATTCTTAAATGTTATCTACACATTGAGGATTTCGAGTTTTTACCTGTTCTGCTGCTTCTCTGAACTTCAGGTGTCCATTCCTAATTAACATCTCCCACAGAGTGTATCAAAGGCCTCTTAGACTTGATAGTTCTAAAAGTTAACCGTAGATTTTTTTTCCCCCTGAATTAAAACTTCAATTCATCTTTAACCTCTCTGTCTTATATCCATCAACAAACCCTCTTGGCTTTGAATAAATCTAAAGTCAACCATGTCACTTCTATTGCTACCTGATGGCTAAGCCACTGTCCTTTCTTCCTTTAAATTGTCCATTAACCAGTCCTTGTTTTGATCCTTGTTAAACTGTTCTTAACACAGCTGCCAGAAAGTTGTATTTAATATGATCAGACTGTTTCTCCTCTAGAGAGACCCCTCCAGGAGCGTCATTCAGAGGATCAGGATAAAGCCAACTCTAGTCCCGTGGCACTGAGTTTCCCCAGAATACTGTCTCGGTATCCACATGGCTCCCCTCCCTCGGGTCACTCAGTGGTTCCAGGTGTTAGAAGGGCCTTCTTGGCCTCCTGTGTAGCTAACAGCTCTCCTCCCCATCTCTGTCACTATATATTTCTTCCCTTTTGCCAACAGGAATACAATATATTTAATGCTTAGTTCTGCCCCCACTAGAACACATACTTCATGAAGGGAGAGACTTGTTACTAGAATAGTTGCCAGTAGGCAGTTGGTATAGATGAAGCAGATGAGTGGCTGTTGCTAACATCATGGCCAAGCAGTGACTACAAGATGCAGAGATGTGAGTCACTGTCCAGTGCTAGCTTGAACTGGTAAGGATATGCCTGCTAAAAACATGCAGTGTGAAACTTCCTAGATCTCTTGTACGCCTGTAGGAGCTCTTCCTAGTTTTCTGAACTGAGAATTAAACTGCAGTGTTTTAGATCTGATCCTTTATTCTGAAGAACAGATGCAATGCAGTTTACGCCATTCTGTTCTTAGTCTTTCATCAGCATGTGTCTGCGCTCCTCTCAGATTCTTCTCTTCAGTCATAAGTCTCCTTTTACCTCAGGTTCGTTCGTTCGTTCGTCCCTCCCTCCTTTTCTTTCTCCCTTCCTCCCTTTCCTTCTCTCCTTCCTTTCTTCTTTCCTTCCTTCCTTTTTCTTTCTTTTTTTGGTTTTTCAAAACAGGGTTTCTCTGTATAGCCCTGGCTGTCCTGGAACTGAACTGTATAGACCAGGCTGGCCTCAGACTCAGAAATCCTCCTGCCTCTGCCTCCCAAGTGCTGGGATTAAAGGTGTGCGCCACCAACGCCCGGCCTTTCCTTCCTTTCTTTCTGATTTATTTTTTTGTTTATATATGTGTACCTGAGGGTATGTATGCATTCAGGTGCCCTAGAACCAGAGTTAGAGTCAGTTGTGAGCTTCTGATGTGAGTGCTGGAACCAAACCCATGTCCCCTGCCAGAGTAGCTTATGCTGTTAATTTCTGAACCATCATCTCTCCAGGCCCTATTTCATACCTTTGGAATAAAAGTCCATGTCTGTAACCTAAGCTGCTCTACTAAAAACTTCAATCTATATGTATGAATGTTTTCTGTTTGAACTTCTGTGTATAGCTCACAGTACCATAAACTCAGTGTAACCAAAATGAATTGACTTTTTTTGTTTTGTTTTTTTTTGGTTTTTTTTTTCTTTTGTTTTTTTGGTTTTTTTTGTTTGTTTGTTTGTTTTTGGTTTTTTTTTTTTTTTTTGAGACAAGGTTTCTCTGTGTAGCCCTGGCTGTCCTGGAACTCACTCTGTAGACCAGGCTGGCCTCGAACTCAGAAATCCGCCTGTCTCTGCCTCCCAAATGCTGGGATTAAAGGTGTGCACCACCAACGCCCGGCTTCAACATTTCTTTTCTGAGTCTCTGTTCTTATTAGTAAATGTCATGATGATTTCATCCTCAGTTGCCTCTCTCCATCTTCTGTGACCGCCATACAGTTATTTCTGCCTCCCCAGTGCTGTGTCTGCAAACATCACCATTGTTTGTCTGCATTGTTACAGCACTCTTCAAAGTGATCTTCTGTGTTCTCTGATGAGCATGATTTTTCTTTGAAATTTCAGCATGTAATATAGTTTTTCCATTCGTTTTGATCCAGTATAGAGTCCTTAATGTGGCACATATTTCCAGCATAAAGTCTCACCTACTGTGCCTAGTGAATAATGAAAGCTGTCTCGTCGGTTTTATAGTGACAGACTACAAAAATTGTGCTTAAATATTCTCTCAGTGCATCTCTCTTGCACACACTTTGCAGGTGTGTCATATTCTTGTTTTTTACACCCTAGACAAGGGACCTTCTGTCAGGTCAGGATCACCATGCATTTTCCAGTCTACACCAGAAGAGGGCATTGAATCCCATTACAGATGGTTGTGAGCCACCATGTGGTTGCTGGGAATTGAACTCAGGACCTCTGGAAGAGCAGTCAGTGCTCTTAACCGCTGAGCCATCTCTCCAGCCCTAGAATGGTCTACTTTTTAAGAGTCTTTTCTTTCTTTCTTTCTTTCTTTCTTTCTTTCTTTCTTTCCTTTCTTTCTTTCCTTTCTTTCTTTTTCTTTCTATGTGTGTGTATATTTTGTCTGCATGTATGTCTGAGTACCATGTGCATGCCTACATTTTGAAGAGTGATGCTAGTTAGCTAAGCCCTTATATGTCGTATGCCATGCTATACAGTTTAAACAGAGTACTTGATTTTTAATAAAAAGACTTGTAGCCGGGCGGTGGTGGTGCATGCCTTTAATCCCAGCGCAGAGGCAGGTGGATTTCTGAGTTTGAGAGTTCGAGGCTAGCCTGGTCTACAGAGTGAGTTCCAGGACAGCCAGGACTACACAGAAAAACCCTGTCTCGAAAAACCAAAAAAAAAAAAAAAAAAAAGAAAGACTGTAGTTGTACTAGATTGAAATATTGAAATATACTGTAGTTGCTAAGACTAGAAGACATAGTGTGCCTGGAGTGGCGAATAGATAATTAACTATGGTAGTACATGGGTTTCCTAATGCTTTCCTTTGATTTTTATAATTATAGATAGCACTGTGTTTTAAGATGGTAAGTGCCTCATAACTGCATATATATTATATATATAATATGTGTACACACACATACATACATGCATGCATACATACATATATGCATGACAACCCAGATTATCAGGCTTGATAGCAAATGCCTTAAACCTAAACCACCTTACATGCCTATGTTTTAACATTTTGCATATGTATATATGTACATCTTTGAACTTAAGGTAAACACAAGTCCTCCTGTGTTTCTTAGGTTGAATGTAGTTAGGAAGGGAAAAAAATTCTAGGAAAGGGGAAAACCCAATTTTTCTCAGCTTAGCAACAATTTCTGAATTAGCCGAAAATTCATCAGTTAAAGGGAGTAAGGAAGGGCAAAGATAAATGCTGGGCTTGGTTGCTTATTTTTTGGAGGTACTGGGACTAGAATCCAAAGCCTTTTACGCACTTGGCAAGCACTTTACCCTTGAGCTACATCCGCAGCCAAGATAAGCATGTATAAGCCTCTAAATTGAATAAATGTACTCAGGTTTTCTGTCCCTTTTAGGATAGTAAAGATTGACTATCCACATAATTTTAAGGGTAATTTACATCAGAAAGCTGTTGTAAGCAATGACTTAAATGCTTGCTGTTGGCTCAACAGCCACACTGTCCTAGCAGCTTAACTTGAGCCTTTACACCTTTGCATGGCAAGTCATCTTGCCCTGCCCTGCTCTCCACCTTAGCTTGTTTTACAGCAAAGACTAGAGGGTCTAAGGAGAGTTCCTATTTTAGGGTTTCAGCTTACCTGACACACCTTCAGAGACTCTACTTACTCTATAAAGTTACCCCCACTTTCTGCCCGTTCTTTTTCCCCTTGCCTTTTATTTTCTTCATAGTATTTAATAATTTGTAATTTTTCCTTAGTTGTCTGACAGGTTCTGTGAGTTTTTTCCTTTTTTAAATAAACAGCCATATTGGTCACTGTTTCATGTATGAATCAGTAAGTGTTTTTAGTAGAGAGAATGACTACCAACATTCAGACTGATGAAATGATCCTCTTTTTAGTGATGCTGCATCAAAGGTCATGGTGGAATTGCTCGGGAGTTACACAGAAGACAATGCTTCCCAGGCTCGAGTTGATGCCCACAGGTAATACCGAGCATTGCTCCAGTGAGCACATCAACTTAGAGATGAGCTACAGACTTCAGTTCAGCAACTGGTGTGATCACTGCAACAGCTAGCAGGCCAGAGCTAGGCAGTAGCATGTTCAGGATTGATATTGCGTGTGAAACAGCTCTTGGTGTTTACTGTACAGACTTGTGTTGTTAGAGGCTAATAAGTACAACCGAAGAATTAGAACTCATTCTCGGGTCAGTTTTTCTTTATGAGGTATATAGACGGGAGAAAGTTTGGTTACTTGGCAAAATTTAGCCATTTGCTAATGAGAAAATAAGGACTTTGTGCTGTGTCATTAACATAAAATGAGGCTAGAATTAGGTTTTTATGAAATTTCTGCGAAGGGTTATTATTGAACGTGTACTTGGACATGGCAGGGGTTCCTGCTTTGGAGTTAGACTGCCAGTGTTTAAGCTTTTAGCACAGAATGACTTAATTGACATTTGCTAGATGAGTTTCTTGTTTTTCTCAAGTGTTTTTCATGATCTCTAAAATGGTCGTGAGAACAGTCTGTTAGGTTGTTGTAAGGGTAAGTTAAGTGGTCATGAGAACAGTAAGCTGTTTGTTGCATTACAGCTGTCAGAGCACACCCTCAATAAAATAGTATTGACCTGTTTTAACCTGAATTTGTATCCTGTCCATCCTATATTGAACTTAGATTACTAAATTAAATATATTTTATGATCTACGAAATAATCAGCAATAAACAAGAATTTCAAGGCCCAGCTTACTTTACGTTTTCTTATCAAGGTGTATTGTGCGGGCACTGAAGGATCCAAATGCCTTTCTTTTTGACCATCTTCTTACTCTAAAACCAGTCAAATTTTTGGAAGGCGAGCTTATCCATGATGTAAGTAGTTTGTCTTTTGGTGTGAATAGTGTTTCTCCAGAGTCTTACATACTGAAGCGGCAGCCCTGTCTTGTTTTGTATTCATGCAGGAGGTTACTGGAGAGATCCTACCATCTCTTGGGAACAGGCTGGTAAAACCAGCTTTCTCCATCCACTGAACACTGTTCCTTTATCTTCTGTATTGGCCTGGCCATTTTGAACCTCGTTAATCACATTTCTTTTTATTACTTACTATCACCACCCTAAATTAAAGTAAAAAACCGAATAACCAGTCTTGGTCATTAGGTCAAATAGCCAGCATTTGGGAGGCTGGGGCAAGGAGATCACCAGTTCAAGACCAGTGTGAGCTATGTATAGCAAGACATTCTCCAGAAACAAATGAACCCCATGTTCATAGCTTTGAAGCACAAGTAATTATTTCGTATTGTTTTTCATTTGTGCTAATTAGCTTAGAGCTCAGTGTACTTCCTAATTGTTTCATTTTTAAAATGAACTAGATGGTGTTTGGACAGTATGCTGGTAAGGGCTTCTACATTAAAATATGGAGAATTATTGTTAGAAGTCATAAAACATCTTGAGTGTTCATATAGCTTCTGTCTTGATATTATTTTGTCTCTTACCTCTGTAGTTATTAACCATTTTTGTGAGTGCTAAATTGGCATCGTATGTCAAGTTCTATCAAAACAACAAAGACTTCATAGATTCACTTGGTAAGTGTTGGGTATTGATTGGGTTGGTTTTGTATTTGTTTTTGTTTTTTCTTTTTTGAGACAGGAATGAGCATGGAGTCATCACACCTGGCATAGAAATACTTATTTTAAAAGCTTTAAGATTGATGACGAAAGGCTAGTGGTTACGATTGAGATACACACACCACACAACACACACACATTTTATATTATTGCTTAGATACATGCTGATGTATATAAACCATAGTTGTAGAATTATATCAGGTTTCTCTCCCCTTTAATAAATAATATTCCATATAAGGTTGGCTCTACTGCTAAAAATGAATGTGTAGTGGTATTTATACAGTAGTAAAAGTTCTTTGAACTACAGTTTGAAGACAGCATAAGAAGTCTTGATTTTGTCTTTGATGTTCTTTTGGTTTCTTTGGTTTTGTGTTTTTATTAAAATATTGGTGTGGGTGTGTATGGGCACACATTATGTATGAATATCAGAAGACAACCAGGAAAAGTCTGTTCTCTCCTACTGTGTGGGTTCTATGTATCATGCTCAGGTTGTTAGGCTTAGTGGCAGGTGTCTTGCCAGGCCAAGCCCTCTTGCTAACCTTTGAACAGGTTTTAAATGTTATTAAACTACTAGTTTTTTAGTTTTGTTTGAATGCTTAAGTCAGCTAAAGGTAGGTAGCAATTTTCTGGTAGGTAGCAATTAAAATAGAGGTTGATTTGTGTTTCATATTAAAATGGATGATTAACTGTATTGGCTATGTGAGGTGTGGATACTGAAGAGAACTATTGGAATTTACTTGACTAAATTTGTTTTGTAGTTTGGTTAACTTATTCTGTCACCTGTACATTCTGTACAGCCATTGGTTTGGGGGAAGGTTGACTTATTTGAACATATGGTGTTTGAAATATACCAAGATGAGATGCATGAATGTCTGTGTAGAATACTTTGCCAGGTGCACTAGACCCAGAAAACCACATTCTGTCCCAGTTAATTTGCTTTGTGGCATCAAGCTGTGTGATGGAATGTTAATGTCAGCAACCTCTTTATTTACGCACCAAGGCAAAGGAGTAGTAATTAACACTCTGACACTCCCCCGTCCATGTGTAATTGACTGTTTCAAAGGAGCACTGGTTCATAAGCTATTGCATGCATTAAAACTGCGTTTTCTATATTGCAGCATTTTAAGACAAGGGTCAGTGACAATGCAGAAATTGCTCAATGATGCACATTTTTTTATTACTGCATTAAGGTTTTGACATATTAGTAATGAATAAATGTTTCCATAAAATTAGATTTTTTTATAACTTTAAAATTGAAATACGATGGAGAGCCCCAGAGCCTTCCTCTGGGAAGGGAGCCCCAGTTCATGAACCAGAGCACTGCTGCCTTCAGATTTGTAACTCAGGCTTCCCCTGAATAATAGTTTGCTTTTTCAGAACAGGAGTCCTAAAGGCGACTGTACATTTGGTTCCTTATTTAAAAGTAATGGCTATAAATGTAGTTTTTAGCCTGAAATAAGTGATTTTATGCAGTTCATTCCAGGAATAAATTTCATTCCTTGGATATATTTTCATTTATAGTAGGGGTCCTATACAAGAATACCAATAAACTATTTTAAAGAGTATTTTTAGGGACTAGAGAGCTGTCTCAGTAAGTAAAGGTACTTATGCAAGCGTGAGAACTAGGGTCAGACCGCAGCACCCATGGAAAAGCTAGGTGAGTCTGTGTCTGTTACCCAGTACTGATCGTGCAGAACAGGCAGATCTCAAGGTCTGCAGACTAGACTGTCTGTCTGAATGGTCAGATCCAGGTTCAGTGAGAGCCCTTTGTCAAGAAAGTGGAGAAGGGAGAGTGGAGGCCACAGCCTTACCCACCTATTCCATGAGCACATGCATCTACATCTGTGCATGCAGTTGCTAATCAGACCCTCAGAATTTCAAAAGTCTGTATTGTTTTTTCATAATCAGGACTATTTATGCACATATAACTGAGAATGCTAAGGGGTTTTTGAGAATTTTTAAATATTATTTGATAGGAACAAATCCTAACTGCTAATTTACTGTGCCAACTAGAAAAGAAATTCCTTAATTTGCCTTTTGTTTTTGAACATCTTCAACTAGAAATCTGCTTTTTTATAGATGCTTTAAGAGAAATGGCTATTAAATGTTATAAGTATTAAATTCCACAGGTGGCATCAGATTGTCAAAACATTTTTTTTTTAATTAACACTGACAACTTGGGCCAATTTTATCATTATCTTGTGTCAACCAAATTGCCCTAACATGTCCACATGTAATCTGGTGTTACCCAGTTGCTACCTTCTTGCTTCAGAAAGTTAATCACCATCTTATTTGCATTTGTTAATTAGGGTTAATGTGCACTAATTGATTTTTTTGATGCTTGTAGATTAACATTAAACTCAGCAATACTTACTTGTGTACCTCATTCATCTGAGTTATGATGATCGTGTTTTTGTTGAATCTGTGCCAAATCAGAAGCCTGTATCGCAATTACAGCTAATTAACAGATGATCGTGTCCTATATTAACAGGCTTCCCTAGTCTTCCACTAATACATGAATGCTGTGTCATTTATTCATGTGTGCTTAAGCAACTTATAGTACACTTGATGATGTTGCTTTTTGAAACTTGTTTTGAGAATACAGTACTGTCAAAACAAGTATATAACATTCTGCTGTAACTCTTTGCGTACGGCCAGTTAAAGATCCAAACAGCAAATACCTTTAATCTGCACTTGAGAGGCAGAGGCAGGCAGATCTCTATGAGTTGAAGACCAACTTGCTCTGTATGGTGCATTCCAGAACAGCCAGGACTATGTAGAGACCCTGTTTTTCAAAAAATTAAAAAAAAAAAAAAAAAGCCAAAGATCTTTAGATTTTGTAGATTATTTTGAGTTTTTACACTGTTGTATAAATGGGCCCAAATTCTCTGGCTATAATTTCCACTTTGTAACTATAAATCAATTACTTCATCTTTAGGTTTGACTTTTTTATTTTTTTAAGAAGATAGCTTATTATATTTACTTTCAGGTCTAAAGGGTTTTGTGATCTTAATACCTTGTAATAGTGCATATCATCAGAGATTATGATACAAATATTAAATGATTTATGTAATTTTATTCTTTGGCCTTATCAAATATGCATATCTGTTAAGAATGTATTTGTAGCCCATGCTTTAGTCATAAATATCTGTATTCTATTATTGATTACTGTAAAATATGATAGTTTACAAAAAAAATCCTCAGTACTCTAAGGTCAACTATAACTTGTCAGGTTTGCTCTATGTAAGTGCTCACCCATAGTGACTACTGCGTGAGGAGATTGTGGCAGCCTTGCACTCACCAGAGTTCACTCTTCTCCAATTTAGGCTTGTTACATGAGCAAAATATGGCCAAAATGAGACTCCTCACCTTTATGGGAATGGCAGTGGAAAACAAGGAGATTTCTTTTGATACAATGCAGCAAGAGCTACAGATTGGAGCTGACGATGTTGAAGCATTTGTTATTGATGGTAAGGCAACAGAACGCTGCTCATTGCTTTCTAGAATGTCTACGATGTGGATCTTTTATCTAAATGAGCCTTATGCTAATACAGCTAGGTTGTCTGGTAGTGGACGTGCGTGTGCGTGTGTGGCAGATAATCACATTTGTTTGTAGTAGAATGAAATGGCTTTGGGGTTTTTTGTCCTGTTTTCCAGAATCTCACACTGTGTATGATGGTTAGAAGCAGGGATGCTTCCCTGGGTGTCCTGATGCTTGTTTGTAATCCTAACATTTTGGAGGCTGAGGTAGAAGAACACTACCACAAGTCAGCCAGGGAACATAGCAAGGCTGTCGCAAAACAAAAAGAACATAGAGTTTAACCCACAGCTTCATAGGACAGGAATTATGGACATTATTTGTGATCATAAGGATGAGACACATTATTGCAAGTATAGTGATGTAACTATTAACCAATCCTTTTACTTGTGAAAGTTGGAAAGATTGTACAGTTAATTAAATATATAGAACTTGCTTTCTATACTAGGCTTGGTTTCCAGTAGTCATCTAAAAATGTAATACATTATGTGGAAATTAATCCTCCCCATAAGTAACTGTAGAACAGAATAGAATTCTTTGTTTCGACTAGGTCAAAACTGGGCCCAGGCTGGCCTTGAATTCGAGACAACTCTCCTGTTCTCAGCCTCCCAAGTGTTGAGATTATAAGTGTGAGTCACCACACCTGCATTTTCAACTAGAATGCCCAGTAAAAAAATTATAACATTGAATAGTTTGTTCCAGCAGTCATCAGACAGACAATAAATTACATAACCTTCTTGGTTGCATTTTCTTTATTAGATTCAAAGAGCTGGTTTGTTTTGTTCTGTTTTGTTTTGAATGTTACCATCACTGTAAGAGTTTTATTCTGGTTAATTTAGTCAAACCTTAGCTGTTTATTCTTAGGAATTGTCTATATAACTAACATGTAAAAAAACATCTTTCAGCTGTAAGAACTAAAATGGTCTACTGCAAAATTGATCAGACCCAAAGAAAAGTAGTTGTCAGGTAAGGCCTGTAATATTTTGTTTCTGTAGGACAAATTTAGTTTGTTCTGATTATTTCACTTAAATGTTTAGAGAACCAAGGTAGTGTTCTTACCAGTTGACTATAGTTAAACCGTGGCTGTTTATCATAATTTTATTAAGGTTCAGACTGAATGTGATTAGCTTATTTAATGAAAGAGTCCTATTTTCCAGCACATTTCATTTAATGGCTAAGTACTGGCTAGAATACTAATGACCTTGTGTCTGCTTTATAGACATTGAGAAGAGATCTATGTGTAAAAGAGTTGTAAGGAATAAGCAGCCCATGCTTAAATCCTCCTTTACTTTTAAACTGTATTTAATTTTAATTTGAGGAAGATTCAACTGTGTAGTATTTTGAAAGAATACTCAAGCACTTAGAAGATTGATTAATATTTTATTCTTAATTTTTAGTCACAGCACACATCGGACATTTGGAAAACAGCAGTGGCAACAACTGTACGACACTCTTAATGCCTGGAAACAGAACTTGAACAAAGTGAAAAATAGCCTTTTGAGTCTTTCAGATACCTGAATTTTTATGCAAATAATTTTGTTCTTTGAGGAAAAAAGTTCTAAGTCATAGTAAAACATTATCAACTAAAATTTGACTAATCTGGCTATTTATTTTTTCAGTTTTAAGGAGTATCACAAACTCTAGAAAAAATAACATTTCAATGGGCCACTTAGTCTTAATCACATATGAATTCTTTAAAGAAAGGAACTAATGCGGGGGTTGGGGGAAGAGGAGTTGTTGGGGGAGGATACCCACCTTTGAGGTGGGCTCCTCAAAGAAGGGAAAGGTGGAGCGAGCGGGGGAGGATCTCTGTGAGGGGGTACTTGAGGTGGGGGCTGACACTGGGATGTAAAGTGAACAAATGAATATAATAATATCAAAAAAGGAACTAACAAACAGTGCTTTGAAGGAAATAAAGGGAAGACAAGTTAAAGGGACCTAGGTACTAACAGCAAGCTCTGCAAATACAAGATGGGGTCCTCATCATAGTGGAAGAAGTTGAAGAGAAGACAGCTAGCTATAAAGCTTACCTGAACAGTCCTTCACCCGAGGGCATCAGCCTCACTAATGGAAACATTTATCAACATTTAATCAATTACTTTATCTAGCACCTCTTCTACTTTTCTTCTTTTGGGCTGGTTGTCATTTTCTAAGCTTAGTAACTTTTCAATTTCAGTTAGTTGGTTCATCACAAGGCTCTGCCAGTCATTGTTACCAGGAGAAAAGGTGAGCGGATCAGGAGAGCCTGTAACCTGGATTGTCTGGGAATGGCTTTGTTGCACAGTTGAAATCAAAGGCTCTGCTTTCACCTAGGAAAGATCACATTTATTTTACCACCAGAATTAACATGCAAATGACAGTAAGGACAATCCAGAACACCTGCAGTTAGCATAGACTAAAGCTCATGGCTGACTTAGAATTACTGAGTCCTAGGCTCGAGTAATAGCTCTTGTGCCCCAGGGATGCCACAAATATTTTCTAAAAGATCTTGAACTTACAATGAAATAAATGTAAAACTACGCAGATAACTATCAGTTTGTCTTTCATACCTTCCTTTATAAAAATTTCTTTTTGGTAGCTTCTGTCAAAGTAGAAGATTAGAAATTCAAACATACAAATTAAAAATGGCCTGTCTGTCAGGCTTCCAGCGCAGTTTGGAAGAGCTGGAAGGAACACCAAGGCAGTCAGAAGAGGCATGCTTCCAAGGCGCTACACTAAATCCCAACACTATTAAAAATAACTCATTTTAAGGAATTTTTTTATGATAGAATGCTAGAAAATAGAGATATGAAGAAACCAAATATTGTTATTGCATTACTCAGAAAGACATGCCAGTATTGTGGTGTTGGCTGCTGGTCTTCCTTTTCTAGCTGTTCTTGATTATTCTATAGAATCTGTCTTGCCTTTTCCTGTGAGCACTTTCCTGGGTCTTTAAATTTTTTTCATTAACAATTTTGCAAAGGAACTTCAAAAACAGTACCTTTTATGAATCTGTGATATAACTATATCACAAATTAAATATTGACATCATTTCCAGTTTATCCCTATTAAAAAATATGACGTGATTTTATGGAAAAAAAATTGGTCTTCAGATAAGATTTTCAAATCTATTTTTTTTCTCAAAGAGAAAACTAGATAGCTTTAGGATAATGGCTATTGTATTTTTGGTGTGAGAGGTTTATGCACATATTTTATAAATACAAGACAATTTACATTAAAATCCTAATATCCCAACATAATAGTAAGCATTTTGATATAAACCTAAAAGTCCTTTTTAAGTTTATAGTGGAAACAGGTTTTTTTTTTTTTTTTTTTGCCTTAAAAATTAGAGGACAGCACCATCATATTCCATTCCCCACAATTTAGACTAGAGTAAGCCACTTAAAAGGAAACATTCATTTATCACAAAAGCAGGGTCTATCTTTTGTTGATTCTTGTGAGGATCTTGGAGGTGCTTGACATTAAGGTGCTTATTACCAAAGGTCTTTTGGTAAGCACGGCATGGAGAGTAATGGGTTTTTAAATGAGCTTAGATGTTTAGAATTTAAACCAGGGTTCCCCTAAGAATTGCTATATTGCCTAAAATTCTGTAGTCATACCCTATTCCTCTCCCAGAACCAAGGGTCTGAGCAAGTCCTATTCAATTTTTCTGGACCTTGGTTTTCCCTTCAGCTTCTTAAGACTTTAGACAAGATTACTGTAAAATTAGAAATGTGGCATGAAATTAAGTATACATAAGTGTATACATCTGATAATGTCTGCTGTGTTTGTTCATTGTAGTCAGGACTGAACTGGTTTCTGTCTGTCTCACACACATACACACACAGGCGCACATCACATATGTGAGGGTGGGGGGAGTAGAATCTAGCTGTAACTGAAGTAAGTGATTCAGCTGTAGGATAATAGTACCCCGTGCACCCCTCCCCAACTCCCCTCTGGGTTTCTCTGTGTAGCCCTGGCTGTCCTGAAACTCACACTGTAGATCTGCCTGCCTCTGCCTTCTGAGTGCTAGGATTAAAGGTGTGTGCCACACCACCCATGGCTGACTTAGTGTTCTATGTTTGTCACCAAAATACTTGCTTCATTGATATCCAAGCACAAATTAGCAATTTACCAAAATCCTGACTTTTGATCAGAAAAAGGCAGAGCATTGGCATGTGCTTTGGGTTCTTCCCACATGGTGGGAGGGGTGAGACCTGAGACTGGCCACAGTGAGCGATACAGACTACAAATCAAGTTTAACTTTCTAGACTTGGCCTATTTGACCAACATGGTCTCTGCAGCCCACTGCAGTGGTTTTAGTTCCAGCTGCTCCAGATATGTCAGCACAGTTTTGTTCACTCTTTGTCTTTTTAGAGTTCATCACTTCCTCTTTCCACCTCATATTTCCCCTAGTTTGGCACAAGACCTTTTGTGGGATCAGATCTGTAAATTAATAGCTTTATTTATTCTGGGCCCCTGCCAACTTCCCTTCTGTATATAGTTAAGATTGCAGCAGACTGTACCTAACTCAAGAATAAGAGCAACCCCCTCTGCTCTGAAGCCACAAAGAACCTGGATTGACACCTAAATTAACAGAAGTGGTGTGGGAAACAAAAATATGGTGAGAAATAAAATTACTCTTTTCTGGCTGTTAGTCTTTATAATATACCTTCGTGTATAACAGGTTGGTGGACTTTCTGTAAAGCACCAGTAAGTACTAGAACTGTGCAGGCCAGGTTGCCTTACAGCTGAGGTCATCGACAGACTCTAAAGGTATGAGCATAGCCTTCTCTCATATCATCTTCCTTACCTTTAAAGGAGATTTAGTCTTAAAAGTTGTGGTTTGCTCTTAGGAGATCTACTTTGGATTCCCCTACATTATGTGGTGACTAATGAGAGCTTAGAGGGATACTGATGTTTTGTGTACAGGTTTACTAAACTCTCTGGTAAATCTAGAGCCTTTTTCTATTATGAGAAGTTGAGAACAACATTGGACTGAGCCAGGACCTGTGATGCAGGTCCACCATGAATGATTATATCTAAATGACCTTGGAAGAAATTCCACATCTGTGTTAATTCCTCATCTGTAAAATAAAGCACAGAATGTGTGGTAAACATGTTTCTTTGAAAATGTTATAAAAATCTATAAATGTAGATCCTGAGAAACATTAACTGCAGGTAGAACAACAGGTATCAGACACAACTTATAGATTAACTACAAAAAAGGGTTTTCAAGAGAAATGGAACGTTTCTGTTGAACCCTTAAGATGCTAGAGGTAGGATGGGCAGACCATGTTAAGATTTAGCCTCATCAGCCAATGTGTCCAGTTCTGACCAAAGCTTGCTTTCTGCTTGGGAAGACAGGCTTCCTTGTACCAAGTTCATTGTTTTATTTGAGATTTCTCCCACTTAAAAAGGGAAATGAGGTACATGGCTGAAAACTTGGGTTAGGGATGTTAGCAAAAGATCTGCAGAATGTCTTGCTATATTGTAGTCTCATGAGTGGCCATTGCTTAACCTTTGAACACTTACACCAATACTGACCTGGATTTGTCTTTTTTTTTTTTTTAAGACTGAACAATACAGATTTGTTGAGTAAAGTTCTATACACTAAGATATAAAACTTAGAAATGGAACCAAATAATTTGTCAGCTATGGTAAGTTGTTCTTATGATGAATGGGCTCCTAGAAGCCATATGATCTCTACAAACACTGTTTAATGCGTACATCCAACATTGTATTAGGAAGATTTTATCCTTTCGTACACTTTCCAAAAATACTACAAATTCAAATAATCAGCCTGATGCCTTATTAATAAAACATTTTGGGTATTCAGTCTACTATTTCTAAGTTGAGGTGACAGAAGAGTACATAAGATGATGCCTCAGTCCTCTGCAAACAGGCTGCTTTGTATCTACGTGATTTATACACTGTGACTTTTTCCTGCTGTTTTCTATCAGCCTTAATTGTGAAAAATGGTGCCATCTTGCCCTCTTGATATTATTCTGGAGATCAGTTAGGGCTTATAGTATCCAGATGCATACAGTGCTACACATATCTGCAGAATTAGCTCACTGAAGTCTGCTCAGCAATATTTTTAATTGACTTACATGTTCTGTGGGAAAAGAAGAATCATAAACCGTCTGTGCAGTTGCATTCCTCTCTTCACTAGGCTGTCCCTTGGGGTCTAAATGGATGTTCCAGTTACTCACGGTGTCAGCAACTCTGCTAATGCTGGTAGGATCTGATTGACAAACAGGAAATGACAACTAAACTGTATTCTCTAGACACTCAATGACTTAACTTTCTGATCTTACAGGGATTTTTTTGTTGTTCAAAAATCAATTTCCATTTCAGATTGGATATTACTGTTTCCTAGACAGTATTTCTTTTCAGAAATAAGATAGTATTGTTGCCATTTCCTAAATCATTAAAAAGGGTAAGATGGTATAAATACCTTCTTAAACACATACATACAAAATGTTATTTCCTGGCTACCACCTTACCCACACAATAAATGTTTAATGACTATTCTACAAATTCAAATTAGTGGAGAAGACTGAAAAAAATAAACACCAGAATTTAAAAACTAAGAAAATTGCCACAAAAGGCTATTCAGAAAGGGTTTGGGACTTAATAACAAAATTAAAAACAGAGCTGAAAAATGTTAAAAAAGACATGCTTAGTAAGAATATATTCAGTTTTAGAATTTTAGACATATCTATGCCATTGAAATGTGCTCAGAAAATGGTGAATGTTAAACCAGACCCTAAATCTATGCTTAACATTAAAATTGTACTTTGGATGAAGTTATACAGTATTTTGGTGTTTTAGATTTTCTCTACATCAATGGTGCTAGTAACCAAGGTATATACTTTGTCGTTAAACCCCTAGTGTTCTTTTTAAACTTTTTCTCATTTTTCTTTTTGAAAGAAGCCTCCTGTTAAGTCTGTGGACCATACAAAGCATTCTTTGTAACCTGCATTTCTTCAATGTGTCTAAATTCACAAAGTTCCCTTAAAATCTAGTTAAGGTGTGGTGGCACACATCTATAGCCTGAGCACTCTGACTTCAGTGCTCGAAGATGATCAGCTCAATACCAATTAAGACTGTCCAAAAAACTTTAAAAATGCTTTAAAACCTCAACAACTTTGAGATTACTATTAGCAGAGTAAACATACTTTTTCGTTTTCATCACAGACTTTCTTAGATATGTTTAACTTTTAGCTGCATAGAACCTATTCATATGGAGCTTTTGGCATGTATGGTATATTCATGTATGTGCATCTTTGAGTTATGTAGATGCACAGATGTGGCAGTCAGGCTGATGATGTCTTACTCTCCACCTTGTAGAGGTAGGGTTGCTCACTTGAAACCCAGGCTGAGCCAGGCGGTGGTGGCGCACGCCTTTAATCCCAGCACTTGGGAGGCAGAGGCAGGCAGATTTCTGAGTTCGAGGCCAGCCTGGTCTATAGAGTTCCAGGACAGGCAGGGCTGCACAGAGAAACCCTGTCTGGCGGGGTGGGGGGTGAAGAAACCCAGACTGGCTTAATCTGGCTAGCCAACTACCTCCAAGGAGCACCTGAGGGCTGCCACACCCACCAGCATTTGGGTGCTGAAAATTAAGCACTCTTTATTTTCACATGGCAAGTGCTTTTACCAGCTGCCTTCACAGACCAATGTGTTGTACATTTTTAAATCTCTGTAGTACAAATATAAACAAAAGCAGGGAATATGAACCTCAATATTGGCACCCAATATCCATGTCTCTCTACCAAATCTATATTTCATCAAGTTGTATTTTGTTTCTGGAATTATTTTTTAAGCTGTCATTCATATGCAACTTTAAAAATAAAACGGACCCTCTAATCTCTAAAGTAATATGAATATAACAGGCACATAATTACTAAAGGATTAGAGTGCTTCAAGCAACAACAACAAAACCCAATGATATGAAATAAATTTCTCTCCCACTTTTTGCCAATAAAATGAAGAGCAGATTGAATTTATGGTGCTGGTAAATGAACAGGTACAAAAGGAAAAACAGGGGAAGACTAATTTACTCAGAGAAAGAGAGAGAGAGAGAGAGAGAGAGAGAGAGAGAGAGAGAGAGAGAGATTGAGATTGATTCATTAGGTAGGTATTCCTAATTTAAACTCAAAGACCTAGACCTGTTAATGCCGCCATACTTTAACAATGAAAACCAACACTTCTAAATGTGATTGGAGATGTACACTGACATTACTACTTAGAGTTGGTTAAAAATAATTTATCTAATCCAGACAGTGGTGGCACACAATTTTAATCCCAGTACTCGAGGGGCAGAGGCAGGCAGATCTCTGAACTGGAGGCCAACCTGGTCTATACAGTGAGTTCCAGGACATCCCAGGGCTGCACAGAGAAACCCTGTCTTGAAAAAAAAATTTTAAATCATCTAAATAAAACCATTCTATATTATGCTTAGGAGATTTTATACATACAAACACATTCTTTTAACTTTAGACACATTTTTAAACTCTTTGTCAAGAATAAAGTAGTAGAAAGAAAAAACAAAAAAACAAAACGTAACAAAAACCAAGAATTCAAGCATGACCTTGTTTTCTTACCTGGCTCAACGTTTTTTCTAGTGTCATCCAGACCAACATTTTTATAAAACGTCACTGGAGCAATCACTCTGCTTTCTGACAGACCTACTGGTTTCTCCTTCAGCAATAAAGGGATGCTGGAAGTTACAGTGTCCACAGTTTTAGTTTGATTTATTTTTGGCCAAGGACTAGGGGCTACAAACTTCATGTAGCCTCCAGTTTTCTCAGTTTTATCTGGAGTAGGAAGATCAAAGGCCGACCTTGCACTTGTGTTTACTGAGTCTGCAGATGGAATTACATGAGACAAATGTGATTCTTCCAGCTGACCTTCATGGCATGTTCCTTCTGACAGGATGTCATTTAATGCCTCTGCTTTCTCTCTATTATTTAGCAACATGCACTGTCTTTCCTTAACATCCACCAAGGAAAAGAAACCACTTTTTGGAGCTTCAGTTATCTGATTCTCACCGGGAAGCTGTTTTTCTGAGCAAGTTGTCAGGGGAACTGCAGTTTTAAAATCTTTGGCTTGTGAAGCATGAATATCCCCTTGGTTAACCTGAAAGTTTGAGATGCTCACACTGCTTTCTGAAGCTCCCAAATGGCTCTTAAGTAGACTGTTTTGTATGTCATTTATATTTGTTCTTGTAGTTCTTTTTGTAGGGCTTGAGGCAAGTTTCACTGATGTTGGCATAGTATTAATAGTGTTTTCTGATTTCTTAAGTACTGTCAAATTATTACCAGAGCTAGCAGATGGACTGGGTGGGCTGATTACTGCAGTACAGGCAATGGTTGCTCCAGGCTTCTGGGGAGCCTTACTGACTGGCTGATAATAAGAACAGGGCTCTAGACTGCACTGACTCTCTTCTCTTAACATTTGTTTTATTTTTCGGTACTTAACATCTAACATAACATTACTTGAATCCTGTAAACCATGTTTCTTACACAGATCAAGATTTAGTTTTATATCTAGAAATGAATCTAAACCTCCTTTGGTTTGGTCATAATTTGTAATTTCCTTCTCTGTAGCATTTTCCAGGTCTGTTGGAAGCAATTTGAATTGCTGTTTGAATGGATTGCTTTCAGAACCATCTGGGTTATAGTTTCTCTTGTGAGCCATCTCATTTGACAGGCCATTAAAGGATGCTTTGTTACTTCGCGTGTCCAGAGGTTCATCTACACCACTGTGGAGAACACCTAGTCCTTCAGTTCCTTCTAGGCATATCGTTTCTGTTTCTAGTGATTCATCTACCACTAAAAAGGAATTATTCAGTGATTTAAATTCTGAACATCCACTGGCCTTTTCCAAGCACAGCTTGTCTTTTACTTCTACAGTGATTGATTTTCTACTGTCAGTAACATTTGAGGTTTGTTCTTGATCAGTTACATCTTTATCTAGGCGAAGGACTTTGTGTGGGGACATTCTACTTTGGTTTCTGTCCTGTGATACCATAGTATTAATTTCGATTTTGGAACTTATTTCAAAAGGCTGCAAATCTGTCATGAAGAAGACATAATAAAATGTTAGAATCTCAGTAAAGCTGTTTATAACATGTGTCACCTATATTTGGTGGAAATATATTTAGCTTTAATTAGTCTACTGGACACTCATCATACAAACATGACATCAATTTTATTCAAATATTGAGTTCCCATACTAAAGCAAGTTATGTCTGACTGCAAAATTCTGCCCCAAAACATTTTTGTTTCACAATATCAGAATCATATGGGTTTAACAGGCTGAGCAGCATGGGTATTACCAGTTTACACAATGCTCTTTATTTTTCCTATACTTGTTTCCTTGGGGGCACATAGTACAATCCCTTTGTTTGTTTGTTTGTTTGTTTTGGTTTTTGGTTTTTGTTTTCTCTAGATAGGGTTTCTCTGTGTAGCCCTGGCTGTCCTGGAACTCACTCTGTAGACCAGGCTGGCCTCAAACTCAGAAATCTGCCTGCTTCTGCCTCCCAAGATTAAAGGCATGTGCCACCACCGCACAGCTAGTACAATCCCTTATAAAGATATAACGGATAAAAATTAATGTCTATACTACCTCCATTACACCCCAGGTCTAACAACATTCAGAAGTAATAATTAGCTCGTTCATGTTTGACAATCATTTTGTTGTTGTTGTTGTGGTTGTTACCCTGTAAGCATTTTTAAATTTGGGAATAATTTTGGGCCAATTCACAGAATATCTACTTACTCAAGATAATTTTATTTATCTTTGCTTTAACTATAGATATCAAATCATAAGTATAGTTAAAATAACTATAACATTTCAGATCTTGAAGGGCTATATTGGTTCAATCATTATTTCTCCAACATCTCCACCAAGTGGCTATTCACCCCCAGTTGAACACCTCAGTCAGTGCCAATTTAAGCAATTCTTCATAGTGGAGGAATTGGTAAATAGTCTCAGTGCTTACTCTGGGCATCTAAACCAAGAGAAATGCTGTGGCCTGCTCACCAGAGGTATACCGGTGACCCAGAGGATGCTCTCTGCAAAGACACTGTTAAAGACTCATTTGCAAAATACTTGTTTACATACAGTTAAACGGGTGTTTCCCAGCAGTATTAGAAAGTCCTTAAAGCAAAGCTGTAACTGTCAGTCCCCTAAATGGCACAAGAGGCTCACCATGTGCTTTATCAATGTGATTGGAAGGTTACACCTTCTGGGCCTAGCATGTGCTTTATTGATGTGATGGGAAGGTTACCTTCTGAAGTTTTTCCTACAGGTAGGTCTTTCTTTTCCTCTTTTTCACTGTATTCAGTATCTAAACAAAAATTCTTTGTATTTTTTCCCCATATTTCTTGACCAGATTTGTACTTTTGTGTGATGATATTTTCTGATTTGTTATTAGATAGTTCATCACTGTTTTCATTATTTTGTTCTGGAACACCCTAGTAGAAAATAGAAAAAAAAGCTTTAAATGTATTAGACATTTGAGCAAACTTTGCTAATAAGATGGATTGTAGTTTAGGTATTCAGCAGTTTCATGAGTTGCTGTGTGCAGCCTCATGTTTAAACAAACTGGAGAGCTCTATATGCTGCCTGCCAATCGTGTCTACCACATTATCACAGCACACAGGCTGGTTACATACATGTTATACACTGCAAGACAGCAAACAGGATAGGTATGTAGTACTACATACCTATACTTCCAGCACTCAGGGGGCTGAAGTAAGAGGATCATCAGGAGTTTGGAGACAGCCTGAATGTTAGTGTGCTCTAGGTTAGCTATGGTGTGGAACCAGTCTCAAAAATATTCCTTTTTTCTCACACAAAATATGAGCCAGGATACACTGCACTAGACTTTGGGATATAATAATGAACAAAACACATTCTCTGCCCTCAAAAGACTTAGTTTAGTATGCATATTAGAAAACAAGACAACTTCAGAAATGTAGAGCATTATAAACCCACACAGAACCCCCATGGCCCTGCTGTGAACTGTGATGAGGAGGGGGAGCACAGAAGAGGATGAGGAGAGCAGGAGGGAGATGAATGCGGACGTGATAGTCACAAGTCACATCCTTCTCTTCTCGCTCTGAGCCAGTTAACTAAACCCAACTCACACTCAAATGGGCCTGCTTTCTCATCTATGGCATGACAATGCTGTAAAGATGAAGTCATATACACAAAACCTTCACAGCACACTCTCCTCAGTTACTAAGGACAGGAGCTATTTTTACCAGTTTAAGGGGCAGCCTAGGAGGTAAAGGGGAGAGAATAAAGCAGTAAAATACAATACAGAGAGAAAAAGAGGTGTGTAATTGAAGGGAACAAAAAATTATAAGCACTTAAAGAGACTGAAAAGTATTGGCTACAGTCTGCTGGGTGTAGTGTTCAGTGGATGTACTGGTCATTGGATGGGCTGCGGTGACAAAATCAGATTGCCTTCTGCTGAAGAATGAATACGAGTAAGAAAGAAAAGAATATCTTTTCAGCAAACTTGGCTCAACATAAAAAGAAGATTTAGAGATGGACTTAGAACTTTGATCATGAGTGGTTGTTAGATTTTTGTCAAAGGCCTTTCTCCATTTGATGAGATGACCATGTGGTTTCTATCTTTTAGTCTGTTTATGTGCTGGATTATGTTTATGGATTTATATATGTTGAGCCATCCCTGAATCCCTTAGGTGAAGCCAATTGATCGTGCTATGTAATCTTTTTTATATGTTCTTGAATTTGGTTTGCAAATATTTTATTGAGAATTTTAACATCTATGTATGTTCTTTAAAGATTAGCCTATAATTTTCTTTTTTGTTGGATTTTTGCCTGGCTCTATAAATTGGGTAGAAGCAAAGTGTGTAATAACAATAACACAAAGAACACAAGGGAGAAAAAACATGACTAGCTTATTCCCATCAAAAGCTCTTATATATTGTTATTTGAAAATGTATTATGGGCTCCAGCTATATATGCAAGGGAGGATGGTCCTGTCAGGTATAGGTGGAAGAGGAGATCCTTGGTCCCATGAAGACTGGAAGCTGCGTATCTGGGATTCGAGGGTGGGGAGGTGGGAGTGGGGGGTAGGTGGGGGTATATCCTCATAGAAGCAGTGGGAGGGGGGATGGGATAGGGTGTTCCTGGGTGGGAGGGGGGAAATGGGGTAAGGGGAGAACATCTGAAATGTAAATAAAATATCCAATAAATAAAAAAAAGATCAAGTAAAAAAAAAAAAGAAAAGAAAATATATTATGACAAACTGCAGAGCAGGGAGATCACCAAGCCATGGCATGAGGGTCAAATCCAGGCCAATGCCTGTTCTTGTACAGATGATTTTATTGGTACAGAACAATATTCACTGTGAATGTATTTAACATTATTAATCTGTGTATAAAATGTTAAAGTAGCAAACTTTATGCTATATACATTACCATAGTAATAAAATATAGGTAATAGTCCTCGTGGAATAAATAAGTAAAAACCATTCTCCTACTGTTAGTTATCAGAACAAAAGGAAACAGGGAGCCTAACATGGGGGTGCATACTGGGAATGTCAATACTCAGGGAGACAGAGGCTGGAAGATCATAAGTTCATCCTTGGCAACACTGAGTTCAAGGCAGCTTGAGCTACATAGGACCCTGTCTAAAAAAACAAAAGAAACAACAAAAAGGGAGGGTAAAAGACAAAACATAAATATTTCCATTCAAGTTATGAAATAACATTATAATCTTTTTGTTTTGGTATCTTTTGTCTTATTTATTTTCTTTTTTTTTAGTTTGTTTTGCTTTTCTTTTTTTTTTTTTTCTTTTTGAGATAGAGAAAAAACATACAGTTGGGTACATAGGGAGATGGGGAGAAACTGGAGGGAAAAAATCATGACCAAAATATATTGTATAAAAACACTTTTAAATAAAAAATTTTAAACATTAATAATAAAAATGAAGTTGCTGTATTCATTATCAAATAGACTAGACCTAGGACAACAAATATTACCAGAATAAAGATGGACACTTTATTACATAGAAAGGCCAATTAATCAAGAAGTTGTAACAATCTTAAGTGTGTCATAACAATCATAGTCAAATGCCTACTGAGTTCAAAACACATGAGGCAATACCTAACAGAACTGAAAAGAGAAAGAAATTCAGCTGAAATACAAGGTAGGACAAAAGCACAGACAGCTCGGGGAGAGGCTTGAGCAGCAGTAGCAGCCAGCCTCGCCCTGTGCACACTTAGTGACCATTCACCAAAGCAGCAGCAGAATATATCTTATTTTAAAGGTATGTGAAGTATTCACCAAGATAGAAAATATGCTTCATCATAAAACAAGTCTTAATATATTTAAAGGTATGAAAGTTCTTTCATAAAATGTTATCTTGCCACAACCAAATTTAATTAGAAAATTCTCAAATATTTGGAGATTAAACAACATATTTCCAAAAGGTCACACTAATACCCATGGGTTAAAAATATATTCCACACTAAAAATCTTTTTTATTTATTTATTTTTATTTATTTATTTGAGTACACTGTCGCTGTCTTCAGACACACACTAGCAGAAGGCATCAGATCTCATTATAGATGGTTGTGAGCCACCATGTGGTTGCTGAGAATTGAACTCAGGACCTCTGGAAGAGCAATCAATGCTCTTAACCGCTAAGCCGTTTCTTCAGACCCACAATAAAAATTTTAAGACACTTTGAACTGTTAGGCATGATGGCACACACTGTAATCCCAGCATTCAGGAAATGGAAGCAGAAGGATCACAAGTTCAAAGTCAGTCTCGGTTACACAGGGAAATCCATGATGATGATGATGATGATAATTTTAAATAAAATTACAAGGGCAGGGGATGTAGCTCCATGCTAGAATGTTTTCCGAGCATGTGCAAAATCCGAGATTACAGTGCTGAGTAAGAGTGAACATTATATAGCTAAAAGTGCCAAGAGAGACTTCATAGCTTTAACTTCATAACTTTAAATGCTTTTGTTTAGAAAACAAGGTAAGTAAACAATTAAAATTTTAAGTTGCAATAATCAGCAGCTAGAAAGAGGAAATAAATTCAGAGTAACTGGTATGAGAATATAAGAAAGCAACATCAAAACAGCAAGCGGAGGGGGAAAAGAATACACAGGAAACCAAAGAAGCCTAGTTCTCTGAAAAGGACAGAAAAATGGAAAATACTGTAACCAAACCGATCAAGAAAAAAGAAAAGACTTGACTTCCCACTATCAAGAATGAAAATGGACATGACAGATCTCCCTGAAGTCCAGATCATTATTAGGGGCTATCTTGAAAGTTTATAATATAGTATATTTAAAAAATATAGAATTCAAGGACAAGGAAATGGGCTGCTTGGCAGGAATATGACATTGGCCAAGGACAAGGAAGTAGGCTTCAGGCAGGAATCTGACATTAGGTCAGAACAAAGAAGTAATTTCAGACAGGAATCTAAATCTTTTTTTTTTTTTTTTTGGTTTTTCAAGACAGAGTTTCTCTGTGTAGCCCTGGCTGTCCTTGAACTAACTCTGTAGACTAGGCTGGCCTCGAACTCAGAAATCCACCTGCCTCTGCCTCCCAAGTGCTGGGATTAAAGGTGTTCGCCACCACCGCCCGGCCAGGAATCTAAATCTTAGGCTAGAACAAGGAAGTAGGCTTCAGACAAGAAAATTACTTTGGGCTAGGACAGGGAAGTTGGCTCAGATATTTTGGTCATCCTCATAAGCCCTCAGAAACACTGATCATGGGAGAGTTTATGGAATTGTTTATTGCCTTGCTTGTTCCTTGACTATTTGTATCTATTGTATTGTTAGACCCTCAACCTAGAACTGACCTTAATACATGCATGTAATTAAAATGGTATGAAAGCAAAAAGGAGGAGGGGATGGAATAGGGGGCTCTAGGAAGGGGAAATGAAGAAAGGAGATGACATCTGAAATGTAAATAAGTAAAATATCCAATAAAAATTAAAAAATAGAATAAATGAACATTTCTAAACAAATATGACTTATTAAAACTGAACCAAGAAGATATAAGAAAACCTAAGCAAATCAAAACACACAGTGAAATTTAAGTAAGAATTAAAAAATCTCTCCTGCAGGCTGGAGAGATGGTTCATCAGTTAAGAACACTGACTGCTCCGCCCAGAGGTCCTGAGTTCAATTCCCAGCTACCATATGGTGGCTCACAACCATCTGTAATGGGATCTGATGCCCTCTTCTAGTGTGTGTCTGAAGACAGCTACAGTATACTCATATAAATAAAAAATAAATCTTTAAAAAATAAACCTCTCCAGCATTGAACAACAACAAAATGTCCAACACTAGACAGACTCATTGCTGAATTTTATCAGCCACTCAAAGAAGACTGGTTATTCAGAATGTAATGCTGCATCTCAAGGTGTAAAGAACAGTGGGAAACACATACTGCAGTAGCTGTGTAAATAAGATGGCAGTCAGATACAACTGGCATGGAACTCAACAGAGTTTATATCTACAGAGATTATACACCACGGTCAACTGAGATGTATCCTGGAGACACAAGAATGCTTCTCATACACACCAATGAATGGCTCAGCAAACAGTCAAGGGTAAAAAAAAAAAATCATAGGATCATCTAAATAAATGAAGAAAAGGCTTTTGTGGATATTCAACATCCTTCATAAAAGCCCTGAAAAAACTAAGCACAAAAGGATTATACCTCAACACCTTAGAAAGGCTGTAGAGCTATCATGATTCTGATTAAAACTGAAAACATGTCTTCTAGTAATACAATAAGACAGGGAGAGGGGCACAGATAGGAAAAGGAAGAAGTTAAATTATCCATGCTTGTAGACGATGTGATCCTATAATGAGGAGAAAAAAAAAGTCTCCATGAATACTTTTAGATCTTAAAAGCAAATCCAGCAAAATAGGGCAAAATCAACAAAGCAAAGCCAACAGCTTGTCTATGTACCAGTGAACTCCCTAAGAAACAAATCAGGGGCATATCCCATGACAGCAGTCTTGGGAAGAAACACTCAGTGTCCTCATTTGCATCTCTGTGGCTGTGACAAAACACTGACCTAAACTAACTTAGGGGTGGAAAAGCTTATGTCATACCAATCCCAGGTCACAGCCCATCTTGAGGGAAATGGAGGCAGAAACTCAAGGAAGGAACCTAGAGGCAGGAACTGAAGTCGAGAACTCTAAGGAATGCTCACTGGCTTGCTTCTGCAGCTGCCTTTCTCATCCAGCCCAGGAGGATCTGCCCTGGTGGGCACGGCCCACTTCTTCAGTCATTAATCAAGACACAACCACAGGCTTCAATTGAGGCAGATCTGCAACTGAGGTTTCCTGTTCCCAGTGACACTAGTGTCAAATTGGCAAAAACTAACACAATCTCAATGGAAACAGTGGAACTTCAGAAACTGATAAATTCTTAAAGTGAAGTGGAAATGTAAGAAATATACAATAGCAGATTGGCTCCTGAGTACTGGGATTAAAGGTGTGCATCCCCATAATTGGAAAGAAAGGGTTTTCAACAAATGTAGTCCCGGGACAATTAAAAGTCCATATTCAAGAGACTCTTGAGCCTTATGTTAATCTCCACAGAAACACCAAATAAAAATGTATAGCAGACCATATGGCTGTATTAACTTGTTAAAAGATGAGCAACTTATAAAATGGGAAAAAATCACCAGCAATGGTCCTGATTTAACAGTTAATACCCCAAAACATATTTCAATTTTACCTGAAACTTCTTACATTCCTCATTTTTTTTCTGTTCACACAATTTATTGTAAAGTTCTTGCAACTTAAAATGAGTTTCCTTAAGTGATGACAACTCATCTTTAATCTCATTCATTTCTCCACTAAGTTCTTCAACCTACAATAAAATTAAACCAAAATGAGCAAGTATATAAATTTTACCTGAAAACATTGTTTTACAAAAAAGTAAAAATAGTAACAAAATTAACTGCTACAAAATTAACATTGTAAATAGTGACAAGTATTTAACAAACATGATTGTATAATCATACTTTTTGAAAAATGTGAGGCTTAGAAAGATTAAGTAACTTGTCCAACTCAGTCCAGATAGAAAAGAGTGGTAAAGACTGAAATACAAAATAAATCTAGAGCCTGTACTGCCAAATAGCTCCATACAAATAAGATTTTTTTTCTAGTCAGAAAACCCTACGAAAGCTACACCTGTGCCACTTAAAGCTCCATCACCGCACACTGCATGTGCAATCTGGCTGAGCCAGCTGGAGGTGTATCACACTCAGTCCTACGACAGACACTGGCAGCTCACAGCTACATCTGGGAACTGGGCGTCCACCGCCTGTGCAGCCCACAGTCGATTTCTTTGGGGATCTTTCTCCATAGAAACCTCACATGTGATAACTAACAGATAGACACACAGACTATACAGATCTCATCTCCATTTAAGAAAATCCTTACAAAACCTAAGTGGCTTTTTCTTACTAGACTATATTCTGTTTAGTACTACAAAAATTATTATAGTTTATGATTGCAGAATCTTAAATTTCTATGATAAAATCATTTTATTTAAACTTACAAATTACAAGCTCACCAATAAAACTGCTTTTCTTTTATTCTAAGAAAAACTGTGTTATTTAGGTTTACGTGTGTCTCTGTGTGCAGTTGTGCATATGTGTATGTGCTCATGGAGGCAAGAACTGGGCATCAGAAACCCTGGGGTCACAGGTGGTTGTTAGCTTCCCAATGTGGGTGCTGGGAACTACACCTGGTCCCCTGAAAGAGGACTCTGAAGTGATGTGTTATCTCTCCAGCCCCATTTTCTCTATTCTTAATCTTTTTTTTTTTTGCCCTTGGAAGTTGGCCATTATTGTATTCTCAGAAGAGAAAATGAACATTAGTTTGTTTTGCTTAACCGATCTGTTTCTGTACCAAGCTTGTTATATTTAGTGTGCAGCTGCTTTCTCCTTTCCAGCTTTCATCCTCAGAGCACCGCCTCCACGAGGGAGTGGAGTGCAGGGCAGAGCAACTGAGGGTACTGTACTTGTTGCTTGATGATATATTTTCCTGGTGGATATTATTAACCAATTTTTAGTACTGTGATATAAATATGGAATATTTTTCTTTAGATTGAGTAATGCATATCAAAACCATCAATGACCAAGTTGATTTCTTAAAAATATCAATTAGAAAAACTTAGTAACTACAAATAGATTGAGTTTTCTACATCAGAAATGAAATAAAATCTATTTCAAAATGTTTTAAAAATTATATTCAAATATATATTAGTACAATAAAGGAAATAATATAATTAGTAATTAGTCTAAATTAGAATCATATTTCTAAAATATAGTTTCATAAACTCATAGAGACTTTCTAGTGTGTTAATTCTTTTATTAAAGAGTGATTAAAGCCATGCTTTCTACATGTCATAGCTTGAGACCCAACTGTTTTAATTCCTTTCTAAGGAACTGAAAAGGCAATGAAAATTGATATTAAGAAAAGACAATTTTGTGATCCATCACTCTTTGAAGTGAAATTTTGCTTTGCAACTTGACTTTACATCATTTTCTATGATTGTTTTACACATTTTATCAAAATTAGCATTTAGTGTAAAAGAAGTAAATGTGACTTAAAGGAAGTAGCTGTTTATAGTATATAATGTCATAATTAATACAATAGAAATCACCTCTTGCACACACATGTTCTCACATGGCTCTGACACAGCTCAACAAAAGTCCTGAGGCTTGGCAGGCTTAACAGGGCTTATATAGGATTTTAATTCACTAAGACACGCTGAATCATTTTATTAAAATACAATTAATTTCTTTGCCACATATTAATAGCTATTCCATATCATTGCATGTGCTTTATATGTATATATAAAACACATACACATATAGTCTTCCATGCATGAAAACATAAGAGGGAATTTTATTAAATTTCATTTTTAAAAATACACTCATTTTGGGGGAAATATGATTGTAAGAAGAAAATGTGTCTGAGTTCTCAATTTTGTAGTATTTTCTTAGCATTCAATAGTTATTCTAAATGTCTGTAAATATTTAGAATACTTAAATATTCTATAATTTAACAAACCTACATGTCTCTTCCAAGTCCCCAGTGCTCTCTCATGCTCCTTCTCAAGAGTAAGGAACTTTTCCTCATCTTCTTTTACCTTCTCCCTTTGCAGCTCATTATCTCTTTCAAGGGTCTGCAATAAAATTAATTATCCAAAAAATAATCAATACCACATTAATGAATTTTGATGTGTTTTATGTTGCTCAGACCTTTACGTGGAACATGCTGAAAGTGCCATACAGATCAGTGATAATGTGCTACCTCAACAATAATTTTCATAAATTAACAGAAAGGTGCTTAGAGTTTAGCTAACAAGAAATAGGGGGAGGCTATGATGAAGAAACGGCTATAAAAGGGTATAAAAACATTGCCATTATTCAGTTTCACTGCATAAGTTTTAATGTACTGAAAAAGTAATATAAAGTACAGCATTGAAAAGCGTGAACTGTAGCATAATCCAGCCTAACCTTCTAAAGATTTTAACTACCATAGGGCATTTTTATCTGTTTATTTTAGAAGTTAACTGGCTAGAAAACCTTAAAAAACAATTCTAATTCCAAATTAATACTTCTCAGCGGACTTAGTTAACACATCATTTAGTTACTTCATTGAATTAATGCTATAGAATCACTCTGTACCACTGTTTTATATTTTTATTTATTTATTTATTTATTTTTGTTTTTTTTTTCGAGACAGGGTTTCTCTGTGTAGCCCTGGCTGTCCTGGAACTCACTCTGTAGACCAGGCTGGCCTCAAACCCAGAAATCCGCCTGCCTCTGCCTCCCAAGTGCTGGGATTAAAGGCGTGCACCACCACCGCCCAGCTACCATTGTTTTAAAAAACTTTTCTTTTTTAAGAATAAAAAATATTGCCAAGTAATTTCTAAGACTAGGATTTTGGAACTAAGAATCACTATTACTAATTTTATTAGGTTTCTTTTCTATCTACTTGTATTTCCAACTGAAAAAAAGGTATCCATATATCTACTACATGTAGAATTTTAATTTAATTCATTTGTTTATCATCTAATCTATTTGTAAAGCCAGGTACACGTGGTAAAAATTCCCAGCCACACAAACAATATAAAAGGGAAAGGTAGAAGTGACCTCTCTGAGTTCTCCTCCCCAGAGTTAGCACCTTATATGTTTCTATCATCAGATTACTCACTGCAGAAAAGCACACAAAACATCTTTCACATACAGCTGAGAACCTTATCATACATACTTAACTGTTCCGTAATTTGCTTTTTTAAAAAGTGAACTATCTCTTGTTTATTTCTCATACTATTACTATAATATTAATATAAATTCATCTCATTTAAAAGTCTTAAGAAGGGCTGGAGAGATGGCTCAGTGGTTAAGAGCACTGACTGCACTTCCAGAGGTCCTGAGTTCAATTCCCAGCAACCACATGGTGGCTCACAACCATCTGTAATGAGATCTGATGCCCTCTTCTGGTGTGTCTGAAGACAGCTACAGTGTATTCATATATAATAAATAAATAAATCTTTAAAAAAATAAATAAATAAAAGTCTTAAGAACATTCTTTCTGGCCGGGCGGTGGTGGCGCACGTCTTTAATCCCAGCACTTGGGAGGCAGAGGCAGGCGGATTTCTGAGTTCGAGTCCAGCCTGGTTTACAGAGTGAGTTCCAGGACAGCCCTGGCTATACAGAGAAATCCTGTCTTGAAAAACCAAAAAAAAAAAAAAAAAAAACATTCTTTCTAAAGAGTTCTCAATTACATCTAGATATCAGATGACATTGGGCACATTCAGGATGGTATGGCTGTTGACACAGAAGAATATCACATGTTAACACATGTAGAATATCAATGTGTAAATATATATGTGAAATTCTGGCAACACAGCTAAAAAGGGCATTTTGTAAATTATGATAAGAACATTCTTCTCTGTCTCAGTAGGAGTTATGCACTTTGAAATATCTAAATGAATACTCATTTTGATTGTCCTATTTCAAGGTAATGTGAACACTTTCACATAATACACATTTTCTTAATCCATAGTTATGTATAATAACCAGGCAGTTTTAAAATATGGTCTAAAAATTAATGGACACACAATTTTAACACTTTAATATCTTTCTACAGTATCTATTTATATGGGCAGTATACTCTATTTTAGAAAGTAGATCAACGTTTAGGAAAGAGCTGAGAGAACATACCACAGTCACATTAATGTCAAATGGCCAACAGCATCATGTTCTTACAACAGTGTATCTGTTTTATCAGTCCCTCCTGGTTCATACCTATCTAAAAAAGACGCTTCCTTCAGATATTCTGTTGCAGATTCCTGGAGCCCTTCTACCCTTTCCATTACAACTTGGTCTAGTATTCTCAATGACTGCACACACCAGGCTACCAGTGAGGATTCCCTCCTCTCTTCCTCCTGCTTTCTAGATCTCATGGTTACCACTTTCTTGCTTTACTTCCTTTCCTGGGTACGGCAAACTGTTTTATCACGATAAAGCAGGAATGGATGGTAAGGGTTTCTGAGACGCCCTATGACTACTGAGAAATTAGATAAGCTAAGAGCAGCAAAACTCTACTTTGGCAATTTCTTCCCAATCTCTGCAGACACAACTCTATTTTTTTTCTACCCTCCAGTTTTGTCAATGAGAAAGCTAAGGCCAATGTGTTATTCCCACTCCTAATTCTAATTCTTTGCATGCCATACTTTTCTGCAGTTTTAAAAATAGTTTTTTTTTTTATGTGGAGTGGATATTTTATAATGATATACACTGATACTAGGCAAAATGAACTCATATCCCTCAAGCCTGTGAAAACTTGTATTGTTTCTTTGATCATTCTTTTTCCTTCTTCTTGGTTCTCTCCCTTTCTTTGAAACAAACCAGACTATTTAGACTGATTCTCTAATTCTTTTTCTCCCATTTCCATCTTCTTTCCTTGTGTGCACATGGACACACACACACACGGAGGCCAGAAGTCAACTCCAGGTATCATTCCTCAGGCTCAGGAAGGTTTTTTTTTTTTTTTAAAGCATCTCTTATTAAACTGGCACCAACCATGTAAACTGGCTTACCAGCCAGTGAGCCCCAGGGATCTGCCTGCCTCTGCCTCTCAGCAGAGAGCTCACAGCACCTCAGCTGGCTTTTAGTGGTTGCAGGGTATTTAACTCAAGTCCTCATGCTTGCATGACAAGCACTGCACCACCTGAGCTACTTCCCAGTTTTACCCATGCGCCTATTGGGTAAAACTCTTTCTAAACACTATCTCAGCATTATATTAGCCTTTGCATTGCACTCATGTTTTTAGTAGAGTTTCTCTTACTCTGTGCCTATGGATTTCTAATTCTTGTCCTAAGGATTAGTAAGCATATTTTCTTTAGGCAGTCTTGATTTTACATGGTTTTTTTAGACTACTATTTTTGTCTGCTTTTCACATGGGAGATTTTCTTCAAGTGTCCAGTAATCCTTAGTAATGTATTTGTACTTAAGAATGGGGTATTAACAAGATGGTCAAGCACTAGACTTCACTGTAGGGAATTCTGGCTTAACTATTTCTTTTGGAAAACATTAACTGAAGGAACTAATATCTTCCCTTTTGGGAAGAAAGGAATCTCCCATTCACTTTCTGGGAATTAGAATAGTTGTCCTGTAACTGGGAGAACTACACTGGCAGAGTATTTCCACTATAATATTTCCAGCAGTGTACTGATAAATAGAGAGAGGAAAGAGAAAGGGAGGCAAAATGAAGAGAAGGAGGGGAGAAGAAGGAAAGAAATGGGAAAGGAGGAGAGAGTAGGCACAAAGTAGGGGTGGTGTGAGGGAAAGAGGAGAAAGAAGAATTAATTTGCAATAGTTGCTATGTCTGCTACTGATGTGATTAATTTCAGACTACTACTATTTTGACAACCAATTTCCTAACTATAAGGGGGCTCCAGCATATTACTAGATCCCTTTCAACCTCATCTCTCTCTCAAATTCCAACCATACATTTCCAGAGGAGAGAATCAACTCCTGTGGGGTGGAAGGAGGAATCTGGGGTTGCAATAGATTCTTAAACAGATGTTCTCATCTGGATTTTTCAACAGACATAGGATACTATAATTCCTGACCATTTCTGGGTTTAGTTTTGTTTGTTCAGTGGTATGGAGATACAATCCAGTGTCTCACACTGTCTTAGGCTTTCTATTCCTGCCTAAGAAAACACCATGACCAAAAACAACTTGTGGAGGAAATGGTTTATTTTAAAGTTCCATATCATAATTCATTATCTATGAAGTCAGAGCAAGAGCTCAAACCTGGAACTTGGAAGTAGGAGCTGATGGAGAGGTGATGGAGGAGTGCTGCTTACTTGCTTGCTCCTCATGGCTTGCTCAGCCAGCTTTCTTATAGCATCCAGGACCAACAGTTGAGGGGTGGCACTGGCCACAGTGAGCTGGGCTTTCCCACATCAATCAATTAAGAAAATGTACCACAAGCTTGTCCACAGGTCAATCTAATGGAGGCATGTTCTCAGTTGAAGTTTCCTCATCCAATATGAGTCTAGCATGTATCAATCTGACATAAAACTTACAATGCTAGGCAAAGACTCTACCACTCAACTATGTTACAGGCCTCATTTCCACAACTTTGATTAGTTTTCTATTTCCTGTTTCTGCTCGTTGTCCATATTGTTCACTTTTAAAGCTTAGCCTTTTATTTTTTTATCATTTCCATGTTTTTTGTGGATTTATTGACATTTGACAGCAGTTTCAAAAGGTGGCAGAAGTGAATGTAGGTTAAATTAATCATCTTTAGCTGGAAGCCATAACCAGGTAGTCTCTGACTTGGGAAGAGCCCAAGTTTATTCATGCTACACAATTCATTCATTTACTAACACTTAACAAAGTCCTGCTGCATGCTTGACACAATCTCTCATGCTTATGATCCTTTAGTTACAAAGCTACTGTCTTTATGGAGTTTATACTCTATCAGGAATATAAACTTGTACATAATATAAACACACATGAAAATATGTTATTATTTCCAGCAGAATTAATAAATCTGAAAAACACTGTGGAAAATGGATATTGTTAGAGGTCAAACAAATCATTTGCTAAATCCTTTAATCTTCAAAAACCAGTAAATTCCCCTATTACTGTTAATACAGTAATAATACAATAACAACAAGAGTAAAATATAAAGATTATTCTTAATACCATGACTATAGGAACATAACTAAACTTACAATTAGAATTTAAGTGTTTATGTTCTTTCTAAATTCACTTCTAAAGGCATAAGATGAATGACAGCATAACTACAGAGCACTGAAAACCACCAGCCTTTATCAAGAGCAATGATCCCTTTTAGTGCCGGTGAAATTGGAATGTGTCTCAAGAAAACACTTGCCATATCTGAACAGTGTAATCCTTAGCAACAGCTCAGCACTAATATTTGGTTATGCTATATATCAATGATTCCTAGACATCAGTCTGCAGCTAAGCCCTGATCCATGACAAACTTCTCACTAGTCCACGGCCAAGTGTCATTACATGACTTTTCTTACACTGTTCTGTCCTTTATCCTGAGATTATATCTTTAAAATACATTTATTTTTAATGTTCTGTTTTATAAAATGATGGTGATGATAGATGATAATGTTTTCTTTTTTAATGTGCTACTTGACAAACTTTGTACTATATTAATATAGGAATCTAGCATCTTAACTTTTAAAATTAAATGATAGAACAAGATACTTAAATGCAACTAAACAGAGGAAGCATATTAGTTATAAATTTACATAAAAATAAATATTAAATATATGTACATAACCTGGTTATTTTCTCTTAGCACCTTCAATTCTGCATTGACTTCAGTATTAGCTTGAATTTCTTGCTGAAGTAATTGCTGCATATGTTGAAAAGAAATGATGATATCCTTCAAAAACATAAAAATATATCATGCTATCATGTTTGTTCTTTAAACATATTTCTGGTTTTAAACTATCATTTTTATAGCTTAATTTTCATACTATATATTAAACTAATAGTACTTCTATAATTTACTATCTAAAATGATTACTGCTACACAAATTTCTCTTTTTTGTTTTGTTTTGTTTTGTTTTGTTTTGTTTTGTTTTGTTTTGTTTTGTTTTTGAGACAGGGTTTCTCTGTGTAGCCCTGGCTGTCCTGGAACTCACTCAGTAGACCAGGCTGGCCTCGAACTCAGAAACCCACCTGTCTCTGCCTCCCAAGTGCTGTGATTAAAGGTGTGCACCACCACTGCCCGGCTCACAAATTTTTATCAAGTATTACTTCTAAAAGTCTTGTAAATTAATAAACTTGTAAATTTAGTTTTTGAAATGAGCCACAGATTCTAAGACATTATTGAACAAGGTAAAAAATTCAAAACTGAAATAAACTTGTTGCCTTACTCACCCACAGGTAAGGAACATATGACTAGGAAAATGTTTCATGAACTATAATATTATAAAATGACTGTGTACACCAGGCTGTCACTAACCAAATGGAGGTAAAGCAAGAAAAAGAAAAGACAGAACTGAAGAAGAAGAGGAGCTGAAGAGACAGCCTGGAAGTTTAGAGCACTGATGCTATTGCAGAGGACCTAGGTTTGGTTCCCAGCACTCACATGATAGCTCACAACCACCTGTAACTTCAATTCCAGCAGATCCAACACCCTCTTCTGGCTCCCATAGGCACCAGGCACAAACATGGTGCATATGAATATATGCAGGCAAAACATTCATATACATAAGATAAATCTATTTTTAAAATAACTGTAGTTTCTCCAAACTATTCTTTAAATACAAGAATAGATTCAAATGAGAAGAAATTGTTCTAAAATCACACAAACACACACACACACACAGTTACTACTGGTATAACAAATAATTAATTTACTTCTGAAAAAATAGAAATAGCTAGGAAATATGTGGCTGATGATGCCTATATTCTCAGCACTTGGGAGGCTGAAACAGGATTGCCAATGAATTTGAAGCCATCATGGGCTACAGAGTCAACTGTAAGCCATCCTGTGCTGATTCCATGACTAGGAAAAATGGCCCAGCAATTAAGAATGCTTGCTGTACAATCATGCGGACCAGACTTGGGCTCCAGCATCTACTTAACAAACCAGGCATTCTGCAAGCATTTGTAACACTGGGGGACTGAAGAGTTCTGGCCTCTTTGTATAGAGATATGTGAGCATGCATGTGAGTACATACATACAAATGCACATACTAAGACATACACACACACACACACACACAAATAAATGTAAAGGCACACACTTTTAAATCCAGGAGGCAGAAGCAGGGGGGATTCTGTGAGTTCAAGGTCAAGAATGATCTGTATGGCCATTTCCAAGACAACCTGGGCTACATAGTGAAACCTTGTCTCAAATAAAGAAATAGCTCCGGTCCCCCTGTTGTTGTCCAGTGAGGCATGAGGGCCATACCTGTCCCGATGTCTTTTTCCTGGAGAGGGGATACTTTTGACATCAACCCCTATGCAGTCAGGCTTGTCCCTCAGGGAACCCAGAGAGATATTTTTAAGTTTTATTGATATTCCCTTGCAGTGCTTAGCCTCGCAGCCTAAGCAAGAATTCAGATCGCCAGTCAGAGGGGGTTCTGGGTAGCCCCTCTCTGCTTGGTCTAGGGGTGGAAGTCCCCTCTTTTAGGTTGGGTGGAGATGGGTTTTGGGAGTACCCTGTATAAAGTAACAACCTCATCTTGAGTTTCCTTTAATTACTGGAGGTCAGGTCTCTATCCCCGCCTTCGCAAGATTAGAATCACCACAGCCCTTCTATACTTAGAGAAGGGAGGAGATGTCAGGGGCAGCCCTGATTACACACTGAAGGCCTAAAATCAGCCATAGGCCTAAAATCAGCAATAGGCCTGTCATACATGTATACTAACACCAAGTCTTGGGTCTCTGTGAAAAAACATTGAAACAGATGGCTATAAGCTATTGTAAACAGGCAGCTTTTGTGGAAATTTATAAGCCTGAGTAGTCATAGACCTTGTAAATAGGTAGCCTTGGCAGACAATACCAACTTAGATAAGGACAAGTGAGTCATAGGCAGAGTCATAGTGACCTGTCCCCTGAACCTTCACCCAGAAGATACCTGGTTCTGAAAGATACCTGTATTCCCCCTAAACACCCACACTCCAGTGTCATCCCCTTCCCCACATCCTGCCTTTCTGTGTTTATAACCCCTGTGTGAATGAATTTCGATTTGAGAAAAAATAAATAAATTATTTTAAAAAATAAATAAATAAAATCTTTTAAAATAACAAAACAAAAGCATACATTCAACTGGCTAGAAATACATAAATATTTCCACTCAGAACATGTTAGCTAAATGCCTACTCCACACCTAGGCAAACATCGTTCCACGTCTACTTCCTGCTACTGTTTTTTTTTTTAAATATAAACTGACTTAAAATATGTGATGGCTGGCTTACCTGCTTTTCTTCTTGGATGTGGGTAATCTCTTCATTAATTTTCCTATTTAATTCCAGTTCCTTAAAATTGAAGAATTTTAAAGTTATAATGTAAAATTCAGTAAATTCTATATTCAATTCAGTAGCTATGTTTATGATGAGACATTGGTTCCAGTGAATTAAAAAGCCCGATGTAGGCTAGTACAAACATAAATGTTAAAACTCTAAAATTTCTTCTCTTAAAAGTTATTTAGAGACACCACTGTCCCATAAAATTCCATGAAGCTACATTTGAGTGGTATTAAAATTGTTATGACCAAATTTTGTACTAAGTTTTTGCTAATGTCAAAAAATCTAATAATTTAAAAAATATTGATAGATTATTTTTACTCTATTAACTTAAAAACAAAAAATATTTATGCAATAATCCTGAAGTTCTCATAGTTTCGGTAATGTTTTAATTTTATAAATGTGAATAAATTTAATTAAATACCATGTTGAGTCTTTCTTGAAGCTCTTCATATCTTTGTTCTTTAATTATTAGATCTATACTTTCTTCCTCCATCTTATGCTGACATGTGACCTTGGACTTAATCAACTCTGAAGCTACTTTCTTTAGTTCCTTAACATAAAAAACAAAAAGCAAAGTCAGTATACATATTTCAATAAAGCAAGACATTTTCATGGTAATTTCCAAATCTTTAAAACTATAATTTATTTAGCAGTAGAAATATATATATTTGAGTCCCAGACTCCACCAGCAACCAGCAGCACGTAGACAGGATGAAGTATGATCACACAAGTCCCTCTCAGGTCCAAGACTGCAGACAGCAGGCTTAGTCTTTCACAGGCCCAGGACAGACAACTACCCCTGCTAAGACCATGACTGCAATGGTGCAATGGCTAGGTCATGCCCAGCAGGTCACAGTTTCCAACCCTCCTCTTATCTTCTAGCTCTTACTTCTTTCACCTCCTCATCCACAATGCTTCCTTAGCCTTAAAGGAGAGAGTATAAATGTCCTACGTGAGGCTGAGCCCTCAACCATTACTTATTTTCAGCATCTGGAGCATCTGTACATTCAATGGCAACTCCTGCAAAGAGACAGTTCTAACTTACGGACTGAGCCCTTGGCGGAAAAGATCTCATGGTGGAGTACTCAACATCATTTTACTGACCTATCAGGGTCCTTTATGGAAGTAAGTTTTTGAAAGATAGAAGCTAACAAATAATTGTGTCCTAAGGAACCCTAACACTCAAGGATGAGATAAGAGATCAATAGCAAATGTTGGAAAGCACAACCAACTGAGGGAGGAGGAAGCTCAAGAATGTGGTATCTAGGAGGCTCAAAAGAAAACAGGGACTCCACCAAAACCGGGTAATGCCTCAGCTCTACATGTCACAGTTTCGTATAGTGAAATTTGTGTAAATCCCCATTCAAAATCCAGGAGAATTAGTCTTAGGTTCATACACCACTTTTAGGTATGCACATTGCATAAAAGACTGTTATCATGTGGTTCTAGCAGTAGGGCTTTTCTTCAAAAAGCAGTAGGCAATTCACTGTCTGGCAAATGAGAACTCTCAGCTTGTATTAAAGTAACTAAACAGAGCTGGAGAGAGAGCTCAGTTGTGAAGAGCACTTGCTGCTCATGCAAAGGACCCAGGTTCAATCTAGCACCCTATGGCATCTCACAAATATCCCTAACTCCAGTTTCAGGGGGTCTAAGAGCCTATTCTGACCTCTTCAGGCACCAGGCATGCACATGCACCTGCAGACAAAACACTTTTACACACACATAAAATAAAAATAAATAACAAAAGTTTGAATGACAAAAGCAAGACTTGAATTAGGGAAATGTGTGAATGGGTGTATACCCTTCATTTGACCATCCTTACTTCCCATGCTCTTCCCACACTGCTCCCTGTCCTCTATCACTGATCTCCGGGAGAACAGGAAATCCTATGTTCTGTGGACCTCAGTAGTGTTAGCAATATCTGTGTAGTAGCTGCCTCCTTCTAGACCACAATCTAGTAACAGCCCTGCATTTTCGAGAACTCACAGCTCGACCTTCCGTGCTGTAGCTACAGTTCTCTCCAAGTCCCCCTGTGAGGTGCAAACTTCTGGTTTCTTTGGAAAGTCAGTCATGTTGGATGATGTTTTGCTGGGGCAAACACATGAAGGAGTATTTTCTTGAAGTGCACACAAATGAAAGAACATTTTGCTAAAGAAGATACATGAAGGAAAGTTTCATTGAAGCGGACACAAGTGAAAGGATATTTCACTAAGGCAGACTGAAGGAACGTTTTTTGCTGAAGCACAGGTAAAAGAACATTTTACTAAAGCAAGCTCGTGAAAGGACACATGATGAAGGATTCTTTGCCAATGATACACATGTATTAGTCTACCTTACACTCTGTAGTTGAGCTCCATTTATCATGACTCCATAGAGAGAAATACACCAAAAAAAAAAAAAAAAACAAAACAACAACAAAAAAAACTTCTGGTGGTGTGCTGGTGGCTTCCATGGTCTTGGGCGGATTGGCAGAGTGATGTCAGCTGATATAGACTCACATGGAGTTTTGCTAAGACAGACTTGCTGAGGTAAGACATGTGGTGAGGCAAGACCTGCGGAGGGCGTGTGATGTAAGGAAGGAGCATAAATAGGACTCACTTGACTGCGAGAGGGGCTTGCTTGCATAGCTAGTTCTGCAAAGCTTCTTGGTCTCAAGTCTTTCCTGACCTTCACTTTGTCAAGAGAGGCACAGTGAGAACTTCTCCTGGCATCCCTGGTGATACTAACCCTTCTGCTGACTCATGCTGATTCTTCTGAGGCCTGGATGTTCCTGCTAGGTCAAGCCACCACTGCTGCTATCCTACACTACTGAACTGGACTGCTGGTATATCCGTGAAGTATTTGAAAGTAGATCAAGCTGCCACTGTTGAATCCTGTGAACTGAACTGCTGATTTCCTGGCAACACACATGGTATTTGCTCCAAAGAACCTTTTCTAAATGGGTCCACTTCTCCTGTATACTAACAACCTTTCTTTTCCACTACCTCTGGTAGGTGCTGGGCTAAAAGGGAGGTTAAAGTGTTTAAGAACCATTGTTAAAAGTAGGCTTTGAAAAATTAAAGCTTACACCACTGCTTCAGTCCCTGTCCCTTCAGTTGTGACTGTGGCTAACATTTTTCCCTCTACTTTTACCTGTAGGATGCTTCACTATTCCTTGTTTTCTTAACTCTGTCAACAATTATGTAAACATCTTCCCCATTAAATTTTCCATAACCAACTCCAATGTGTCTTCTGTTTCTTGCTCCAACTCCATTTAATATAATTGTGTAAAAAATTAAAAGGACATCTCAAGGACAGGAGAGGTACAAGGGGAAAAAAAAAGCAAAAAGCACAGAAAACTAGGAAATAATGTTGAATATATAGCTAGGTAAAGGGGAAAGGTTTCATAGCGTGAGGTTCAAGTTGGTGGCAAAGGAGAAACACTAAGTTGAACATTCTTTCTACATCTATCAAGTACTTACTGTGTGTCAAGTGCCAAGAGCTGCTATCTTAAGCTTGTGGATTAGAAAGAGTTTGTTTAAAAGAGTGGAGGAACTCTAGAGAAAAGAACACTAACTAGCTGACTATCATGTACTAACCCCAGTGTGAGATGATGAGCGTGAAGCAGGTCAGAAACGCAGGGATACTGCAGGACTATGGGTACAGAAAGAAGCCCTCATCTAGGATTCTGACTGAAGCCTCTTGTCAGTTGAAATCAAGAATTTCTACATGATTAATAATGTTTGCTTAAGGCCTTTCTCCTTTCCCAGCTATAAGCCTACAGTCTTCCAGGAATCTCACTAGAAAACCCACTTGAAACAAAAGACATGTCCTAGCCTTTTGTGCAACCATTATAGCGCCCAGCCTTTCCTTATCAGATAGAATCCATCCAAGTCATCACTTTCAGACTAGTGATGTTTGCTTCCTTCTGTTTCAGGTATGGAGAAAATGGGAGAGTGAAAACTGGTCTAGTATCTGACCAGTTAGCTTAGATGTTACAATAAATCAGAGAGAGTCGGCTTCCAAGCAGTTTAAAACAAAGAGCAGAAGAATAGGTGTGGTAGTTCAGTTCTTTGGGAGGCTGAGGTAAGATGACAGCTTAAGCCTAGGGATTCAAAGCTAGCCTGGGAAATAAAATGAAATCCCAAGGAAGCTGTGAGAGGAAGGGAAGGAGGGAGAGAGGGAGGAAAAAGAAGAAGAGGAAAGAAGAGAGGACAGAAAAGAAAGAGAGAGAACTGAGGAGTGCATTGAAAGCTTGAGCCTAGGGAAAATGTGAAGTGAAAACAGATACATGGAACCATCCATAGAGCTGACACTAAGGAACACAAAGTCACTGAAAGAAAAACTGTCAAAAGAGAAAAAACAGGGGCCATAGATTAAAGTTTTGAAAGAGTGGAGGGAAGACTAGTCAGTGAGGCAAAGTAATCTTTTGTAGAGTTTGAAAAGACCTTAAAGTAGGTCACTTTTACATGGGTGTCATAAAATTGACTGACTATCCTTCTATACTCGCTCATTGCTTCCTTCATGATTAACTTCACATCTTAAGCCACCAAATAATATGGATATCCACTATCACATAAAGGAGAACACACAGTAAAGCAGGTTCTAGCATTTATTGATTTGGGCACTCAATATATATTACCAATAACTAGTCATGTCCATCTGGGGTGTTAGTCTTCTTTAAACTTGTCACAAGAGGCCAATTTTGATAGTATATGACTGTCTCAGCCAGGGACACTAAGTCTGTTGTTCCTTAAGACCATCTCACTATATAGCACAGGCTGGTTTTAAAAGACCATCTCACTATATAGCACAGGCTGGTTTTAAGCTCACAGTCTTTCTGCCTCCCAAGTGCTGGGATTGTAGGTATGCACCATCCACATAGCTCTTGGTACTCCTTATAAAAGTTTCCTCCAACTGTCTCTTGCTTGACAGAGATCACATGCTCACACAGGAACCTCACAGTAGAACGAGGAAAGAGTGTGACAATGACTGATTTAGATCAATCATGTGCAGTACAATGACTGCTGATGTTACCAAATCCATGACCAGAGTTTGTTAACATTGGAAAGGTTGCAGTTTCTTCAGAATATGACAGTCATGCACAATAAAGTGAGGGAAAGTGGAAAATACTTTTTATAAATTGTTTGATTCTAAATAATCTAAATAATCTTTTAGGTCTCAGTCCCTCTTCCCACAAAAAGTTGTTAGATCCAATTAACAGCTTTCAAATTGTGCTGATAAGCCTCAGCAGTACTTGCTGAGCTTCTGAGAAAAACTGGAGCTAACAGGTATGGCTCAAGAGCCTCCCTTCAAGTCTACCGGCTCTAGATTTATTTCTTTCAATACTTATCTCCCACATCATAAAACATTCCATGGCTCAAGAAAAAAAAAAAAGGTGAGGGGCTGGAGAGATCGCTCAGTGCTTAAGAGTACTGACCATTCTTTCAGAGGTTCTGAGTTCAATTCTCAGAAACTACATGGTGGCTCACAACCATCTGTAATGGGATCTGATGCCCTCTTCTGATGTGTCTGAAGACAGCAACAGTGTACTCATTTATATAAAATAAAATAATAAATCTTTTTTTTTAAAGGATGAAACCCAGATTAGATGATCCTGTGGTGTTATGAGATTTAGAAATTATCTGTACTAGTCAATTTGCATAGAGTTGGCCATCATAGAAAACTTGAAGGAAGGTCAAACAACAGCTGAGTCTGATGGAATTTCAAATTTTGCTATTGGGAAGACACTAGAAATAAATGAGGCCGCTTAGCCATTGTGTAGGCCTATACAGTTCACCTGAAGTGACAACGCAGAAAAGTTGAGCCCACCAGAACTACATTAATCTGATTTTGCAGTGCATCCATGCAGCTCTATAGCGTGTTAAATTTTCTAAGGTGATTGTTTGTGTGTTTCACTATTTATATTTATCACAGATATGGAAACAGGAATAGCATATATTATTACACTACAAAAGAAAACAAGATGGGAAGAGAAAGCAACATCAGTATGCACCAAACCACAGGCTCTTTAAGAAGACTAACAGAAAGGCTTAGTTTTATGCTAGCTCAGTAAAACTACTGCATGCTCGTATCTCATATCTCTTCCTTTCATTCCAATGACTTACTTCGCATTTCTCAATTGCTCTTTTTCTAGTAGAATACATTTCTTCTTTTCCTCAGTGAAGTAAACAGTTGGAATGAAGAAGTAGAGGTCTGAGATATGAGCATGTACCAGTTCTACTGAGCTAGGCATGGTGGTACACTTAAAGAACCCTGTTCTATAAGCTCCTGGAGGAAAAGTATCTTGTTTCACAACTTATATTCAACACACCTACCTTCAGAAAATTAACAAGAGTTAAAAGGTATAATGAATATCCTTAGTAAAGAATGATAAATATGAAGACACTATGATTTGCCATTGTTTAAAATAAATTTGATTGATTTTGACTTATTCAGCATAAAGTAAATGGCAATAAAAACACTTGATGAACTCAAAGTCAGCAAAACAGACTATTGTTAATGGTGCAATAGATACAGTCAATTTACAAGACTGTTTAGAAGGTAGTAGACATGAGTGTAGTGCTGCGCATTTATGACTGAATTAGCCAGCGTTCCTCCATTCAAGAAACAACACAGCACCTCAGTTTCCTAGAGACTTCCTGGTGTTAAGTATGAGCAGATCAGTGATGTTTATTAGCAAACTGGAAAAACAAAGCTTAGCAGATGTGAGTTATCAGCACTGAGTTAACTTTAAAAGAACACTATATTTTTTAACTGGAAAATAATCTTGACTGTTATAATCAAGAATTCCCACACTGTAAGTTTAAAATAGGATAATTCCTCATTTTAAGTCTGGATTAAGTATATTCTGGTCAGAAAAAAAATTTAACGAATGAATCATTATTCTAGTTTGCCATAGGCTAAATGTTCTTTAACTGAACTTATTGAACAAGCTACTGTCTTTACCATTTCCAGCATTGGTAAATATAAAAATGAGGGGCCAGTTAAAATGACTATGGAGGGTGATAGAAGGGAAGATAAATTTAGCTTCATAAGGTAAGGTCTTCAGATGTATAAAATTAATGCAAAGGTAAAATATCTGCTAAAATTCTAAAGTTTTCATCTCAATTCAAATTTCCAGAATATTCAGCAGATATTCATATTACGCATTATTTAATCTAGTAATATCTCATATTCAGATGGCTGAAGAAAATATCTTTTCTTCTGTTTTCCATTATGTATATATGTATGGGAGTGTGGATGCCTATGGGATGCAAAGAGGGCAGTGGCTCCCTAGAGCTTGAGTTACAGGAAGTTGTCAGACATCCACCAAAGGAGCTAAGAACCAAACCTGGGTCCCCTAGGAGAACCAGCAAGCACTCTTAACCACTGAACCATCTCTCCAGCCCAAACTGATTCTACTTTTTAAAATTTTATTTTTATTTTATGTACACTGGTGATTTGACTGCATGTATGTCTATGTAAGGGTGTCAGATCCCCTGGAACAGGAGTTACATACAGACAGTTTGTGAGCTATCTCTTCAGCCCCCTGACACCAATGAAACTGACTTAAATATAATGTATATCTTTTCTTATATAATTATATTATATATTTACAGTTGCTTTCTTATACAAAGATAACTTTCAAAGGAAAACTGAAAATAGTTTTTGAAATTTTAGTTATTAGTTTTTTACTATTAGCTTTCCTACACCAAGATATAATTGAATTAAGTAAATAAAATTCAAACAAATTAGAAATTAAGTTATTCAAGGACTTGTTTTATATTAGTGATGTGTTAAAGGTTCATTCCTAAGCTTCACTGGCCTGTTAATAATAGGTATACACCTATGTAAGAGATATAAAGCCACTTGCATAACTTATAACTCTCTGAATAAAAGAGAATTGGTGGTCTAAAGGGTTTTTTTCTTCTTTATGGCAACAAAATGCAGCGAACTTCTATTCGTTTCAGTATTTTTCTTTTTTAAATTATGTTTATTTATCTACTTGTGTGTGAGTGTGGGTGTATGAACCACAGCACACTGGGAATCAGAAAACAACCTGTGAGACTCAGTTCCTTCCTTCTAGCACGTGGGTTCCATGGGTTGAACTCAGGTCCTCCCACTTGTGGGTATGTGTGTTACTTGTCATGCCATCTTGTCAGTCCTCTTCCTGTATTTAACAGTACTATGAAAGTGAAGCTGCTGGAATTAGTTATCTTTTAGGAATAACCTAAAATGTATCAATTCTCCTTAAAATAATTGTTACAAAATAGCCCCTAAGTTAGAAGAAATGTGTAGAAAACTAATAGATGGCTGAAAAAGTGAAAACTAATTATTTCATGTCTTCTTTTTCTCATATATATTAATTAATCTTAAGAGCATAATAAATTGAAATCAAAGACCTCCATGAAATAATTCTTCACTGAAAAGCTATGCTTTTAATTTTATAGGCTTTATAAGCTTTAAAATATCCTGAACTTTTAGTACATTGTCTGTTTTCTAACCATTTTATTCAAAGCTGTTAGTGTAACAGATAAACAGCACATGCTTTGATCTCATGAAATTACAGCTTATAGTTCCTGCAGTCATAAATACCATGCTGTTTTCTCCCCACCCCTCCCTCTCCAGCACAGCAGAGTCTGCTTAATATCACAGCCTCCTGAGAGTCTGACATTTACTCAGACAAACAGCAGAGGTCATGAATGCTGGCATAGATAATATCAGAACTCTTCAGGATTGCCACAACAGTGGAGGCAGCATACAGAACTGCAATACCCAGTTTATCTACCAACTAAGTTTGATCTGTTTCATTTTGCTTCACACACACAAAAAGGAATCCTACCTTATCACAAACCAATAACTTAACTGTTCTGGACAAAATCACACAGCAGTATAAAGAAAACAGAAAATTATCTTTAAGAAAATTAATGATTAGAACTTTTAAGTGAGTAATCTGACCAATGTGATTACTTGGTTAGCTTCTGAAATTTTCAGAAAGAAGGTTTTTTTTAGGTTAAAAATAAAGACTATGTAAAAATTTCTAAAACATCAAATAGTGTATCTAGAATGTCTAAACACTCTGAAATTTTACAACCATAGAATTAAAAAAAAAAATCTCACTGAAGAAAAAAACAGCAACTTCAACAAATGGTGCTGGAAAAAGTAAATGTCCACATGAAATTAGATCTGTCATTGCTACCTGCACAGAATCACTGCAAACGGCTCAAAGACCTCAATGTGAAACCCAAACGCTGAAACTTGTAGATGAAAACGCAGGCAATGCACTACAGACATAGGTGTAGGGACAAATGTTCTATACAGGACTCCAAATTTTCATGAAAAATTGACAAATGGAATCTCATAAACATTATAATGCTTCTGCACAACAAAGGAAGCCAAATGAAGAGATAGCCCAGAGTGAGAAAGGATCTTTGCCAGCTATACATATGATAGACGCTTAATATCCATAATCTACAAAGAACTTAAAAAAGAGTCAAGAAAACAAAAGATTCACTTGAAAAACAGGCTGTGGATACAAACCATGTTCTCAAAAGAAGAAACAAAGCTAGCTAAGAAATATCTCAGAAAGGGTTCCACATCCCTAACAATAAGGAAAATGCAAATTAAACCATTTCACTTCAGTCAGAATCCCTAGAAAACAACAGGCGACAAATGCTGGCAATGCTGTAAGTAGCAGACAATACTCCTTCACTGCGGTGAGATGGAAAACTAGTCCAGCCACTCTGGAAATCACTGTGTGCAATTCTCAAAAAAATAAAAATAAATCTACCATATGCCCAAATGACTTGACAAACTATTTCACAGATATTTGCTCAGCCATGTTTATTGTCACTCTATTTACAATAGCTAAGAAACGGAAACATATTTGACTAACAGATGATGAAAAAGTGGTACATATATACTATAGAATACTATTTAGCTATAAAGAATGATGCATCATTAAATTTTCAGGTAAATGTATGGGCCTAGAAAAATATTGAGTGGTATAACCCAGAAAGACATTTGTGGTTCCTACCTCTCAATCTTCAGATATGAGAATATAAACTGAGTTACTGCAGAGATCAGGAAAGACAAATAGGAACATGGTGGGTGAGGGGCTCTTAAAAGGGTAATAGCAGGAGACATTTGATTTGGAGGGGGAAATGGGAAAGGAGGTTAACTTGGAAGGGCAAGGGGCCAGGCAGTGGTGGCGCATGCCTTTAATCCCAACACTTGGGAGGCAGAGGCAGGCAGATTTCTGAGTTTGAGAGTTCGAGGCTAGCCTGGTCTACGGAGTGAGTTCTAGGATAGCCAGGGCTACACAGAGAAACCCTGTCTCGAGAAAAAGAAAAAAAAAAAAAAAGGAAGGGCAAGGGGAGGATATGGTAAGGCACACTTTTTATCTCAGTATTTGGGAGGCAGAGGCAGAGGCAGGTAGATCTCTTTGAGTTTGAGGCCAGCCTTGTCTACGTAGTGAGGTCTAGGCCAGCCAGTAAGTCACTGTGGTCACGGCTTTGAGCTCTCTCTTGTCCTAGGACCCTGTGAGGCTCCTGTTCATAGTAGAGTGAACTGCCATGCTCCCTGTCAAGATGTTCTCCCGCCATGGCTCAGAAGCAAGTATGCCAAGGACTACAAGCTAAACCTCTGCAATATGATCTAAAATACATTACTTCCATTATTATTATTCAGATAATTGGTCACAGGTATGAAAAACCTAGCTGACAGTAATGCTTTATAGAGTAACTAAAACCATCAATGCATAAACTGCCAGTACATGTAGATGGCCCTGTGAACCATGTGAGCAAACACAGTGGTCTGTCAGGCAAGATGTGTCCATCAGTATAAGAGTAGCATGATTATGATGGGGTGTCACTAACTTCTTTCTGGTTGGATTTGAGACATACTTTACTGGAGGGAATTTGTAAAACTCTGGGGAAAAAGCCCATGGTTGGTGAGGTCATAGGACCTAGGAGAGAGTCACTTCTTCCTTCTCTTCCTCCTCCTACTATGACTATAGCTATGGCTACTATTGCTGTTTTGTTAAATGACCATGTTTTCATATTGTCTTTCAAAGCCATGTTCACATCAGTAAACTAGCGATGCTCTCGAGCTTCATCAAAGAAGCTTCCTGTAGCAGGTGGGAGTTAATGCAGATACTCATAACTGCTTAAAGTGTAGAGTACTGGTCCTAACCGGAACATTTATATCACTCTTCCAAGGTTCAGAGAGCATCACAGAATAGGAGCCAGAAAAGAATATAAGACCTAGAGGATAAGAAAAATACAAAAGACACTTTCTAGACATGGAATGGCTACTACACTCATCAGTCACTGTAGCCATGGCTACCCACACACTGCCTGAACAAGACTGGCTCAACAACATTTCATCATGGAAGGGGGAAGGGCTTGTAAGGACCACCCTTCCCTGAACAACTTGAAATAACAGGGGCTAGAAGGGTGTGTTACTTTCCTTGGTGGCTTACCCATTGATAGGCTGCTTGTGCTCTGGTGAAAATTTTCCACTTGAGCTTATGCAATAACCCTAATTAAACTCAGTGGGTCAATGTTCTAGCTAGTTTTATGTCAACTTAATGCAAGCTATAATTATTCAAGAGGAAAGAACCTCAATTGAGAAAATGCCTCCATAAGACTGGGATATAAACAAGCATTTTCTTAATTAGTGATTGATTAGAGGACAGCCTATTATAGAATGTGACACCTCTGCACTGATTGTCCAGAGCTATATAAGAAAGCAGGCTGAGCAAGCCATGAAGAGCAAGCCAATAAAAAGCACCCCTCCATGGCCTCTGTCTACATTAGCTCGTGCTTCCAGGTTTCTGCCCTGTTTGAGTTCCTAACTTTCTTCAGTGATGAACAGTGATGTGGAAGCACAAGCCAAATTAAACCTTTCCTCCCCAAGTTGTTTTTGATCATGGTGTTTCATCACAGTAATGGTAACCCTAAGACAGTCACACACCACAAAAATCATGAAGGTAGGAAGAGAATTTGGGGGGAAGAAAGATTTCATAGGAGAGAGAGAGAGAGAGAGAGAGAGAGAGAGAGAGAGAGAGAGAGAAATGCAGGGACAAAAACGGAAAAGAGACTGAGAGAAAGGAGGTCCAGTGACTGGTCCAACTTGGGATCCAACTCAAGAGGAGTCTCCAAAGCCTGAAACTATTACTGATGTTATGGTGTGCCTACAGACTGGAGCCTAGCATGGCTGTCCTCCAAGAAGCCCAACAAGCAGATGACTGAGACAGATGCAGGTACTTACACCCAACCAATGGACTGAAGATGGGGACTCCTGCGGTTGAATTAGGGGAAAGCTGAAAGAAGCTGAGAAGGAGGGTCATCCCATAGGAAGATCATCAGTCTCAATTAACCCAGACCCCTGAGATCTCCCAGTCACTGGACCACCAACCAGGCAGCACACTCTAGCTGATATGAGGCTCCCAACACATATACAGCAGAGGACTGTCAGTTATGGCCTCAGTGAGAGAAGGTGCACCTAATCCTTGAGAGACTTGAGGCCCCAGGGAGTGGGGATATCACTCCCTGCCAGGGAGGCCTGGCAGGGTGGGGTTGGGTGGAGTGAGGATATCCTCTTGGAGATGGGGGAGGAGAAAAGGGATGAGGAATTGTCAGAGGGCAGAGTGGGAGGAGGATAATGACTGGAGTATAAAAAAAATTAAAGATTAAAAAAAAAGAAGCTGAAGGATTCTACAATGAAAACTGAAGACTCTGAAGAAAAATATTGAAAAGGACACTCGAATGCATGCTCATAGATAGGCAGAATTAAAATTGTGAATATATCTATATTACTAAATACAATCTACAGATTCAAAGCAATCCCCATAGAAATACCAGTATCATCCTCCCGAGAATTTTTTTTTATTGGTTGTTTTATTTACATTTCATATGTTGTCCCCTTACCCCATCCCCCACCCACCCAGGAACCCCCATCCCCTCACCCTTCCTCCTGCTTCTCTGCGGATGTACCCCTACCTACCCCCCACACTCCCACCTCCCCACCCTCAAATTCTCACACCCTGGGGCGTCCAGCCTTCATGAGGCCAAGGATCTCTTCTCCCACCTATTCCCAGCAGGGCCCTCCTATCTTACATATTCAGCTGAAGCCCTGGATCCCTCCCTAAGTGCTCCCAGGCTGGTGATTTAGACCCTGGGAGCTGTGGTTGGTTGGTATTGTTGCTCTCCTCATGGTGGCGCAAACCCTTTCAGCTCCTTCAGTCTTCACTCTAACTCCTCCATAGAGAACCCCATTATCAGTTCACATAAAACCAGATACACTGAAACTAATAGAAAAGAAGGTGGGAAAGAGCCTCGAATACTTGGGGACAGGGGAAAAGTTCCTGAACAGAACACCAATGGCATATGCTCTAAGATCAAGAATTGACAAATGGGACTTCATAAAATTGCAAAGTTTCTGTAAGGCAAAGGACACTGTCAATAGGACAAAACGACAACCAACAAACTGGGAAAAGATCATTACCAATCCTTCATCTGATAGAGGGCTAATATCCAATATATACAAAGAACTCAAGAAATTAGTCTCCA